>NC_053024.1:662440661-662526483 GCF_003073215.2 Triticum urartu | reverse complement strand
AGAGATGAGGATGGTGATGTTGATGAAGACGATCACCGTGGCGATGATTCCCCTCCCGATGGCACTTCGGCGCCACTGAGAGAGAGGAGGAGAGGTTCTCCCCCTTGTGCTTCCTCCTCCATGGCCTCCCCCTGGATGGGGAGAGGTTCTCCCTCTGGATCTTGGCCTTCATGGCAATGATGGCCCCTCCGGGATCCTCCTCCATAGCCTCCGGTGATGATGGCCCCCTCCGGTAGGATGCCAGAGAGGGCCTAGATTGATTTCTCGTGGCTACAAAGGCTTGCAGCGGCGGAACTTCTGATCTAGGTTATTTTCTGGAGGTTTGGGCATTTATAGGAGAGGTTGGTGTCGAGAACAAGTCAGGGGGCCCCACGAGAAGTCCATGAGGCACAGGGGCGCGCCCTAGGGGGGTGGGCGCGCCCCACCCTCATGGGTCCCACGAGACTCCCCTTCGGTAGATTTTTGTTCCAGTATTTTTTATATTTTCCAGAAAAATTCTCCGTTGATTTTCATCGCATTCTGAGAACTTTTATTTCTGCACAAAAACAACACCAAGGTAGTTCTGCTGAAAACAGCGTTAGTCCGGGTTAGTTCTAATCAAATTATACCAAAATCATATAAAACTATTGTAAACTTGGCATGAATACTTCATAAATTATAGATACATTTGTCAGCGTGATGGGAACGGGGGTCCCCAGACTTGCCTGCCTGCGGCCCATGGCGTGGCTCTGCGAGCGGGCCCGTATGGCCCATCTTCACCAGCAAGGACTCAAGACCCTCGCGAGGGGCCAAGCCTCGCGAGGCGAGCGACACAAGACCTCCTCAGGAGCGGCCTCATCAAGCTGGCTCGCGAGGGGCAGAGAGTTCAAGGATGGCGAATCTCACGAGGTTCTAGTGACGTGAGCCATGACGATCAAGGCCAGGCGGGCTCCAGGCGGGCGCCAGCGCGCACAGTGTCCTTGTTTCTTCTTCGGTGCTAAGGAAGCAGGAGCAGGCGCGGAGTACCGAGGCGTCAAGCAAAGGTTTCCATATCAGTGCAACAAGATCAAGACCAGAAGGACGGCAAGACGGAGGTCACTGTGGAGCCGAAGACGACGTCACCACCAGAGCCTTTGGCAGGCGAAGGCTGCTTTTGTCAGGATAAGCTGTACTAGCTGTCCCTTTTCAAATTGGCCGATGTTGGCTCCCTTCCCGCTCAATATTTGTGGAGAGGACCAGGGCCCCTATAAATAGGACTAGCCACCACCGTAGCTACGGGGAGGAGGATCGATCGATCGGTCTGGCCAAGAGAGACCAGGACAACCACAAGTTCACCAAGCACAAGAACACCTCTCCTCAGGAGGCTGTTCTTCCCCTTGTACTATTCATCCTTAGCCCAAGAGGCAATCCACCACACCACACTGGAGTAGGGTATTACACCACAACGGTGGCCCGAACCAGTATAAATCTTGTGTCCTTTGTGTTGCGAGTTCGTCGAGTCAGCCCGTAAGATCTTAGCTGAGTTAGGACGTGGATCGGTAGGGGGGAGATCTTCACGCCCACCCCAGTGTTCAAACCTTGAGGGTTTTGCCGGAACCCATGATCCGACAACATTGGAGACGTATCAAATACCCCAATATTCCAGAAACCCTAGGGGAGTCGATGAAATTCAATTCCAGTCGCCGCAGAGTCCAGGACCACGAGATCCAATCTAGACACCATCACGGAGGGGTTCACCACATCCATTGGTGCCTCTCCGATGATGCGTGAGTAGTCTTTTGTAGACCTTCGGGTCTGTAGTTAGTATCTAGATGGCTTCCTCTCTCTCGTTTGATTCTCAATACAATGGTCTCTTGGAGTTCCACATGGTGTAATTCTTTTGCGGTGTGTTTGTTGGGATCCGATGAACTTTGAGTTTATGATCAGATCTATCTCTTTTTATCCATGAAAGTTATTTGAGTTTCTTTGATCTCTTATATGCATGATTGATTATGGCCTCGTATTTCTTATCTGATATTTGGGTTTTGTTTGTCCAATTTGATCTATTTATCTTGCAATGGGAAGCGGTGCTTTTGATGGGTTCGATCTTACGGTGCTTGATCCCAGTGATAGAAGGGGAACCAACACATATGCATCATTGCCATTAAAGATAACAAGATGGGGTCTATTTGTACATAAATAGATCTTGTCTACATCATGTCATCATTCTTATTGCATTACTCCGTTTCTCCATGAACTTAATACACTAGATGCATGCTAGATAGTGGTCGACGTGTGGAGTAATAGTAGTAGATCTAGGTAGGAGTCGGTCTACTTATCTTGTACGTGATGCCTATGTAATGATCATTGCCTCGATATCGTCATGATTATTTGAAGTTCTATCAATTTCCCAACAATAATTCGTTTACCCACCATTTGCTATTTTTCTCGAGATAAGCCACTAGTGAAACCTACGGCCCCCGGGTCTCTTCTTTAATATATTTGCCTTTGCGATCTATTTTCCTTTGCTTTTATTTTCAGATCTATTAAACCCAAAAAATACAAAATACCTTGCTGCAATTTATTTTATTTGGCCTTTGATCTATCAATATTTACAACTCTCTCACGTCCATTTGCCAATCTCTGGCGCCGTTACCCAAAAGGGATTGACAACCTCTTTTACACGTCGGGTTGCGAGTATTTGTTATTTGTGTGCAGGTTCTGTTTATGTAGTGTTGCTTGGTCCTCCTACTGGTTCGATAACCTTGGTCTCATCACTGAGGGAAATATCTACCATTGATGTGTTGCATCATCCCTTCCTCTTTGGGGAAATACCGATGTAGTTCTAGCAGACATCAAAAGGAATTTCTGACGCCGTTGCCGGGGAGGATCATCACCATCTACTAGGTTCCTAATCAAAAATCTCATCTCCTTGCAATTTAAATTATTTGCCATTTGCCTCTCATTTTCCTCTCCCCCACTTCACAAAAATTTGCCGTTTTATTCGCCCTCCTTTTCATTCGCCGTTTTTTTGCCAGATCTGTTTATGTGTATGTTCTTGTTTGCGTAGTCATGATGCCTCAAAGAGAATATTATGATGTTCCTTACACCAATATTTTGCTTGAAATTGAGAAAAGTACTAAGGGATATATGACTACACAATTTGAGCATAATAAGTATTTTACCAAAGAACTCAATGAGGACTCCGTTGTGCTAGATGCCATAACAAAACAACTTGATGATATTAGTAGAGAAGTTTGCAATCTCGAATCTAAGTATGCTTTTGCTGAAAGTTTGCTAGGAAATATATCTGATGCATAAACCGCGCTAGTAAATCAAATGGTCGCTAAACAAATCTCACTAGAAGATAAAAATGATTGGTGTTTCTTCTATTGATTCCTTGTTTAGTAATATTAAGATTGATGATAAAGGGACTGGAGAAGAGTCAACTTTAGCTAGAAGGCGTCCCAATAATTCGGAGGGTGAAAATTGATAAAAGTGGGTTTGAAGAGGTCAAAACTTTAAATAGTGATGTGCCCACTCTTTTGGATTACAAAGACTTTAATTATGATAGTTGCTCTTTGATTGATTGTATTTCTTTGTTTCAATCCATGATAAATTCACCCCATGCTTATGAACAAAATAAAACTTTTACTAAACATATTGTTGATGTTATGATGAAAGCTTTTGAAGAAAAATTGGAATTAGAAGTTTCAATTCCTAGAAAATTGCATGATGAATGGAACCTACTATCAAAGTCAAGATTAAGAATTATGAGTGTTCTTCTTTCTGTGACTTGGGTGCTAGTGTTTCTACAATTCCGAAATCTTTATGTGATGTGCTTGGTCTTACCGATATTGAAGAATGTTCTTTAAATTTGCACTTGGAAGAATAGAAATTATGTCCCCATAGATTTTATTGTTCTTGATATTGATTACAATCCGTCTTGTCCAATTATTCTTGGTAGACCGTTTTTACGCACTATCGGTGCCGTGATTGATATGAAAGAAGGCAATATTAAGTTCCAATTTCCTTTGAGGAAGGGTATGGAACACTTTCCTAGAACAAGAATTAGTCCACCATATGAATCAATAATGAGGGCATCTTATGGACCTCGAAACAAAGTTGACAAAACTTAGATCCTTGCTCTATGCCTAGCTAGGGGCGCGAAACAATAGCACTTATTGGGAGGCAACCCAATGAATACAATTTATTTTTGCCTTTTGCTTCCTTTTTTTGAGTGTTAGTACAATTATGCTACTGTTATGATTGTGTTTTTATGTTTTAGTTAGTGTTTGTGCCAAGTAAAGCCTTTAGGATCTTCTTGGGTGATAGTTGTTTGATCTTGCTGAAAAACAGAAACTTTTACGCTCACGAAAATAATTTCCATTTTTGACCAGAGAGAGATAAAATACCAATTATTTTTGTAGAATATTAATATACAAATTTCCTAGTTCTTCCTAAGTTTTCAGAGTTTTTTGAGTTATAGAAGTATTCGAAATACTCAGATTGCTACAGACTATTCAGTTTTTGACAGATTCTGTTTTCTTTGTGTTGTGTGCTTGTTTTGATGATTCTATGGTTTTCTTTGATGAGTTTTTGCCATAGAAAAGTTGGAATATAGTAGATATAATTCAATAATAAAATATTAATTGGTTTGCAACAACACTTATAGTAGTGATTTGTTTTCTTATACTAACGGCTCTCACGAAGACTTTGTTGAGTTTTGTGTGATTGAAGTTTTCAAGTTTTGGGTTATCTTACGATGGATGAAGGAATAAGGAGTAAGAAGAGCCTAAGCTTGGGGATGCCCATGGCATCCCATGCTATTATCCAAAGATAATCATGCAACTAAGCTTGGGGATTCCACGAGTGGCATCCCCTCTTTCTTCTAACGACCATCGGTATTTTACTCGAAGCTATATTTTTATTTGTCACATCCTATGAGTTTTTCTTGGAGCATCTTGTATGATATGAGTCTTTGCTTTTTTTTTCTTTGTGATTTAAGTCATGAGTCCTTTCTGGACACACTTATTTGAGAGAGTCAAAATTATAACATGACTTGTTAGAATTGGTCTCTATGCTTCACTTAAATTTTTATGAGCTATGGATTTGCTCTAGTGCTTCACTTATATATTTTTGAGCATGGTGTGCTATAGTATTTTTGAAGAAATGATCTCTTGATTCACTTAGATTCATTTGAGAGTATTAACATTTTCAATAAATTCTCTCTTGCTTCACTTATATTAATTTGAGAGAAATAAAAATTGGGAAAAATTTGTTTTTGCTACTCTAGTTTTTGCCCACTTTGCTTATGCCACTCTAGAATTTGACATATCACTTTTGCCACTATTAGATTTTGACAATACATCACAAATGCCATTCCATGGCAAAAACGAAATTTTTTATTTTCACTTTTGCCACTCTTAGCTTTTGACATGTATCACAATTGCCACTCTAAATTTTTTGCTTTTGCCACAAAATGGCAAAAGTGATATATTGTCAAAAGCTAAGAGTGGCAAAAATGAAATGCTAATTCTAGAGTGGCATAAGCAAAGTGGGCAAAAGCTAGAGTGACAAAAACAAAGTTCTCCTAGAAAAACTATGCTCATGATCTTCACTTATATTTGTTTGAGCTTATCAAAAGCAACACATGGAAATTAGTGCCAAAGTGATAGATATACAAGAAGGATAAAATAAAACTTTCATGAAGATCATTGGACAAAATAAACTTGATTCTTAGTAATAGTTTTGAGATATGATGATGTGATATGTGAGTCATGTTGATGAGTAATTATGCTTTAGTAGGAATATTGGTGTTAAGGTATGTGATTCCCTATGCAAGCTTGAAAGTCAATAGTCATGCAATGAAATTACATCCTACTTGTGGTGCATTATTCAGTGTTAATTATGCTTAATGCTCTCTTATGAGATTATCCATTTCTTGGTTGGTCGCTTCTCAATCTTTTGCTTGCCTTCATTTTGCACTAAGTATGATCTCTACTTGTGCATCCAAAATCCTTTAAACTAGTTTTGCCACATGAGTCCACTATACCTACCTATATGTGGTATTATTTTGCCGTTCTAAGAAAATTTTTATGTGCCATATCTAATATTCAAAATAAATTTCTCTTTTGTGTGCTCGTACCGCTCGCGAGGCGGTGAGGGGTGGCTAATATTTTCCATGCTAGATGTGTTATTCTCATGATGAAGGCAAGCAAATTATCTTTCATGAAGATCATTGCCTTACTCTAGCACCTCTACAAATCCCTACTTCCCTCTACGAAGGGCCTTTCTTTTACTTTATGCAATTTTTATTTTTAATTTGAGTCTCCATCTTCTCTTATAAATCACCAACTAGGGGGCACTATGATCATACTTGAGCATTGGGTGTAGTTAGAATGCGAGTGTGTTTCATGAATGGATCAATGATTGAGCATGATGGGCTAGGGATAGCTTATTTTAGCGTTGATATTTTGAAAGACATGGTTGCTTGTTGGTATGCTTGAGTATCTATATTATCATGTCAAAACTAGACTATTGCTTTGAACAATATAAAAGTCCAAATGTCCATGCTATAAAGAAAACAAAATGATATGACATGTTAGGCATCATTCCACAACAAAAATTCTATTTTTATCATTTAACTACTTGAGGACGAGCAGGAATTAAGCTTGGGGATGCTCATACATCTCCAACGTATCTATAATTTTTGATTGTTCCATGTTGTTATATTATCATTCTTGGATGTTTTATAATCATTTTATATCATTTTTGGTACTAACCTATTGACATAGTGCCAAGTGCTACTTGATGTTTTTGCATGTTTTTTACATCGCAGGTAATCTGTATCAAACGGAGTCCAAACACAGTGAAACTTTTTGTGGATTTTTTTGGACTAGAAGATATCAAATGGGCCGGAGAAGCGCCTGGGGGGTGCTCCGAGGGGAGCACAACCCACCAGGGTGCGCCTGGAAGCCCAGGCACGCCCTGGTGGGTTGTGCCCACCTCGGGTGCCCCCCCGGACCACCTCTTTACTCTATAAATACCCCAATATTCCAGAAACCGTAGGGGAGTCGACGAAAATTAATTCCAGCTGCCGCAGAGTCCAGAACCACCAGATCCAATCTAGACACCATCACAGAGGGGTTCACCACTTCCATTGCTGCCTCTCCGATGATGCATGAGTAGTCTTTTGTAGACCTTCGGGTCTGTAGTTAGTAGCTAGATGGCTTCCACTCTCTCGTTTGATTCTCAATACAGTGGACTCTTGGAGATCCATATGATGTAATTCTTTTGCGGTGTGTTTGTTGGGATCCGATGAACTTTCAGTTTATGATCAGATCTATCTCTTTTTATCCATGAAAGTTATTTGAGTTTCTTTGATCTCTTATATGTATGATTGATTATTGTTGGGGAACGTAGTAATTAAAAAAAAATCCTACAATCACGCAAGATCTAACTAGCAGATGCATAGCAATGAGAGGGGAGAGTGTGTCCACGTTCCCTCGTAGACCGAAAGAGGAAGCGTTATGTAACACGGTTGATGTAGTCGAACATATTCACGATCCAACCGATCCAAGTACCGAATGTACGGCACCTCCGTGTTCAGTACACGTTTAGCACGATGACGTCCCTCGAGCTCTTGATCCAGTAGAGGGACGAGGGAGAGTTCCGTCAGCACGACGGCGTGGTGACGTTGTTGGTGATGTGATCCGCACAGGGCTTCGCCTAAGCACTATGACAATATGACCGAGGTGGTAAACTGTGGAGGGGGGACCGCACATGGCTAAGACAATGTTTTTACCCAGGTTCGGGCCCTCTCGATGGAGGTAAAACCCTACTCCTGCTTGATTAATATTGATGATATGGGTAGTACAAGAGCAGATCTACCACGAGATCAAAGAGGCTAAACCCTAGAAGCTAGCCTCTGGTATGACTGTTGTTCCGTCCTATGGACTAAAACCCTCCGGTTTATATAGACACCGGAGAGGGTTAGGGTTACACAGAGTCGGTTACAATGGGAGGTGATCTACATATCCGTATTGCCAAGCTTGCCTTCCACGCCAAGGAAAATCCCATACGGACATGGGATGAAGTCCTCAATCTTGTATCTTCATAGTCCAAGAGTCCGGCCAAAGGTTATAGTCCGGCTATCCGGACACCCCCTAATCCAGGACTTCCTCAGAAGCCCCCGAACCAGGCTTCAATGACGATGAGTCCGGTGCGCAGATTGTCTTCGGCATTGCAAGGCGGGTTCCTCTCCAAATTCCATGTACCAGTTTAAATAGTGTCCGGCTTCTTGCGAATGTTGCGCTCCTTGGCTTCCACACCCAATAATGGCCACTTTCCACGTGTCGAGCGAATGTGAAGAGCCAGGGTGTTTTTACATTTACCCCCCTAGCTGTGTGAATGAGCTGCCTATTAAAGAGACGAGGATTCAGATCCAAATCACACCATCCTCCCTTGGTGAGCCTTCATCGGAGCGCATCCGACAGAGATCCATTCCATCATGGCCGGTCGACGCAGCTCCTCCTCTCGCTCCCCTAGCCCCAAGCCTGGAGATTGGGAGATATGTTCTGTCCCGCACAACATATTAGTGATGCTTCAAACCAAGGGATTTCTTCCCCCAGCATACATGGTCCCGGTTCGAGCCGGGCTCGCCACCTATAATGGCGGAGAGCAAGCGGAGAGCCTTCCCAATCCCTCCAAGGGAGAGTGGGTATGCCTTGTCCCTCATTTGGTAAGAGGGCTCGGATTTCCAATTCATCCGTTTCTCCGGGGGCTACTGGAGTTCTACGGCCTCCAGTTGCACAACCTTACGCCTGCCTCCATATTGCATATCACGGGCTTTGTAGCCCTTTGCGAGCTGTTTTTGGGCTGTGAGGCTCATTTCGCGCTGTGGAAGAAGCTGTTCTGCCTTGTGCCCCGTTCTTAGGAGGGGTCAATATATCAAGTGGGCAGAGCCGAAGTGTGGCGTATTGCCGGGACCGGATATCTATCTGGAACCCCAAAGACGTCCGAAGACTGGCCTTCAGAATGGTTTTATATAGAAGACGTCCCCCTCTCGGACCCTATTCGAATCGGCCTCCCTGAGTTCGACAACACTCCTTTGAAGAAGCGCCGGAGCTGGCGTCCATGGAGCCCCCAGGAGGAGGATGACAGGGACGTTCTTTACCTGATGAGCCGGATAAGTTTGTTAGCTCGATCCGGATTGACCATGATCGAGGTCATGGCCACATGTATTATGCAGGGGGTGCAGCCGCTTCAGTATAGAGGCCATCCCATGTGGGATTTCAACGGGGAGGATGACGCCACCCGCTACGGCCGTAAAGGGCCGGAATCGGTTGCTGCTCTAATAAAGATCTTATCCACTTTGTACAAGGGAGAAGAGGAGGAATTCCTCCGCGTCAACCCGCAGGGCGGATTTTCTATGTACAATCCTCCGAGTTGGGTAAGCGGACACTTTTTCTCGCCCATCCGTTTCATATTCCCATAGTTAAGTATTCATTCTAGCGATTTCAATGCAGGAGCTGCGCCAGGCTGTAAGGGAGATAAAACAACCCTCCTCCACAACCCGAGGACCCGGAATGGTCCCTTGACCCGGCCTCCCAAGAGGATCCGGACATATTTGTGGAGCTAATTGATGGGGTATTTTACCAATTGAGCAATGACAATGCCTTGGTGGCCATTACGGTCGATTACCCTGGGCTACTTCCAGCCTCACAGGTAACTGAGACCGAAGTCCCAGTACTTTGAAAAGGGATCCGTCCTTGCGTGTTTTTGATTATCGTATAACAACCGTGTTTTGCAGGGGAGGTCCTCGAGGCGGAAGGCCGAGCCTGCGGCGACTAGCCAACAAGGGCCGCGAGGCCAGGCAGGCTGAAAAGACATGCAAGCCAGATTGAGACACTGGCGCAGCGGTATGGCGCGCCATCTTTATTCCAAGACATTATTCTCAGAGGCATACTAACGCCCATGCCTTATTTTTAGGAAAAAGAGCGCTCACTGGACTATATCCGGAGAGGCTACCAATCGCGCCTCCACTAGCCAGGTTCCAAGGCCGGATTCAGAGGCGGGCATGAATACGAGGCGTGCGCCGGGCGCTCCTCCGACGGAGGATGCGGATAGACTGTTCGCCACCAATTCCGAGGTGGAAAGTGCCATGAACCACAGGCATCGCCGGACTGTTCTTCGTGACGCTTGTTTCTCCCAAGAGGAATTGGATGCCTTCAACTCGGGAGATGCGTACCTCCGTGCCGCTCAAAATGGTCTAGCCAGAGCCACGAAGCAGTATGTAAAAGACATACGGGTGAGAAAATTTGGTGATTATATATATCAGTAGCCCCTGAGACTTTAAATAGTTAGAATAACTGATTTAAGGATCATTTGTCATGAAGGTTCTTACCGAAAAGAATACTCAACTGTCCCAGGAGCTGGAAGAGTGAAGAGCCCAACTTCAGGCCGGACGGGCCGCGGCGGGGGAGCCCAAAGAGACCCCCTCTGGTAATATATCCTTCGAATGATAAGTGTCATATAGGATGCGGCGTATATGCAGATCTGACGATAAAATTGCAGATGATGCTGGAGTAAATCCGGATAAGCAACAACTCCTACGCCAGCTGAAGGCCGGTGAGAGCATGCTTACGAGGGTGAGGCAGGAGAAGAATGATCTCCTAGATGCCAACAACAAGCTGGGCGTGGAACTAAAGGATGTTTGTGCCCAACTGTCGGACTCCGTTAAGGAGAATCGGCGGCTTCGACGCGGCATATTTAGTAAGTGCTTGAACGAACTTTGAAAAAGAGTTCGGCGAGGAAGTTGGCTGACAGAATTATGTATGTAGGTATGCTAACAGGTCGTCCTGCAAAAGAAATGCCCGGTTCTATGGGTGACCTTCTTCTCGAGCTCTCACAACTGCACGAACGAGTTCGGCAGGTGATGCAAGGCGTCGCACAGGCCTTATGGCCATCCGTCTCCGTGCCCGAAGGACTTGGGGATCTTGCGGAGAAGCTGAAGGGAGCGCGGCGGCGCTTCCAATTATGGAAGATATCGGCCTACCGTCAAGGTGCCAGGGAAGCCTGGGCCATGGTGAAGACGCGGTACACGAAGGCTGACCCAAACCACATGGCCGAGGTCGGACCTGTGGGCCCCGATGGGAAGGAGATCCCTGTGAGCTTAGTGTATGGCCAAGTAGAATTGGCCACCAAGTATTCCCAACAGGACTGTAGACTAGACAGCCTATTGGATGGTATTGAAGAGGAATTCAACCAGTCAAATTGACTATGTAATTTTAAGTGACATGTATAATGCCTTCTAGCCGGATTGTAGATCGTTTGTCGTGGCAGACCTTTTCGCTTCAACCTCGGGACCCGACAGTCCGGAGTGTATCTGAATACCCTCTCGGTTATGTAAGAACCGGGGCATGCATGGAGACCAGGCGTAGGGGTCATTAGTGCTTGAAAAGACAAGTTCCCAACTAGTTATGTTATATTACATGGTTAGTAAGAAACATCTTCCAGGGAGAATAGTTCTGTTAGGGGTTCCTTTCCCTGGGAGGCATGCCCTAAAGTGCTTGTCTGGACTGCGAGAAGAGACGCAGAAAAAACATCTGGGGGCGCATAAGTAAATAAGTGAAAAATCATCTGTAGTTCACCGACCGAATATTCCCTTAAGAACGCTAGCTTTCGGCTTCACCCAGTCTGAGGTACACATCCGGCTGACCCGACAGTAACAATCGCAGAGGTGATCCCCTTATGCCCTAGCCAAATTAATGGGAACGTAGGGCATAAATACAATTGCCAGGCATCCCAGCTTGGCCAAAACTTAAGTCATATCGATGCATATAATGGTGAATAAAGGGTACATGCGGAAGGATAACACATGTGTTGGGCATAAAGCTCGTATGAATAAGCTTCTGTTAAAGAAGCCCCCAGGTATAATGAGCGCGGATAGCGCGTCAATTGCGTGCAAACAAGGCACGAATGGGCCTCTAAAGGCTATGAGAGAAAATAAAGGGAGAAGGAGAAAAATATAAGACAGATAGTGTATAAAAAATGGACAGATGAAGGAGACGAACACAGAGTCCGGCGTTAGGCGTAGAATCTTCGAAGTCGGGCTGCGTTCCATGGGTTCGGCTCGAGTCGATTATCCAATGCATCCCGCAGATGGTACGCTCCACCAGTCAGGACTTGGTCAATGATGAAGGGACCTTCCCATTTGGGCTTGAGTTTGTCCTTTTTCTTATCCGGCAGGCGTAGAACTAACTCGCCAACATTGTAAGTTTTGGCCCGTATTTCTCTGCTTTGGTATCTTCGAGCCTGCTGTTGATAGAATGTGGAACGGGCTTTTGCCACTTCATGCTCCTCCTCCAAGGCGTCCAAACTGTCCTGCCGATCGAGCTCGGCTTCTCTTTCTTCGTACATGTGCACTTGAGGTGAGTCATGGATTATGTCGCAGGGCAGAACCGCCTCTGCGCCGTATACCATAAAGAATGTTGTGTATCCGGTAGTGCGGTTCGACATGGTCTGTAGCCCCCAGAGTACGGAGTCGAGCTCCTCTACCCAATGCGTGTTAAATTCATTGAGGGACCGCACTAATCTAGGTTTGATGCCGCTCATGATAAGACCATTTGGTCGCTCGACTTGACCGTTAGTTTGTGGGTGATAGACTGAAGCATAATCGAGCTTGATGCCCATATTTTTGCACCAGAGTTTTACCTCGTCGGCCGTAAATTTCGTGCCGTTGTCAGTGATGATGCTGTGGGGGACGCCGTAACGGTGTACAACCCCGGATATGAAGTCTATCACCGGTCCGGATTTGGCCGTCTTAACAGGCTTGGCTTCTATCCATTTGGGAACTTATCCACCATGACCAGTAAGTATTTTTGCTTGTGGGTTCCTCCTTTAAGGGGTCCAACAATGTCAAGCCCCCAGACCGCAAAGGGCCAGGTGATGGGGATAGTATGGAGGGCGGTGCGTGGCATATGGCTTTGGTTTGCAAAAAGCTGGCAACCAACGCAACATTGGACTAAGTCCTGAGTGTCTACCCGGGCCGTCGGCCAATAAAAGCCTGTACGGAAGGCCTTGCTTACAAGGGCCCGAGCTGCAGCGTGGTGACCGCCGAGTCCGGCATGAATTTCTGCCAGAAGATTCCGCCCTTCCTCTTCGGAGATGCACCTTTGAAGGACTCCGGTGGTGCTTTCCTTATAAAGCTCTCCCTCATGGACTTTATAGGCTTTAGATCGCCGCACTATGCGGCGTGCCTCATTTTGGACCTCAGGAAGTTCCTGCCTAGTTAGGTAGGCTAGGAATGGTTCTATCCACGGTGCGATAACTTCCATTATTACATGGGCTGAAGATGTTATTTCGTTGGCAGAGCCTCCAATTATGTCAGAATGTTCAGTGTTGGGCAGTGCGGTTGGGTCCGGGCTGTTATTTCCGGGTTCCCCTTCCCATACTACAGATGGCTTGAACAGCCTCTCCAAGAAGATGTTGGGGGGGGGGACGGCGTCGCGTTTTGCGCCGATGCGTGCCAGGACATCTGCTGCCTGATTGTTTTCCGGGCTATATGGTGAAATTCGAGCCCCTCGAACCGAGCTGACATTTTTAGGACGGCGTTGTGATAAGCTGCCATTTTCGGATCCTTGGCATCAAAGTCTCCATTTATTTGGGATATCGCGAGGTTCGAATCCCCGCGCACCTCTAGGCGTTGAATTCCCATGGATACTGCCATCCGGAGACCATGTAGAAGGGCCTCATATTCGGCTGCGTTGTTGGAGTCCGTACACATTATCTGGAGTACGTATTGAACTGTATCTCCTGTTGGGGACGTCAAAACGACGCCAGCCCCCAGACCAGCCAACATTTTGGAGCCGTCGAAGTGCATGATCCAGTTGGAATATGTGCCGTACTCTTTAGGGAGTTCGGCTTCTGTCCATTCGGCGACGAAGTCGGCCAAAACTTGCGACTTAATAGCTCGCCATGGCTTGTAAGTTATATCGAACGGGAGGAGCTCAATGGCCCATTTGGCAATCTGGCCCATCGCGTCGCGGTTGTTTATGATATCGTTAAGTGGTACTTCCGAGGCTACCGTTATCGAACACTCTTGAAAGTAGTGTCGCAGCTTCCGGGATGCCATAAATACCGCGTACGCTATCTTTTGATAAATGTGGGTACCGTGACTTGCATGGAGTAAGGACAGTGGACACATAGTAAACCAGCTTTTGAAGGGGGGATTTGTGTCCATCCGTTTCTCGTTCGACGACGAGCACTGCGCTTACAACTTGATGAGTTGCCGCAATGTATAATAGCATTGGTTCTCCAATGTTTGGCACGGGCCGGACTGGGTTTGTTGCCAATATGGCTTTTATTTCGTTGAGTCCGGCCGTGGCGGCATCCGTCCACTCGAAGTGTTCAGTGCGCCGGAGGAGGCGATAAAGGGGTAATGTCTTTTCTCCCAAGCGGGAGATAAAGCGGCTTAGAGCCGCCACACCTCCGGTCAATTTTTATATTTGTTTGAGGTCCTTTGGGATGTCCAATTGTGGTAGAGCTCGGATCTTGGCTGGATTTGCTTCAATTCCTCTACCGGATACAATGAAGCCCAAGAGCTTTCCGGCTGGTATGCCGAAAATGCATTTTTCTGGGTTGAGCTTGATGCCGTATGTTCGGAGGTTATCAAATGTGAGCCTCAAGTCGTCTACTAGAGATTCGACATGCTTGGTTTTGACGACCACGTCATCTACGTATGCCTCCACTGTTTTGCCGATCTGGTTTGCCAGACATGTCTGAATCATGCGCTGATATGTTGCGCCGGTGTTTTTGAGCCCGAAGGGCATTGTGTTGAAGCAGAATGGGCCGTATGGTGTGATGAATGCCGTTGCGGCTTGGTCTGGCTCTGCCATCTTAATTTGATGTTAGCCGGAGTATACGTCGAGGAAACACAATGAATCGTGTGCTACAGTAGCATCGATGATTTGATTGATGCGGGGGAGGGGGAAGGGATCCTTTGGGCAAGCGTTGTTGAGGTCCTTAAAATCGACGCACAAGCGCCAGGATTTGTCCTTCTTTGGTATCATCACCAGGTTTGCTAGCCAGTCCAGATGTTTTATGTCTCTGATGAATCCGGCCTCCACTAGCTTGGCTAGTTCCTCTCCCATGGCTTGTCTCTTAGGTTCGGAGAAATGCCGAAGAGCCTGCTTTACTGGCTTGAATCCTTTTAGGATATTTAGGCTATGCTCGGCCAGCCTGCGTGGGATTCCTGGCATGTCTGAAGGGTGCCAGGCAAAAATGTCCCAGTTCTCGCGTAGGAACTCTTGTAGTGCGGCGTCGACATCAGGGTTTAATTGTGCCCCGATGGAAGCTGTTTTTGTAGGGTCCGTTGGATGGACTTGGAATTTGACTATTTCGTCCGCCGGTTTAAAGGAGGTGGACTTGGATCTTTTATCGAGTATCACGTTGTCCCTGTTCACCATGGAGCGTAGCACAGTCAGTTCCTCGGCCGCTAGAGCTTCGGATAGTGCCTCGAGGGCCAGTGCGGCTGTCTTATTGTCGGCGCGGAGTGCTATGTCCGGATCACTAGCAAGAGTGATGATTCCGTTGGGCCCGGGCATTTTGAGCTTCATGTACCCGTAACGGGGTATGGCTTGGAAGATTGTAAATGCCTCCCTCCCTAATAGAGCCACTTGGAACGTGACCTCTTCGGACCTGTAATTATCCAGCATGCCGAACACCACATCTAGTGTGATTTTTCCTGTACAGCGCGCTTCCCTACTGGGGATTATTCCTCTAAAGGTTGTGCTGCTTCGCTCAATGCGGTTCCAGTCTATTTCCATTTTTCGAAGGGTTTCCTCATAGATGAGCTTCAATCCACTGCCACCGTCCATGAGTACCTTGGTGAGTCGAAAGCTGTCCAATATTGGACTAAGGACCAATGCGGCTGGTGCTCGGGCTGTTTGAAATTTAGGTTTGTCACTGGCATTAAAAGTAATAGCCGTGTCACTCCATGGGTTTATTGTTGCCACGTGGTGGACTTCAGCAAGGCTGCAGAGTGTTCATTTTCGCATATTATTTGATGTGAAAGTCTCGAAGACTGTTAATACCGTATTGGTATCCCTGGGCTGGTGCTCTGTGGCTTCTGGGGTTAGAAGATCTTCGCCACTTTTGGCCACCTGCCGGAGTATCCAACATGCTCTAAGGCTATGAGTTGGTGTGGCGCCCTCTGCACTGTGAATTTTACAGGGTCCCTTGAGCAATCCCTCCATTACGGTTCCATGCCCTGTAGAGGGTTTTTGCTTTTTGGTGTTTAACCCGGGTGTCTGGCGATAATGCACCCTTTTATTTCGGACTGGGTTTGTATTCAGGGCCAGATTGTCCCAAAATTTTATTTCGGTTTTCCAGGAGCTTTCCATCGCACAGTAATTTCGTACTATGGACGCCAAGTCGGCAAAGCGTGTAATTTCACGGCGACTTATGGTGTTGAGGATTCCCTTGTCCGTGCAATTATTGCAGAAGAATGAAATTGCGTCTTCCTCGCGGCAGTCCTTTATCATGTTCATGACCAGGAGGAATCTGGCCCAGTAATGGTGTACTGTTTCTTCGGGCTCTTGCCTAATTCGGGATAGATCTCTTATGTTTGGGTGGGTGGGTGGAATTGAATCCGAAACCTCACCCAATCTAAGACTCAGGGGCCAAGGAGTTTCCGAACTCGGGAAGTTTGGATTCTTGGATGTTTTCCACTGAATCTAGCCCGTTGCCTGACTCTAGGTTCAGGTCTTGAGTGACGTCCTCCCCTCCGCGGGTATCCGGCTTGGAGGGATCGGGAATCTGGACATAGCTAGTCCTTAAGATAGATGAAGGGTCGCCGCATTGTTCCTCCACAGCTGCAACATGATGGGTGACCTGGGGAGAGTTGATCTCTCTCAGATCGGGTTTAGGCCCAATCTGATCGTAGTCCGTAGCGACTCCCAGGGCGGCGATGCGATCCAAGAGCTCGTTTAGGGAAGAAAGCTCCATTGGATCTAATTGCTCGGCGAATTCAGAGTTGACGTGAAGATTGCTTTTGATGACCCGATAAGTCATCGTCGGCGCAGCGGCCGAACATGCGGTCATAAGAAAACCACCTAGCCGGAGAGTTTGGCCGACAACCAAAGCTCCCTTAGCAACAGTGCCGTCTTTAAAGAAGGGATGAGGCATCCTTCCTGATGGCGATGGCACAGCGGAACTCTCAATGAAAGCACCAATGTCGGTGTCAAAACCGGCGGATCTCGGGTAGGGGGTCCCGAACTGTGCGTCTAGGCGGATGGTAACAGGAGACAAGGGACACAATGTTTTTACCCAGGTTCGGGCCCTCTCGATGGATGTAAAACCCTACTCCTGCTTGATTAATATTGATGATATGGGTAGTACAAGAGTAGATCTACCACGAGATCAAAGAGGCTAAACCCTAGAAGCTAGCCTACGGTATGATTGTTGTTCCATCCTATGGACTAAAACCCTCCAGGACTAGGGTTACACAGAGTCGGTTACAATGGGAGGAGATCTACATATCCGTATTGCCAAGCTTGCCTTCCACGCCAAGGAAAGTCCCATCTGGACACGGGACGAAGTCCTCAATCTTGTATCTTCATAGTCCAAGAGTCCGGCCAAAGGTTATAGTCCGGCTATCTGGGCACCCCCTAATCCAGGACTCCCTCAGGCGCCACCTCTTGTGGCAGCCTCCCTCTCTCCACTATGCCCAATAGGCCCATTAACTTTTCCGGGGGGTTCTGGTAACCTCCCGGTACTCTGAAAAATCCCCGATCTTCTTCGGAACCATTCCGGTGTCCGTATATAACCTTCCAATATATCAATCTTTACCTCTCGACCATTTCGAGACTCCTCATCATGTCTGTGATCTCATCCGGGACTCCGAACAAACTTTGGTCACCAAAACACATTACTCATAATACAAATCGTCATCAAACGTTAGGCGTGCGGACCCTACGGGTTCAAGAACTATGTAGACATGACCGAGACACATCTCCGGTCAATAACCAATAGCGGAACCTGGATGCTCATATTGTCTCCTACATATTCTACGAAGATCTTTATCGGTCAAACCGCATAACAACATACGTTATTCCCTTTGTCATCGGTATGTTACTTGCCCGAGATTCGATCGTCGGTATCATCATACCTAGTTCAATCTCGTTACCGGCAAGTCTGTTTACTCGTTCTATAATGCATCATCCCATAACTAACTCATTAGTCACATTGGTTGCAAGGCTTATAGTGATGTGCATTACCGAGAGGGCCTAGAGATACCTCTCCGATACTCGGAGTGACCAATCCTAATCTCGATCTATGCCAACTCAACAAACACCATCGGAGACACCTGTAGAGCATATTTATTATCACCCAGTTACATTGTGACGTTTGATAGCACACAAGGTGTTCCTCCGGTATTCGGGATTTGCATAATCTCATAGTTAGAGGAATATGTATAAGTCATGAAGAAAGCAATAGCAATAAAACTAAACGATCATTATTCTAAGCTAACGGATGGGTCTTGTCCATCACATCATTCTCCAATGATGTAATCCCATTTATCAAATGACAACACATGTCTATGGTCAGGAAACTTAACCATCTTTGATTAACGAGCTAGTCAAGTAGAGGCATACTAGGGATACTCTGTTTTGTCTATGTATTCACACATGTACCAAGTTTCCGGTTAATACAATTCTAGCATGAGTAATAAACATTTATCATGATATAAGGAAATATAAATAACAACTTTATTATTGCATCCAGGGCAAATTCCCTTCAATTATAGCCTCGTATTTCTTCTCCGATATTTGGGTTTTGTTTGGCCAACTTGATCTATTTATCTTGCAATGGGAAGAGGTGTTTTGTGATGGGTTCAATCTTATGGTGCTTGATCCCAGTGACACATGGGGAACCGACACGTATGTATCGTTGCCATTAAGGATAACAAGATGGGGTCTGTTTCTACATAAATAGATCTTGTCTACATCATGTCATCGTTCTTGTTGCATCACTCTATTTCTCCATAAACTTAATACACTAGATGCATGCTGGATAGCGGTCAATGTGTGGAGTAATAGTAGTAGATCCAGGAGGAGTCGGTCTACTAATCTTGGACGTGATGCCTATATACTGATCATTGCCTGGATATCGTCATAATTATTTGAAGTTCTATCAATTGCCCAACTGTAATTCGTTTACCCACCATCTGTTATTTTTCTCGAGAGAAGCCACGAGTGAAACCTACATCCCCCGGGTCTCTTCTTTAATATATTTGCCTTTGCGATCTATTTTCCTTTGCTTTTATTTTCAGATCTATTAAACCCAAAAATACCTTGCTGCAATTTATTTTATTTGGCATTCAATCTATCAATATTTACAACTCTCTCATGTCCGTTTGCCAATCTCTGGCATTGTTACCCGAAAGGGATTGACAACCCCTTTTACACGTCGGGTTGTGTTGGGGATATAGCTATTACGTATAACCCACCCTGGAGGGGCCGGGTCATCCCTATGAAGATTCATCACAATGAAGCCCAAGATCGTATGGCGGTTCATAGATAGGCTTGGTAGAGGGCCTAGACCTGAAGGCGGCTTAAGGGCCTTGGATACAAACCGCCGTGCATGTAAACTTTTATTGTAAGGACGTAAGAAAGGTCACCGATCCAGATATGTTGTATAAGCCGGCCGGGACTCTGTAGCCTGCAGGACGTCAACCCGTGTATATAAGGGGATGACCTAGCGGCCGCTTAGGACAAGAAACAACAGATCGAGAGCCGGGTCAAGCGTATTCGCTCCCTGCTCATCGAAACCCTAGCAATACCATCTACGAACTGGACTAGGCTTTTACCTGCATCATAAGGGGCTGAACCGGTATAAACTCCTTGTGTTCTTTGTCCTGATTAACCCCTTTAAGCTAACCTCATCGCGATGGCTCCACGACTAAGTCCTCACACTAGGACATCTGTCGTAACAATTCCACAACAGTTGGCGCCCACTGTGGGGCTATCGCACGATGGTTTCAAGTTCTTAGAGGGCAACTTCCAAGGGATCAAGGGATACGCTATGGGACGGATGACCAAGAGTCGTCGCGGCAAGCTCTACATCGACGATGCAGGCTGGGGCCCCGAGGCCGGCTCAATTGAGTACGAGTACCGGGTCCCCTTCGGTGGAATTCACGTCTTCATCGGCAAGATCGGCGAACCAGGCCCTGAGCCGGACAACTACCCCGACATCGTCGAGACGACTCAGCATGCGAGACTCGCCCGGGTTTCGCCTGCCATGAATCGTGCCTTCGTGGGATTTATCCATGGAGCGGAATCTAAGGACAGACCGGCATCTGGTGGTGAGACCGTCATTTACTCTGATGGCAAGTGATCCACCGGTGAGACAGAGTCATTGTATCAACTGCCAGCCGGCCGGCTTGGGGGCTGTTCCGATGGCGACAGTATTCCAGACCCATGTGAGCCGCCGAGCTGGGTTGCAATCTTCATGGCCAATACACAGCCCATGCAACATTCATCAACGACATCATAGTTGATTTCCGGGTCAGCAGCGGCTGCCGGGGCAGGAGGCCCTAAGCGCCCTCCGGCTCAGGTCTTAACCGACATACTGGATAAGTTGACAACACTGTTAACAACGGTGGTTAAACTGACGGATCAAGATCAGCATAATGGGGCAGTCACAAAGCTGCGTGATGAGATAGCATAAGCCAAGGAGGAGCTAAATGCAGAAAATGCTAGGGTGGTCGAGGAGCGGGGATTCAATCGCAGTCTTACCAGCTCATGCTAGACCAGACCGCTTCAAACGAGGTCATGAGGAGGAGACATCAAACTTGTCTGCCGTCGGTTTATGCGGCAAGGAATCTCTTTACCACACCAGGAGCAGGAACCAGTGACCCGACAGTAGTAAACCAGGTCGAGGCACCTGGGATGGGAATGCCGGTTTAGCCACGTACAACAGACCCTCCTCGTCAGAACAATAACCCGCCGCAGCACATGCCAACATCGGCGGGTCATTATTCTAACCCTTTGGATAACATGATCACTGTGGCGTCTCGATTGGCGGCTCTCCCGGTTGATGGTGAGTCGCCAACGGCGGTTGAGACACGAAGGGCTAGAGAGCTTCTCCAGACGGCACTGACTCAGCAACAGGCTTATTCTTGCAGTCGTGACAGGATTCATTCCACCCCTCGCCCGAGTCGGAGTTACAGCCGACGTATTGATGAGCCGGCGGTGTCAAGCAGTGGACGGAACCATAACCCGCCCCGTGCACATAACCCGGCGGGCGGCGGCGCTGATGCTCAAAATGTGGTGGATCAAGGAAGAGCCCGTCGAGAGACCGAGTTAGCGGCATAGTATGCAGCCCGTCAACCTACTCCGGCTCGTCCAACCACTTCGTTAGAGCCAGGTGTAACCTTTAGAAATTTGGGCGTGCCATGCTTAGTGTCGGATCTGCGTAATGAGCGCCTGCCCAAGGATTTGAAAGGTCCTCGCAAGGTTCCTAACTATATAGCCGATTTAACTCATGAGGCATGGATTGAGAGTTATGAGATGGCCATGGAGTTACTAGATGTCAGCGAGGCTGCATGTGCTAAATATTTCCCCCTGATATTGAAGGGAACGACACGTGCTTGGTTGAAGGGGCTCCCTGCTAATTCCATCGGGTCATGGGCCGAGTTAAAGGCCCGGTTCATCCAGAACTTCAAGCATACATGTAAACAGCCCATGTCAATTGTGGATCTGGCCTCCTGTGTTCAAGAAGAAGGTGAGTCAACAACCCATTGGGTGCGCCAGGTCTCAACAATTTTACATTCGTCGGATCACATCAATGCCGACTCAGCAGTGTTAATGTTGGAGAACAATTGTCGTTTCACGCCCTTAAAACAGAAACTAGGGCGGCTCAAACGCCATTGCAATGACATGTGGACGCTCATGGCGGATCTAGTTAAGTATGCTGACTCAGATAGTACCAAGGACCCTGAGTCTGATGATGAAAAGCCGGGGAAGGGAAGGAAGAGCAGCAATGCCAAGGGTGTCGGTGTCAAAACCGGCAGATCTCGGGTAGGGGGTCCCGAACTATGCGTCTAGGATTGATGGTAACAGGAGAAGGGGGACACAATGTTTACCCAGGTTCGGGCCCTCTCTATGGAGGTAATACCCTACTTCCTGCTTGATTGATCTTGATGAATATGAGTATTGCAAGAGTTGATCTACCTCGAGATCGTAATGGCTAAACCCTAAAAGTCTAGTCAGGCTATGATTATGAGGATTCAGCCTATCTACGGACCTAGCCCTCCGGTTTATATAGACACGGGAGGGATCTAGGGTTACACAAGGTCGGTTATAGAGAAAGGAATCTTCATAGTTGGTCGCCAAGCTTGCCTTCCATGCCAAGGAGAGTCCTATCTGGACACGGGTAGAGTCTTTGGTCTTTGTATCCTTACGGCCCATCAGTCCGGCCCATATCCAATAGATCGAACACCCGAGGACACCATAGTCGAGGACTCCCTCAGTAGCCCCTGAACTAGGCTTCAATGACGATGTGTCCGGCGTGCAGATTGTCTTCGGCATTGCAAGGCGGGTTCTATTTTCCGAATACTCTAGGATAGTCTTCTGATAAAACAAAGGTGTCCAGATCTGCAACACAAGTACCACACACAACCACAAGGAATATAATATTTCACGAGTCCCATCTGCTGACAACTTTTTGCAAGATGAGCAGACTAAGGCATAGCCTAGTGGTGGGAAGGGGCTGATGCCTTCCCACCCACCCAGGTTCAAGGCATGGTACTTGCAATTTAGGTTTGTTGCACCAATTATACTGTATGGGGTTCCCTTACAGTCTTTCTGTCAAAAAAAACTTTTTGCAAGATGACATATCATCTGTTCGGTCACTATATCGAACCGTTTTTGTCTGCTGTTCTGCGCTTCGAGATGTGATTTCCATTGGCACATCTTGTCAATGCAGAGATCGTGTCTCCTTATTGCGGGATTTTCATCAATGCGGGCGTGGGTAACCCAACCGTGCCATTTACACAGCCCTTGGGAATAGACGAGTTTTAGGGCGAGTGGGGAGGCATTCCATATTCACTGCCTTTATAAGGGGATAAGGATTCCCCCTTCTTCTCCCATGCCTTCTCTCTTCCTCTGACCTTCCACTCTTGAGCTCCAACACCCAAGTTCTCATCTTCTTCCCACTCGGGCAAGCACTCAACCATGTTCGGATCCGGAGGTCAAGGCAAGTGGATGGTCTCTCCGTCAAGTAGAAGGACATTACTGAGCTTCGGGCGGCCGGGTACCTGGCAAAGGAAATCGCCCACCGTCTTCCAGCCCAGGGGCAAGTCGTCCCCACACCAAAGCCCAATGAGAGGATGGTATTCATCCCCCATTTCTTCCGCGGGCTTGGGTTTCCACTTCACCCTTTCGTCCGTGGGCTAATGTATTATTACAGGATAGATTTCCATGATCTATCCCCAAACTCTTTCCTGAACATCTCGGCGTTCATCGTCGTGTGTGAGGCCTTCCTCCGCATTCAACCCCACTTCGGGTTGTGGCTCAAGGTCTTCAACGTGAAGTCGAAGGTGGTGGATGGCCAGCACACAGAGTGCGGAGGCGCCATGGTGAGTAAGCTGACCAATGTATCCTGGCCGAAAGGCACTTTCGTGGAGACTGTCAAGGAATGGCAGAAACAATGGTTCTACATCACAGAACCCCGCGACGCAAACTGGGCCACAGCTACCGAATTCAACTCCGGTGCTCCAATGCGGCTCACCTCCTGGGTTGAGAAGAGCCCAAATTGGTCTTCGTCAGATGAGCTGATAGCGCTGCAGACGCGCGTCCAAAGCATGGTGGTCAAAGATATCAAGCTTGTCGACGTAATCCAGGTGATGCTAGTTCGCCGGATTATTCCGTGCCAAAGCCGAAGTCTGCCTTTGTGGGAGTTCGATCCAAAGAAGCACCATACCTGGAAGTTGCTTTTCAAGGCAACGAGACACCGCCAGCCACAGACTCGGACCACGGGCACGATATTAACCACCCCGCCAGCGAGGTAAGTTTTTAATGCATCCTCTACTTGTTTATTTCAAGGAGGATATCTGAACTTTTATCATTATTTCTTCTTTAGGAATGGATGAACATGGCGAAGTGGATCCAGTGTCCGGCTCCGCTGCCTAAAGAATCAGTCATCCCGTGTCTAGAGAAGATGCTGGTGCTAGCACCTTATAAGGCACCGGAGAAGAAGGCCAAGGGGAAGGCCAAGGTGGTCTGGAGTGGCCCCCGCTGCAAGGGCGCTTTGGACGCGACGTCCGAAGACAAGACCCGCTCGTTCGCCAACGAAGACGACGATGATGATGATGAGAAGGAGAGAGATTCTCCCCTAGATTGGGGCAGGGAAGAAGAGGCGGCCTCCACAATTCTGGAGGCGGAGGCGCCCAAGAAGGGCGAAGGCACTCTCGTGGGCAGCTCCGCGTGAGACGTCGACAGCAGTCCGGAGCGACGCCCCCGAAACAAGCCCCTGGCCGCATCGTGAGTGCTAAGAACCTGTACACGTCCATTTATCCGGCTTTTCCACCTTATGGTATTTTATATGGTTTAATCATGTCATTGAAGTCCGGCCCACGACAGCTCCCAACGATCCTCATCAAGAGGCTCATTGGACTCAAAGGAGATGGCCAGCGAGACACCGCTGGCCGCTTACTATCCCGAGGCCAAGGGAGATGACAAGGTGCTGTCCTAAAGGACCTCCCGAGGCCGGTGGGAGGCTCAGGAGGCGCCAGGGGGAGCCAATCCCCATGGAGACTAGTGGTGAGGGCCGTATTCAGTTTGGCCCTCAGCTGGATTCGATTCCGGAGACCGATACAGCTCCAGAATCCAGCGCGCAACCTCCTTCAAAAGAAGGGGTATGCCTATTCCGCCGGTGACCCCTGTCCAACCAGGGGCATGTAGTGACCAGACCTCAAACGGTCCAATCTATGTGCTCAGGTGTCATCCCTGGATCAGTAATGCTGACACCACACAGTACTTGAAGGATTTATAACAGAGTAGCAATCATACACTTGGTACATCGAGTGTCTCAAAAGAGAACTTATTACAATAAATATGGCTTAAGGCCATCTAATAACGATAACAACGGAAGGCTTGGAAGATAAGTGAGTCCATCAACTCCAACGGCATCACTGAGTATAGAACCACGACCTAAAAGCACCTTAATCGTCGTCTGAAAAGTCTGCAACATTAACGTTGCAGCCCGAAACGGGTTAGCACATGGAATATGGTGGGAAAGTAACACATAGAGAGTAATGGAATGAATAGGCTATTCTATATGCATATTTGGCTTGTGGAAAGCTCAATGGTTACAGTTTTGCGTAAAGCCAATTTTTCCCTACTGCAAAGGAATAAATTTTATTTAACTATCATGGTAGTTGTTAAACATTGAGAATGGTTGACAACATTCTCAATCCCAATTAAGCATCATCATTAAACAAAACCCAACAAAATTAATTTCAGAGTAACATGATGAGATTCACATGATAATCCAAGTACTAGATACTCAAGATGTCCATAACCGGGGACACGGCTAACCATGATTAGTTTATACACTCTGCAGAGGTTTGCGAACTTTTCCCCACAAGACTCAATCGCCTTCGTTTGATTTCTTGCACTACATGGTGTTTGAGAAACAGATGACCGAGACATAGTCTTTCAGAAGCGCTAGCACCTTACGATCGGGTAGACTGTTACACCTACTTTCCCCTACATCTGCTAGTCTACCGCTGTAAGAGTTCGCACAAGTTAATCAACTATGCTAGAGCCCATAGTAGCTTGTGCCTGCACACGGAAGTTTCTAGCATGAATAATCTCATGATCCCTTTGAGCCTGGGTGGCGGTCCATAAAAAAACAGGCAATCGCTGGAATACCCTGGTGCCTCAATCCACCCAGATGTGTATTTAAGTTGCCACCTTAGATAAACCATTAATTTAACAATCTCACATCTGTCATGGATTCACTCACCCAATCCATGTCTACTAGCATAGCATGACATAATAAGCACGTAGAAGTAACTCCCGAAGGTTTGATAATAACAGGTAATAGGTACTACCTCAACTACTTCCCAAACCCACAATTTAATTAGATCCTAATCATGCAATGTTTGAGGATTGATCTAATGCAATAAAATTGGGTAATTGGAAGTATGATCAAAGTGTTACCTCAACTACTTCCCAAACCCACAATTTAATTAGATCCCAATCATGCAATGTGTGAGGATTGATCTAATGCAATAAAACTGGGTAATTGGAAGCATGATCAAAGTGTTACTTGCCTTGCTGATGATCCGCAAAACCTACCGATTCGAAGTAGCAATCGGCACACTCCGGGTACTCTATCGCAAATAAACAAGCATACAATAAGTACTCAACTAATGCACAGGTAAAACTCGAATAAAAGATCTAACCAGAAAGTTCAACTTAAGAACTCCGGTTGGCAAAAAGAATCAAATCGAACGAAGCAAGGAAAGACAAACGGCAAAAGAAACATGCTTCGTTTACTATTCTAGATCTAGGGCAATTTTTACAGTGGCAAAAACTTGTTTGAGTTGGTTAAACTAAAAGAGGGTTTTGAGACGAAACTCCAGGCGCTTGAATCGCCTGATTCCGATAAATGAGCGAAAAGTTAGACTAAAACCAAAATCGGATCAGGAATCGCGATCAGAAAAATCGCGGATTTAATCCGAGAAAAAGAAAAATGACGAACGTTCGTTAAACGAATGAACGGACGAACGCTCGCTAATTAAATAAATCGAAAGAACCGATCTATTTAAAAAAACTGAAACTAAAAAACTGAGCAAAACCGACGGAAAACCGATCGGTTTTCTAAAAAAACCAGCAACGAGAAAAGCTACCTCTGACGGCGGCGGATCCGACGGTCCGGCGAGGCGGCGTGGCGGCGGTTCGGTGGCGGCGGCGAGCGGTGCGGGCGGCGGTCTAGGGTTAGGGTTTCAGGGGCGGGGCGCGGCTGGGCTGGCCTCGGGCCTCGGCGGCGCTATATAAAGCCGGCCCGGCCGGAAGTCCAGGTCGGACACAGCCCGGTAAGGCAGTTCAGACTTAAAAAAAATAATTACGCTCAGAATGAAAAACAAAAGGAATACTAAACAGACTCCAAAAATCCTGAAATAAATTTTCCCCGGCTTCTAAAATCAACCCGCACATGATGAACATTTATTTGGGGCCTAAATGCAATTTTGAAAAACGTGCATTTTCCCTAATTCAAATAAAATAGTAAATAAAACCAAAATAAAATCTTATTTGATTTTTTATTAAATCATCAATATTTCTTTATTTTGGGAAAGTCATTTTATTCCCTCTCTCATTTTTTTGTAATAGAAATAATGGAAGATAAAATAAATAAAATCAAATGATCCTATTTTCAAAATTTGAGAAAACTCAAATATGAAAATAAAGAAATCCCCAACTCTCTCCAAGGGTCCTTGAGTTGCATAGAATTTTCTAGGATAAAAAAATGCAATAAAATATGATATGCAATGATGATCTAGTGTATAACATTCCAAATTGAAAATTTGGGATGTTACAGGGCACCGGATAATCTACTGGAAGCGCTGCGAGGTGCTTTCATTGTGGATGAGCACCGTGTTCTTATGGGCACGCTAATTTAAAAGGTTCAGTCTGCCAAGAGCGGACTGACCGAAACCTGCAGCAGCCTGCTGACAGGTTTTGAGGTAAGCGATGCAAAAAAGAGAAAATCCCAATATAGACAGTAGCCCCTGAGACACTATCCGGTTTTCGGAAAGAAAACGCCGGACAAAGGATCAATCCTTTATTGCAGGAAACTAACTGAATGGGTCTGAAATGAATACGCAGGCATCGCTGTTGGCCGCAGCCTCGCATACTGCCGAGGTGTGCGGACCGAAGCGGAGACTGGAGCAGGCCGAGGAGCTCGGCCAGGTGAGGAGGCAGCTCCAAGAAAAACAAGGTATGTGATAACCCGTTATGTATTTTAAAAAATGAAAATGATATGCATTGACTAAAGTGTCATGATATGTATAGAAGCGACGACCGAGGTCGAGGCCCTAAGGAAGGCCCTGGTCGAAGCCGAGGGGAAGGCTGTCAAGGAGCAGGCCGCCCGTAAGAAGCTCAAGGCCCGGGTCAACGAGGTACAGCAAGAGCTCCAAGATGCTGTCAAGAAGTATGAGGCCTTGGAGGGAGATATTTTGGCTCAAGAGGCCGAACTCTTAAAGGCTCGCCAAAGCGCGGAAGTGGCCCGGGTTGAAGCCCAAGGTGCCCTCCAGGAGATCCAGGAGGCCAAGAAGATTGCAGCGAGAAGGCATTTAGTATGCAAAGCAAGAATGTGAAGAAGAAATATCTCCTACTAACCTGGATTCGGAGTTCTCCAGGGGCATTTGCAGATCTGCCGCGTAGTGTGTCCGATGCCGCGGAGTTCTTCCAAGCCGAAGAAGGAAGCTCGGCGGAAAAGTTGTTCTAGTCGCAGTATCTTGTGCCAGAGCATCCCGTGTCCTTCACCGATCAGCTGAAACAGCTAGTGGAGCTGCATAGGGTGGCCGAACTAGCCATGAAGGATTTGATAATCCGGCTGTGGCCAGCTGAAGCTATGCCCGCCAGCTACTTCGGACTCGTGAAGCGGCTAGTGAATGCCTGTCCTCGACTGGACGTCGTCAAGCGATCGGCCTGCATTGAAGGTGCATGCATGGCCTTCGCCCGTGTCAAGATATGATGCGCGAAGATGGACGCCGTCAAGCTGACAACTGAGGGGCCACCAGAGGGCAAGGAGCACCGTTTACCCGAGCGGTATTTTGGCGACGTTCTAGAGGGGTCTCGTATTGTAGCGATGCAGTGTTCGCATGACATTATCTTTGACTGAATGTATTCAAGTTCCTTCTACCTTGTATGATAAAACAAAGTGGGTTTGTAATATAATGCTTGTTATGTTTTAAATTTTTCCTCCGGTGCGGCCGTGCTATATGAGATCTGAGGGTTGGCCAGTCGTCGGCTTCTGCCCCCACGTAGGTAGTATGGAGGTGTTTGAGATGGAATCTAAACAATCTTGATCCAATTATATGGTCCTTGAAGGAGTTGTTTAGCGCAACGAGCTAAGCAATCAGACTATGCGGCTTTAACGCCCTCACTTAGCCATAGGAGTTTGACAATAAAACATGGGCGCAGCCCCTAGTATCCGAACCAGAGTGCTATAAGCGTCTGATCGGGAAGTACCGATCCTTTGCGTAATGCGGAAGAAATCTCCAATGATTTGCAACCTCCGAAGAGCTGACCGGCTCTCGCTGCATCATGACAGTCAGTTTTCGTCTTTCTCTACTGAGGTGCTCCTTTGGATAAACCAAGGCATGATCGCGGTATGTCTCCCTTTACTACCTTATCCTATATAGCGGAACGTAAGGTAGAAAGCACAGGAGCCGGGCAACCCAACTATTGACCTAAGACATGATTCGGAGCCAATGCATATAGTGCTAAATTCGGGGAGCCGAGCTATACTGTAAAAGTGTTCAGACTTTTGTTGCCATGTTGTGGGGCGCTATGAAGCCCATGGCAAATTGAAACGCACCTGAGTGTATGGGTGTTATCTGATAGAATTGCCAGAAAGGAAACGACAAGAAGAAAGAAAAAGTAAGAACCAGTGGAAAGCTAGAACCATGAAAATTTGGGCCACAAACTGTTTCTATTATAATTTCATTGGTGTGTTAAAGCGCATTTATACAAGTAGTGCAATAAGCAGAAAGGCTATTTACTATGCCTTCACCAAGAGAGAGCTGTGCATGGGTCCTGAAGATAGGTAAAGGGATCGTTAAAGAGACCACGTAAGAGTTTCCCGGTACGTCCATGCATCTTGTTATCTTGGTGTTTTTATCCTTCGAAATGAATTGATGGTCAACCGCCATGAAAGGCCTATAAAAAAGGAAAAACAAAAGAAAAAGGGGAATAGTGAAAGTATGAGTGTCCGGGGCGGTCGAGCCGTATTGCGGGTCACAAGCTGATTATGCCTCCATCCGTGTCCATGGTATTTTAGTGCGTAATTATATATGCGCGGTACGATGTCCGCCACTTGGTCAGGACGGGGATGGAGGCCAAATTGCTAGTCGAGGTCCTGACGAGCCGAGCTGTCCTTCTGCGGAATGGTTCGGACTCTTTTGACAGTGTCCGAGGGATCGGCCGCCAAATTGAGGTTCTGCTTGACAAGGCCGCCCTGTACCTCTGCCGCTAAGGCAACGGTGTGTTCCTCGGTGCAGAGGGAATGTTCCATATTTCCATTGACTGTTATGACGCCGTGCGGTCCGGGCATCTTAAGCTTGAGATAAGCGTAGTGTGGCACCGCATTGAATCGAGCAAATGTGGTTCGTTCGAGCAGTGCATGGTAGCCGCTGCGAAAGGGGACAATATTGAAGATTAACTCCTCACATCGGAAGTTGTCTGGAGACCCGAAGACAACCTCTAGTGTGATTGAGCCCATGCAGCGGGCCTCTACGCCCGGTATGACTCATTTAAAGGTAGCCTTTGTGAGCTTGATCCGCGATGGGTTAATGCCCATTTTGCGCATTGTATCCTGATAGAGCAAGTTGAGGCTACTGCTACCGTCCATCAGGACTCACGTCAGGTGGAACCCATCAATTATTGGGTCCAGGACCAGTGCGGCTGAACCGCCTTGATGGATACTGGTCAGATGATCCTGATGATCAAAAGCGATCGGGCATGACGACCATGGATTAAATTTTGGGGCGACTGGCTCTATCGCGTAGACGTCCCTGAGCGCGCGCTTGCGCTCCCTCTTGGGGATGTGGGTAGCGTATATCATGTTTATCGTTTTGACCTGAGGAGGGAACTTCTTTTGTCCCCCTTGTGTTCGGTGACCGGGGCTCCTCGTCGTCGTCTTCGCTTTGTGATCCCTTATCCTTATTTTTGGCATTTAACTTGCTGGCATGTTTAAAAACCCAACAATCTCTATTGGTATTGTTGGGTGGTTTGTCTGGGGTGCCATGAATCTGGCACGGACGATCAAGTATGCGGTCCAGGCTAGATGGGCCCGAATTGTTCTTTTTGAACAGCTTCTTCCGCTGACCAGGCTTAGAGCCACTGAATCCGGCATTGACCGCTATATCCTCGGTGTTGTCATTGTTATTTTGACGTTTGTACCTATTGCGTCGAGACTTGTCATTGCTATTTTTAGCTTCAGGGGTGCCGGTGTCGCTTGCATTGTTTTTGCTATGGGCCAGCCAACTATCCTTGCCCGCGCAAAAGCAGGTCATGAGTGTCGTGAGGGCCGCCATGGCCTTTGTTTTCTCTTGGCCGAGGTAGCGGGCGAGCCATTCGTCATGGGTGTTGTGTTTAAAGGCCGCTAGGGCTTTGGCATCCGGACAGTCGACTATTTGGTTATTTTTAGTTAGGAACCTGGTCTAGAATTTCCTGGCGGACTCTCTGGGCTATTGAACTATATGGCTTAAGTCATCGGCATCCGGAGGTCGAACGTATGTACCTTGGAAGTTATCAAGGAAGGCGTCTTCCAAGTCCTCCCAGCTGCCAATGGAGTTTTCGGGTAGGCTGTTCAACCAGTGCCGTGCTGGTCCTTTGAGTTTCAGGGGGAGGTATTTAATGGCATGAAGGTCATCGCCGCGGGCCATATGTATGTGGAGAATGAAGTCTTCAATCCATATCGTGGGGTCTGTGGTGCCATCATATGATTCTATATTCATGGGTTTGAACCCTTCTGGGAATTCATGTTCCATGACTTTATCGGTGAAGCAATGAGGGTGTGCGACGCCTCTATATTGGACCGTATCGCGATGGAGCTCTGATGGGATCCATCTGCGGCTTTCAGCCCGCACATGACTAGGTTTGTCATGTCTGAACAGATGGCCGTCGTCGCGTGTCGGGGCACGTCCCCACGATCCGTAGATCGATCTGGTATGTCCTGCTTTATTGTTCAGGTCATGTCGAAGTTCATATGTATGACCGTGAGCTGATTTACCTTTGCCTTTGTGATGAGGCGGGGCAGGCTGGTGTTCAGCTTGAGTGCTGCTTTGTCCCGGCCACGTGGTGGTCGGTCAGCCGCATTGCTCGATGGTGGTATGTGTTTCGGTGCCTCGTCGTCGAACTGAGGTAGTAATTTGTGCTTCGGGTAGCTTTTGGCCAAGCGTTTGAGGCTGTATTCTTCGGCTGCTAGGACGTCGGTCTATTTATCGTTGAGCAGATCTTGGTTAGCTTGAAGCTGTTACTGCTTCTTTTTCAGGCTCCTTGCAGTGGCTATTAGCTGGCACTTGAAGCACTCCTGCTCAAGAGGTTCCTCAGGGACGATGAAATCCTTGGTGCCGAGGCTCGCCTCATCCTCGGAGAGCGGAAGATAATTACTGTCCTCCAAGTCCTCGTGTGTGGCCTGTTTACCAGGGCTAACCTGCCCATCTTCCCATTCATCATATTCGGTAGCTGCATCAACGAGGTCTTCGTTGTCTTTGGCACCTTCCGGAGTGTTATCTTCTCCTGTGCCGGTGTTGCTATCTTTACTGCGGCGTGACTTAGAGTGGCGCCGCTGATGCCGGCGTTTTGATTGTATCTCAGGAGGTTTATCCTCAACTGGATCTTCTGTGTCATCGTCGTTGTTCTCCTTTGGTGCATCCACCATGTATACATCGTACGAGGAAGTGGCCGTCCAATGTCCGGTGAACGGCGGGTCCTGGGCTTCTTCTTCTCTGGCATCGTCGTCCATACTGTCGATGTCATTGGAGCTGTAATCGAGTATGTCAGTTAAGTCTTCGATAGTGGCTATGAAGTGGGTGGCGGGTGGGGAGCGAAATTCCCTGTCATCAGCTTCTAGTTTGAACCAGATATAGTTCGGCTGTGTATCCCCCGCTAAGGATAGATTTTTTAATGAATTCAGCACATCGCCCATGGGTGAGTGCCGGAAGATGTCCGCGGCGCTGAATTCGGTGATCGATAACCGATCATGCACGACATGCGCGGACGCACATAGTTCAGAACTTTTAACCGGTAACGAGCCCGAGGTTCCGGTGACATAGGCATTGCCAAAGTTTAGGTCTGTGTGTGGCTCCAACGCCGTGGAGTCTGCGGCTTCCGTGGTGGGGTTAAGCTTCCTATCCTTGGATGGTGCGACCTGCTCCGGATCTAAGGCCAGAACGGTTACAGGTGCAATTTCCTGGGTATGGCCCGATGACAGATCTAAGTCATGTTCATCGAGGTGATGGGGAGCGATTGTCGTGGTATCAAATCCGTCGAAGATCAAGTCTCCACAGATATCCGAGACGTAGTTCAAGCTCCCAAATTTGAACTTACGGCCAGGGGCATAGCTGTCAATGTGCTCCAGATGGCCAAGCGAGTTGGCCCGCAGTGTGAAGCCGCCGAACACGAAGATCTGTCCAGGGAGGAAGACCTCCCCTTGGACAGCGCCGTTGTATATGATTGAAGGAGCCATCAAACCTTTTGAGGACGACACAGTGGAACTCTCAATGAAAGCACCTATGTCAGTGTCAAAACCGGCGGATCTCGGGTAGGGGGTCCCGAACTGTGCATCTAGGATTGATGGTAACAGGAGAAGGGGGAGACAATGTTTACCCAGGTTCGGGCCCCCTCTATGGAGGTAATACCCTACTTCCTGCTTGATTGATCTTGATGAATATGAGTATTACAAGAGTTGATCTACCTCGAGATCGTAATGGCTAAACCCTAAAAGTCTAGTCAGGCTATGATTATGAGGATTCGGCCTATCTACGGACCTAGCCCTCCGGTTTATATAGACACGGGAGGGATCTAGGGTTACACAAGGTCAGTTACAGAGAAAGGAATCTTCATAGTTTGTCGCGAAGCTTCCCTTCCACGCCAAGGAGAGTCCTATCCGAACATAGGTAGAGTCTTCGGTCTCTGTATCCTTACGGCCCATCAGTCCGGACCATATCCAATAGATCAGACACCCGAGGACCCCTTAGTCCAGGACTCCCTCAAAGGGGCAGCAGCATAACCCGGCAAACCAGGGAGGCAACAGTAGGCGCAAGGCTGGTAATAGTTTTGACTTTGTGGCTAACACGAATGCACAGAATAATGTTCAGCGTCGCAAGGGTAAACCGCCCCCACGGGCCGGAGGATCCGGTATCAATCTTGAACAGATGTTAAATCAGCCCTGCCCAAGACATGGTATGAGGGATAGACCATCCGGGCAACTCTGGAAGGATTGTCACATTATGAAAGAGTACAAGAATTCCAATCTTTTTCAAGATAGGCATGGGCCAGGTGGCGGTTCTGGATTCGGCTTTCACGGTCCGGGTTATGCCGGTGGCGGTTCTAACTATGGATTCCAGGGAAAGCAAGGTAATCACGGCAATCAGGGTGGTTACAACCAGTAGAGTAATTAGGGGGGTCAACAGGAGCAACAATCTGGTTATCAGAGCAACCCAAAGCAGTTGAACAGTGGGTAGTATCACGTCTTTACCACTAGCTTGTGTAAACATGACCAGAAGCTTCATAGGATGTCTGTGAATGCTGTTGAGTTGGCGGTTCCTCGTTATCTGTGCTGGTCTGAGCAGCCCATCATGAGGAGTCGGGAAGATCACCCGCCCCGAGTTGATAATCCGGGTTATTTGGCTTTGGTGGTAGCACCTTAGGTGGGAGGGTATAAGTTTACCAAAGTACTCATGGACGGAGGGAGTAGCATCAATATCCTTTATTATGAAACTTTCGGTCGCATGGGATTGACTGATAAAAATATTAAGCTGTCAAACACTATTTTCCACGGCGTGGTGCCTGGTAAATCGGCATATCTAGTTGGTAAGATAGTTTTGGAAGTTGTTTTTTGAGATGATCATGACTCTAGGTCAGAGACGTTGACCTTTGAAGTGGTCAAGATCCACAGCCCATATCATGCTCTGTTTGGATGGACGGCTTATGCCAAGTTCATGGCGCGGCCGTGTTACGTGTATCTGCAGCTCAAGATGTCGGGTCACAAAGGAACCACTACAGTGCATGGGAGCCGCAAGATAGCTCTGGAATGTGAAGAAGGGGATGCGGCTTATGCTGAGTCGGTTTGCGCAACGGAGGAGTTAAAATTTTACAAGGATAATGTTGACCCGGCAGATATGACATCTTTGAAGAAGCCAACCACAGAGCATGATCCGGTTGTCAAGTTTAAATCAGCAGATGATAACAAGATGGTTTATTTTGTTCCTAGCGACTCATCCAAGCACTTCAGCATTAGTGCTAATCTGGATCCAAAATAGGAAAGTGCGCTCATCGAGTTCATCTGTGAGAACCGGGACATCTTTGCATCGAAGCCTTGATACATGCCGGGTGTACCAAGAGAACTCGCTGAGCACACTCGTAATATTGATCCAAAGTTTAAGCCGATCAAACAGTTTCTTCGCCGTTTTAATGAGGAGAGACGGATGGCCATCGGAGAGGAAGTAGCCCGGCTCTTGGCAGCTGGGTTTATCATCGAAGTTTTCCATCCTGAGTGGTTGGCTAACCCGGTGCTGGTACTTAAGAAGAACGACACTTGGCGTATGTGTGTGGACTACACGGATTTGAACAAGGCTTGTTCGACTGATCCTTTTGCTCTCCCGTGTATTGATTAGATTATTGATGCTATGGCGGGTTGTGAGCATTTGAGTTTTTTGGATGCTTATTCTGGTTATCATCAGATCAAGATGGTAGTTAAGGACTAGGAGAAGACAACTTTCATAACTCCTTTTGGAGCCTTCTACTATGTGTCCATGCCTTTTGGGCTTAAGAGTGCCCAGGCGACTTATCAGAGATGTGTGCAAAATTGCCTTCATAATCAAATTGGGCGTAATGTTCATGCTTATGTGGATGATATTATGGTGAAGTCCAGAGAGAAACAGACATTGATAGATGATTTGAAGGAAACCTTTGATAATCTCAGGGTTTATAAGATGATGCTTAATCCGGTCAAGTGTGATTTTGGTGTGCCGGAAGGCAAGCTCTTGGGTTTTCTGGTGTCTAACAGGGGCATTGAAGCTAATCCGGAGAAAATAAAGGCCATTACTTCTCTGGCTAAGCCGGTGTGTGTCAATGATGTGCAACGTCTGGCGGGCCGTATTGCGGCGTTAAGCCGGTTCATAAGCCGATTGGGACAGAAAGCTATCCCTCTGTATCAGATGATGAAAAAGACAGATAATTTTGTCTGGAGTGATGCTGCTAATGAAGCGTTTGAGGATTTGAAGAAATAGCTGGCTGAGCCGCCCGTGCTTGTTTCCCCTGTTGATAAAGAACATTTGTTGTTATATGTGGATGCTAACAGTCGGGCTGTCAGTGTAGCCATTGTGGTGGAAAGGAAGGAGGCATGCAAGGAATATCCGGTTCAAAGGCCGGTTTATTACATCAGTGGGGTGCTTTTTGAGTCCAAGCCGAGATATCCGCACTGGCAGAAGCTTGTATATGGGGTGTTCTTGGCTAGCCGGAAGCTTCAACACTATTTTCTGGGTCATCCTATCATTGTGGTTAGCTCTGCTCCTTTGGGAGATATCATCCAAAACAGGGAAGCAACTGGTCGGGTTGCTAAGTGGGCTATTGAGCTTGGACCTCATGGATTAAAGTATGTGCCTCGCACGGCCATCAAGTTTCAGACGTTGGTACATATTTTGACAATGTATATATTATGATCGGTATAGTAAAGCCGACATCCCTGCTAAAGCAGGGCTTGTGTCGTTTTTTCCTCTTTAAATAATGAGTTTTTGGTCACATGGGGGCTTCTGCTTTATACAGCAAAGTTATGATTACCCTTTGATCCGGCTTATAAGCCACATAAAAAACTTGGGGGCTTGCTACCCAGGTTAAAGAGACCAAAGAGAGTCTGTTGCAAAAGCACAACTCAAACATAGGTACCCCCTTGAGCACAGCTCAAAATATTGCTTCGGGGCTCTTTTGTTCTAAAGAACAAAGAGTCTGTAACCTTGTGATAGGCTATAAAAGCCAGGCTTGGAAGCTAGGTGTATTCTGCTAAAACCCTGGGTTATCCTGCCTTTTTAAGTAAGTCACTCCGCCCAGGTAATCCTGGAAAGGCCCGTCGAATGTTTGACAAGTAAATCTTATATAGACCCTGAACTTGTCAAAGTTAAAACGACGATTGGATAATGTGAGGTCCATCTTATAAGGTTTGTAAAATGGTTTAACTCAGTGGGTTGGCAGCCCATGGAAAGCCTTGTTTTGGGCCTGGAAGCCCATGAAAAGCCTCGCTTCTGGTTTTTTTCAATATATTCTTTCCTTTTTAGGTTTATTTGATAAAAAGTATAAAGATTTATAATAAATCACTGGTGTTTATTAACCCGGCCTGGTCTTTGACTATAAGTCGCCAGTATGAGATAACATCCGGAGTTGATTAACCCGGCCTGGTCTTCACCTATAGGTCGCCAACATGAAATAAATATAATATCCGGTGTTTATTAACCCGGTCCGGCTTTGTTCACAAGCCGGCAATCTGTGATAATTACTAGTGTCCAAAATCTTGGGTTATCGCCCTTACTGCACTGGCTTGGTAAACCAACAAGTGTGATCAAATGTCACAGGTATGACATATTTTTAATCATATATGATTATTATTTAGTCCAATCTTGGATATAAATCATGATAAGTTCATATTGGGGCCTTATAACCCGTCCAGCGGTAAACCGCCAGGACACTTTTCATCTGTTGTATGCAGGAACATATTCAAAATTGATAATATCATCAAGCATATATGGTATATCTTCGCATAGCGAATAAATAAGTATCATAAACAGCAAAATATGCACAATGGCGTAGCAGCATAAGTGTTTAAAGCTAGCCTATTACAAGCCGCTTGGTTCCCATAAGGATAATTGTTTTTTAAAGTCTCGCAATCAGCATATGATAAACCGGCTCCGGTTCATGAATCTTGGCCTGGCTGACTCGAAGGTTGTGCTTCATCCCTCGCAGGTTCGTTTTCCTCCTCCACCATCTGGAAGTTGGGTTTGGACCAATCAAAGCCTTGCAAGCGCGACAAATTCAGCTTCATCGTCAATCAGAACAGACGAGTCAATATCAGGGGCAAAAGTGTGCTGACGAATGGGCGAAACTAAGTCCATCACTTTATACGAAGGGGTCGGCATCTTCTGATTGTCTGCATCATAACCCGGCTGATACTTGGTGAGGTTGGTCTCTTCGGCAATGATTGTTGCATGAGGGCGAATCTCCTTGACATAGACATCAAAGTCTTGTTGGTCAAAAGGGGTTCCATCTTCCTTGAGACTAGGATACCCACTGGCTACGTCTGCCGGGTCTAATTCCGGTACCCAGGCTTTGGCACGGCTCAAGGCTGTCACAGCTCCGGCTCTAGCACAAGATCGTTTGATTTCTTGGAACCTAGTGGGCAAGATGGACAACTTCTTCAAGACATCACTTAACAGATTTGGTCCTTGATTCGCTGGGGAGATAGTGGCAAGAGTCTGCTGAGCTCCAGTGTATAATTGCTCAACAAGCGTGTAAACCGCCTTGAGCTTGACCAATGTATCTCATCTTAGATTGCTACTCCTGGGACCTGCAAAGTTTACACAATTGGTTAAGTGGCGGCTTATATTATGATGACAAATATTCACTTTGGGTAAATAACAAGGTGACGTACAGAAGATTGCAGAAACCATCTGAGACACACGGTTCTTTAAACCGGTGTTCAGTGGTAACCTCTTCCAGAGCCGCCTCGGCTTTCTCAGCGCGTTGAATCAGGGCCCTCTTTTCCTTGGCCCAAGCCTGTTTGTCTGCAGTAAAGTTGGTCTTCAATTTTTCGGCTTCAGACACACTAAACTGAAATTTTGATTCAGCCTTTTTGGTCTCAGTCTCCTGAGCCGCCAACCGGGTCTTGGCCTCATTCAATTGAGTTTCCAATTCAGTGGTAGCCGCCTGAATACAACACAAGTTTGTCAAGTTTCGTGGCGGGTTACAACAATACAAGTCCCAAGTGTTTTGCAAGCAACAACACTTGGCACTTGGGGGCTAATGTCTGTCAACGCAATTTTTCAAAGGAAACGGCTCTTTCTAAAAAACAAGTCCCAAGTGCTTTGCAAGTAACAACACCTGGCACTTGGGGGCTAATGCAAATTGCTTGTTTTATTTTTAAGGATGAGCTGGGTGTGCTGTTGATAGTCCCAGCCCACTCATGGGGGATATACAGTTAAGTTCTGTTCTTTTACACAATTATTAATAGGATCGGCTCATTCATGCTGATTAAGCCAGCCCTTGGGGACTACAGATGCAAAATTATGATATCATCAGAATCCGGCTTAAAATTTTTTAACCGGACTTGGAGGGAGTCTAGAACAGAAGCTTATAAACATTTCAAGTCTATAGATTATTCAAGTTTATCATAATCAAAAGACTTGGGGGCTGGCAGGGTATAGATATAAGACCTATGATGTACCTCATACTTCTAGTGCATTTCCTTCACCATTTCAATCTCCAAGTCACGACCGGAATGCACTTGACTGACATAGCCAGATAAAACATCACTAGTACTCAGGTGAGCATAGTAGGAGACGTCAAACCTCACTTTCTATCTTTCCATGACTTCTTGTTTGGCAGTGTGTCTCGCTAGTATAGTTGGATTCCCCAGTTCAACGAATCTGGTGCCCATGATTAAAACGTCATCACCATGACTCTCTGGCGGGTTAGCTGAGCTTGACAGTTCAATACTTGACAAATCAATAGATGTTTCATCAACAGACGGCTCAGGTAAATCCGGTTGAACACTGAGAGCAGGGTTTTCTGGTTGTTCAGGGTGTTTTGGCACAAGGGTTGACTGATCCGGTCCAGTAGCTTTCGGATCCACGGCCGGCTTCGTCACCTTTGCTTTTTTGTTGGGCTTTGCTTGACCGCTAAAAGGAATTTTGACAAGTCAGCATAATGATGAAAATATAAAGGAATAGAAGAGAGATAATTATCTTTACCCAGGGGCAGTCTTGAAAGCTGACAATTGAGTCTGCGATGAGTCGCCAGAAGAGGAGCGGGAAATCTCCTGCAAAGATGGAATCAAAATTGAGTGATTAATGAAAATAACTCGCTGGTAAATACAAGAGTTAAGGTCAAAAGAACCTCATTTTACCGTTTCCGAGGAGTATTTGGTAAGCCGGAGGATAAATCTTCATCTCCACCGGTCTGCGTCTGGCGGTGGCTCTCATGTTGCTGTCTCTTTAAGAGAAAATGAGGATCTAAAAAACAAGGGGTGTGAAAACCTTACTTTCCGGGTTACCCGCCGAAGTTTCTGTCTTGATAAAGGTTCTGAGTCAGAGGAAATAGTAGTTACCTCATCTTCGGCTGCTTGGCTGGCTCCCGTGTCATCCTAGCAATAGTCAGTGTCAATAAGGTTGTTAAAAATAAGCCAAGAGAGTCAAGGGCTACCTCCGACTCAGAGGCATCATCCAGCTTCAGCAATTCAGAGGCGCTTGGTTTCTTCCTAGACCTCCTGCTGGTCTTTTTGGCGGCTCTCGCAGCAGCCTTAGCCTTTTTAGCAGCCTCATGGTCATATTTGGCCTTCCAGAAGTTAGATTTAGCCTGTGGAAGGATAACATATTGGAGTTCATGCAATGTTTAAGTGTTGAAGGAGAAAGAAGTCAAAAAATTTACCTCTGGCGCTGGGTTAAGCTTGCAGAAAAGATTCAAACCCACTTTGCTACAGTCTTCATATTTACTATTTACAAGTGTGGTTGCCATCTCAATGATACCCTCTTCAGTCAGTCGTAGCGAGCTATGGCATAAGGGATCATCTGTTCCTCTGGTATAGTTACACATCAAGCCAGATCGGTGGCTTAAAGGTATGATCCGCCATGCGACCCAGCAACGGATTAAGTCGGCTCCAGTTAAGCCGTTTCCTAGCAAGGCTTGAACTTTTCTGATTGTAGGGACAAGTTTCTTACGTTCGGCGGTAGTAAGTTTATCAGGGAGTTGGTACTTTGAATCGAGGCGCTCAGGCCAATAACCCGGCAACGGATTCTCATCATACTGAGAGATATCTTTGCAGTAGAACCATGTTTGGTTCCAGTCTTTAGGATGGCTTGGCAGAGCTACTTGAGGGAAGATGGCATCTCGTCTGCATTGAATTGAAATCCTGCCAAGCTCCAGCTGGGCCCATTTGTGAACTCGTTCTGTCGGTTCAAGTAGAAATACTCTCTGAAAAGCTCAACATTAGGCTCTTCTTGAAGGTATACCTCATGAAAGACTAGGAAGTTACAGATGTTTGATATGGAATTGGGTCCAATGTCTTGTAGATGGAGCTTGAAGAAGTGTAGGATATCTCTGAAGAATTTAGAGCCGGGTGGCAAGAAACCCAAGTTCATATGATCAGTAAATACGATAACTTCACCATCCTTAGGCTGAGGATTCCCTTCGCCCGGGTCAGGAACATGGTAATGCATCACACTTTTATTTGGTAAATATCCAACGGTGACAAAATCCTTCAAGGTGTCCTCAATGACTATGGAGGGAACCCAGTTGCAGGTCATGATTGTTTTGGGTGGCATGGTGAAAGGACAACCTAAAAGACAAGAAAGAATTTGCCGGCTCAAGATGATTGTTAAAATTTCAAGTTAACAAATACAGTGCATGTTCAGAATGGCGGCTTAAGAAAAGGGCTAATGATATATGAAGTAACAATAAACCAGCAGAATAAGCCGCCATGACTAAAGGCATTCAAGATCTACCAAGGCTATAATTTGCTAAGTGTTAGGACAAACAGGTTCTGCAGATTGAGGTTGCAAATTTGGATCTATCGCTGTTCAAAAAAAGGAAATAAATTTGAAATCTACAGAGGTGACAGTGGAAAAGCATGGTGCCCTAGAGGTGATCTGTCGCGGTGGGGATATATTCTAGTGTCAAAAAAAGTGCTAAAACTACTACCGTGCAAGATTCATATGGTTTTTGGATCTAACTCATGAAGATAAACAGGGAGAAAGAAGGGTGGCGACGAACACCAACAAAACCTAAGGACAGATCTATGATGAAGGAAAGAGGGCTTACAGATGCTGTTAGGACATCAAAGTGGCACCGCAGTTTTCTGGTCTATTCAGGGCGATGCGGCGGCCGGAGTTGAGGTAGGAGACGGAGATCGACGGCGGCGAGGCTCGTGCGGGTCAGTGCGTCTCGAGGAGGAAGAAAGGAGAAGGAGAAGAATGAAAGATGACTCTATGGTCCTATTTATAAGGAAACAGAAAAATACGCAGGCGCGAAAGACGAGGAGGCCAAATGATGGTTATCCAGCTAATTGGACGCCTCGATTTTTGGAAAGACATTAAGATAAAGATCCGTTAAAGATGACGTCGTCGCGGGTTTCCGAAATTCTTGGAGATGATGTCATGCGGGTTATAAGGATTTCACAAAAGATGTGGAAGGATTTTTCTAAGTCTTGAAGATTAACATGAACAAGTTCATATCAACCTGGGGCCTAATGTTGGCGATATAACTATTAGGTATAACCCGCCCAGGAGGGGCCGGGTCATCCCTATGACGATTCATCACAATGAAGCCCAAGATCGTATGGCGGTTCATAGATAGTCTTGGTAGAGGGCCTAGACCCGAAGGCGGCTTAAGGCCCATGGATATAAACCGCCGTGTATGTAAACTTGTATTGTAAGGCACGTAAGAAAGGTCACCGAGCCGGATACGTTGTATAAGCCGGCCGGGACTCTGTAGCCTGCAGGGCGTCAACTCGTGTATATAAGGGGACGACCTAGCGGCGGCTTAGGACAAGAAACAATAGATCGAGAGCCGGGTCAAGTGTATTCGCTCCCCTCTCATCGAAACCCTAGCAATACCATCTACAAACTAGACTAGCCTTTTACCTTCATCGTAAGGGGCTGAACCAGTACAAAATCCTCGTGTCCTTTGTCCTGATTAACCCCTTTAAGCTAACCTCATCACGATGGCTCCACGACTAATTCCTCACACTAGGACATCTGCCATGACAATTCCACGTCAGTTGGCGCCCACCGTGGGGCTATCGCACGATGGTTTCAAGTTCTTAGAGGGAAACTTCCAAGGGATCAAGGGATACGCTATGGGCCGGATGACCAAGAGTCGTCGTGGCAAGCTCTACATCGACGACGCAGGCTGGGCCCCCGAGGCCGGCTCAATTGAGCACGGGTACCGGGTCCCCTTCGGTGGAATTCACGTCTTCATCAGCAAGATCGGCGAACCGGGCCCTGAGCCGGACATCTCCACCAACACCGTGGAGACGGCTCAGCGTGCTGCACCTTCGTGTTCAGTACACGTTCAGCATGATGGCATCCCTCGAGCTCTTGATCCAGTAGAGGGACGAGGGAGAGTTCCGTCAGCACGACGGCATGGTGACACTGTTGGTGATGTGATCCACGCAGGGCGTCGCCTAAGCACTATGACAATATGACCGAGGTGCTAAACTGTGGAGGGGGCACCACACACGGCTAAGACAAATGATGTTGTGCCTTTGGGGTGCCCCCGCCCCCTTATATAAAGGGGGGAGGAGGAGGTGGCCGGCCCAAGGGGGGCGCGCCAAGGGCAAATGTGAAAGCAGGGAAAGGGGGGAGGGGGCGCCCCCACCCTAGTCCAATTTTGATTGGCTTGGGGGGCACCTCTTGTGGCAGCCTCCCTCTCTCCACTATGGCCCAATAGGCCCATTAACTTTCTCGGGGGGTTCCGGTAACCTCCTGGTACTCCAAAAAATCCCCGATCTTCTTCGGAACCATTCTGGTGTCCGTATATAACCTTCCAATATATCAATCTTTACCTCACGACCATTTCGAGACTCCTCGTCATGTCCTTGATCTCATCTGGGACTCCGAACAAACTTTGGTCACCAAAACACATAACCCAAAATACAAATCGTCATCGAACGTTAAGCATGCGGACCCTACGGGTTCGAGAACTATGTAAACATGACCGAGACACATCTACGGTCAATAACCAATAGCGGAACCTGGATGCTCATTTTGGCTCCTAGATATTTCTACAAAGATCTTTATCGGTCAAACTGCATAACAACATATGCTATTCCCTTTGTCATCGGTATGTTACTTGCCCGAGATTCGATCGTCAGTATCATCACACCTAGTTCAATCTCGTTACCGACAAGTCTCTTTACTCGTTCCGTAATGCATCATCCCGTAACTAACTCATTATTCATGTTGCTTACAAGGCTTATAGTGCTGTGCATTACCGAGAGGGCCCAGAGATACCTCTCCGATACTCGGAGTGACAAATCCTAATCTCGATCTATGCCAACTCAACAAACACCATCGAAGACACTTGTAGAGCATCTTTATAATCACCCAGTTGCGTTTTGATGATTGATAGCACACAAGGTGTTCCTTCTGTATTCGGGAGTTGCATAATCTCATAGTTAGAGGAATATGTATAAGTCATGAAGAAAGCAATAGCAATAAAACTAAATGATCATTATGCTAAGATAACGGATGGGTCTTGTCCATCACATCATTCTCTAATGATGTGATCCCGTTTATCAAATGACGACTCATGTCTATGGTCTGGAGACTTAACCATCGTTGATTAACGAGCTAGTCAAGTAGAGGCATGATACGTCTCCGTCGTATCTATAATTTTTGATTGTTCCATGCCAATATTATTCAACTTTCTTATACTTTTGGCAACTTCTTATACTATTTTTGGGACTAACATATTGATCCAGTGCCCAGTGCCAGTTCCTGTTTGTTGCATGTTTTTTGTTTTGCAGAATATCCATATCAAATGGAGTCCATACGGAATAAAAACTGATGGAGATTTTTTTGGAATATATATGATTTTTGGGAAGAAGAATCCACGCGAGACAATGCTCGCGGGGCCCACGAGGTAGGGGGACGCGCCCTGGGGAGGCAGGCGCGCCAGTGACCCTCTTGGCCACCCCGTAAGGCAGTTGATGCCCTTCTTTTGTCGCAAGAAAGCTAATTTCCGGATAGATATCGTGTCAAAATTTCAGCCCAATCGGAGTTACGGATCTCCGGGAATATAAGAAACGGTGAAAGGGAAGCATCTGGGAACGCAGAAACAGAGAGAAATAGAGAGACAGACCCCTCCCGTGCCATGGAGGCCATGGACCAGAGGGAAACCCTTCTCCCATCTAGGGAGGAGGTCAACGAAGAAGAAGGAGGAGGGGGCTCTCTCCCCCTCGCTTTTGGTGGCACCAGAGTGCCACCGGGGGCCATCATCATCACCGCGATCTACACCAACACCTCCGGCATCTTCACCAACATCATCATCACCTTCCCCCCTCTATCTACAGCGGTCCACTCTCCCGCAACCCGCTATACCCTCTACTTGAACATGGTGCTTTATGCTTCATATTATTATCCAATGATGTGTTGCCATCCTATGATGTCTGGGTAGATTTTCATTTTCCTATCGGTGGTTGATGAATTGCTATGATTGATTTAATTTGCTTGTGGTTATGTTGCTATCCTTTGGTGCCCATCATATGATTGCACACGTGGATCACACCCTACGGTTAGTTGTATGTTGATAGGACTATGTATTGGAGGGCAAGAGTGACAGAAGCTTCAACCTAGCATAGAAATTGATGCATACATGATTGAAGGGGGACCAATATATCTTAATGCTATGGTTGGGTTTTACCTTAATGAACATTAGTAGTTGCGGATGCTTGCTAATAGTTCCAATCATAAGTGTATAGAATTCCAAGTCAGGGATGACATGCTAGCAGTGGCCTCTCCCACATAATACTTGCTATCGGTCTAGTAAAGTAGTCAATTGCTTAGGGGCAATTTCACAACTCCTACCACCACTTTTCCACACTCTCTATATTTACTTTATTGTGTCTTTACTTAAACAGCCCCTACTGTTTATTTACGTAATCTTTATTATCTTGCAAACCTATCCAACAACACCTACAAAGTACTTCTAGTTTCATACTTGTTCTAGGTAAAGCGAACATCAAGCATGCGTAGAGTTGTATCGGTGGTCGATAGAACTTGAGGGAATATTTGTTCTGCCTTTAGCTCCTCGTTGGGTTCGACACTCCTACTTATCGAAAACTGTTGCGATCCCCTATACTTGTGGGTTATCAAGGCATACTAGGGACACTCTGTTTTGTCTGTGTATTCACACATGTACCAAGTTTCCAGTTAATACAATTCTAGCATGAATAATAAACATTTATCAAGATATAAGGAAATATAAATAACAACTTTATTATTGCCTCTAGGGCATATTTCCTTCAGTCTCCCACTTCCACTAGAGTCAGTAATCTAGATTACAAAGTAATGATTCTAACACCCATGGTGTCTTGGTGCTGATCATGTTTTACTCGTGAGAGAGGCTTAGTCAACGGGTCTACAACATCAGATCCATATGTATCTTGCAAATATCTATGTCTCCCTCCTTCACTTGACCGCGGATGGAATTGAAGCGTCTATTGATGTGCTTGGTTCTCTTGTGAAATCTGGATTCCTTTGCCAAGGCAACTGCATCAGTATTGTCACAAAAGATTTTCATTGGACCCGATGCACTAGGCATTACACCTAGATCGGATATGAACTCCGTCATCCAGACTCCTTCATTTGCTGCTTCCGAAGCATCTATGTACTCCGCTTCACACGTAGATCCTGCCACGTCGCTTTGCTTGGAACTGCACCAACTGACAGCTCCACCATTCAATACAAATATGTATCCTGTTTGTGACTTAGAGTCATCCAGATCAGTGTCAAAGCTTGCATCAACGTAACCATTTACGACAAGCTCTTTGTCACCTCCATAAATGAGAAACATATCCTTAGTCCTTTTCAGGTATTTCAGGATGTTCTTGACCGCTATCCAGTGATCCACTCCTGGATTACTTTGGTACCTCCCTGCTAAACTTATAACAAGGCACACATCAGGTATGGTACACAGCATGGCATACATGATAGAACCTATGGCTAAGGCATAGGGAATGACCTTCATTTTCTCTCTATCTTCTAGAGTGGTCGGGCATTGAGTCTGACTCAACTTCACCCCTTGTAACACAGACAAGAACCCTTTCTTTGACTGATCCATTTTGAACTTCTTCAAAAATTTATCAAGGTATGTGCTTTCTGAATGTCCAGTTAAGCGTCTTGATCTATCTCTATAGATCTTGATGCCCAATTTATAAGCAGCTTCACCAAGGTCTTTCATTGAAAAATTCTTATTCAAGTATCCTTTTATGCTATCCAGAAATTCTGTATTATTTCCAATCAACAATATGTCATCCACATATAATATTAGAAATGCTACAGAGCTCCCACTCACTTACTTGTAAATACAGGCTTCTCCAGAAGGCTGTATAAACCATATGCTTTGATCACACTATCAAAGCGTATATCCCAACTCTGAGAGGCTTGAACCAGCCCATAAATGGATCGCTGGAGCTTGCACACTTTGTTAGTGCCTTTAGGATCGACAAAACCTTATGGTTGCATCATATACAACTCTTCTCTAAGATATCCATTAAGGAATGCAGTTTTGACATCCATTTGCCAAATTTCATAATCATAAAATGCGGCAATTGCTAACATGATTCTGACAGACTTAAGCATCGCTATGGGTGAGGTCTCGTCATAGTCAACCCCTTGAACTTGTCAAAAACCTTTCGCAACAAGTCGAGCTTTGTAGACAGTAACATTACCGTCAGCATCAGTCTTCTTCTTGAAGTTCCATTTATTCTCTATGGCTTGCCAATCATCGGGCAAGTCAACCAAAGTCCACACTTTGTTCTGATACATGGATCCCATCTCAAATTTCATGGCCTCAAGCAATTTCGCGGAATCTAGGCTCATCATCGCTTCCAAATAGTTCGTAGGTTCATCATGGTCAATTAATATGACCTCCAAAACAGGATTACCGTACCACATTGGTGCAGATCATACTCTGGTTAACCTACAAGGTTCGGTAGTAACTTGACCTTAAGTTTCATGATCATCATCATTATCTTCCTCACTAATTGGTGTAGGAATCACTAGAGCTGATTTCTGTGATGAACTACATTCCAATTCGGGAGAAGGTACAATTACCTCATCAAGTTCTACTTTCCACCCACTCACTTCTTTTGAGAGAAACTCCTTCTCTAGAAAGGATGCACTCTTAGCAACGAATATCTTGCCTTCGGATCTGTGATAGAAGGTATACCCAACAGTCTCCTTTGGGTATCCTATGAAGACACATTTCTCTGATTTGGGTTCGAGCTTATCAGGTTGAAGCTTTTTCACATAAGCATCGCAACCCCAAACTTTAAGAAACGACAACTTAGGTTTCTTGCTAAGCCACAGTTCATATGGTGTCATCTCAACGGATTTAGATGGTGCCCTATTTAACGTGAATGCAGCCGTATCTAAAGCATAACCGCAAAACGATAGCGGTAAATCGATAAGAGACATCATAGATCGCACCATATCTAATAAAGTACGGTTATGACGTTCGGGCACACCACTACGATGTGGTGTTCCAGGTGGCGTGAGTTACGAAACTATTCCACATTGTTTCAAATGAAGACCAAACTCATAACTCAAATATTCACATCCATGATCGGATCGTAGAAACTTTATTTTCTTGTTACGATGATTTTCCACTTCACTCTGAAATTCTTTGAACTATTCAAATGTTTCAGACTTATGTTTCATCAAGTAGATATACCCATATCTGCTCAAATCATCTGTGAAGGTCAGAAAATAACGACACCCGCCGCGAGCCTCAACACTCATCGGACCACATACTGTTGGGGAACGTAGTAATTTCAAAAAAATTCCTACACACACGCAAGATCATGGTGATGCACATCAACGAGAGGGGAGAGTGTTGTCCACGTACCCTCGTAGACCGAAAGCGGAAGCGCTAGCACAATGCGGTTGATGTAGTCGTACGTCTTTACGATTCGACCGATCAAGTACCGAACACACAACACCTCCGAGTTCAGCACACGTTCAGCCCGATGACGTCCCTCAAACTCTGATCCAGCAGAGTGTTGAGGGAGAGTTTCGTCAGCACGGCGGCGTGGTGACGATGTTGATGTTCTACCGACGCAGGGCTTCGCCTAAGCATCGCTACAGTATTATCGAGGTGGACTATGGTGGAGGGGGGCACCGCACACGGCTAAAAGATCAACTTGATCAATTGTTGTATCTATGGGGTGCCCCCTGCCCCCGTATATAAAGGAGCAAGGGGGGGTGTGGCAGGCCAGGGAGAGGGCGCGCCAGGAGGAGTCCTACTCCCACCGGGAGTAGGACTCCCCCCTTTCCTAGTTGGAATAGGATTCAGGAGGGGGAAAGAGGAGGGAGAGAAGGAAGGGGGGGCGCCGCCCCCCTCTCCTTGTCCTATTCAGACTAGGGGGGAGGGGCACGCGGCCCAGCCCTGGCCGCCTCTCCTCTTCTCCGTAAAGGCCCACTAAGGCCCATTCACCTCCCGGGGGGTTCCGGTAACCTCCTGGTACTCCGGTAAAATCGCGATTTCAGCCAGAACACTTCCGGTATCCAAACATTGGCTTCCAATATATCAATCTTCATGTATCGACCATTTCGAGACTCCTCGTCATGTCCATGATCACATCCGGGACTCGGAACAACCTTCGGTACATCAAAACATATAAACTCATAATATAACTGTCATCGTAACGTTAAGCGTGCGGACCCTACATGTTCGAGAACTATGTAGACATGACCGAGACACGTCTCCGGTTAGCGGAACCTGGATGCTTATATAGGCTCCCACATATTCTACGAAGATCTTTATCAGTTAAACCGCATAACAACATACATTGTTCCCTTTGTCATCGGTATGTTACTTGCCCGAGATTCGATCGTCGGTATCTTAATACCTAGTTCAATCTCGTTACTGGAAAGTCTCTTTACTCATTCCGTAATACATCATCCCGCAACTAACTCATTAGTTGCAATGCTTGCAAGGCTTAAGTGATGTGCATTACAGTGAGGGCCCAGAGATACCTCTCCGACAATCGGAGTGACAAATTCTAATCTCGAAATACGCCAACCCAACAAGTACCTTCGGAGACACCTGTAGAGCACCTTTATAATCACCCAGTTACTTTGTGACGTTTGGTAGCACACAAAGTGTTCCTCCAATAAACGCGAGTTGCATAATCTCATAGTCATAGGAACATGTATAAGTCATGAAGAAAGCAATAGCAACATACTAAACGATCAAGTGCTAAGCTAACGGAATGGGTCAAGTCAATCACATCATTCTACTAATGATTTGACCCCGTAATCAAATGACTACTCATGTCTATGGTTAGGAAACATGTAACACCCCAGATGTAATTTACCTTATATGTACTCCAACTCTTGCCATTTCCGACACTAAGTTATTTTATTTCCTCGGGTTCGGGTTTTTGTCTTCGTGTGTTGTTGCCCTTGTCATGCATCTCATATCATGTCATCATGTGCATTGCATTTGCATACGTGTTCGTCTCATGCATCCGAGCATTTTCCCCATTGTCCGTTTTGCATTCCGGCGCTCCTATCTCCTCCGGTGCCCCTTTCTACCTCTTTTCATGTGTGGGGGTTAAAAATTTCGGTATTGGACCAAGACTTGCCATGCGGCCTTGGTTTACTGCCGGTACACCGCCTGTCAAGTTTTGTGCCATTTGGACTTCGTTTGATACTCCAACGGTTAACCGAGGGACCGAGAAGGCCTCGTGTGTGTTGCAGCCCAACACCCTTCCAATTTGGCCCAAAACCCACCTAAACCCTTCCTATCATCTAGGGCGTTCGATCACGATCGCGTGGCCGCAAACCGTACTCCATTTGGAGCTTCCTAGCTCCTCCTACCTATAAAAAGGCATCCCCTCTCGAAATCCCGGATCCCCTCATTCCAAAAACCCTAGAAAATCCCTCTCCGCGCGCGGACACGTCCGCCCGCGCCGGATGATATCGCCGCCGCCAACCAGGGTGCGCCACGTGTCCCCGCGCGCCCCACTTCGCCGCCTCAGCCTCGCCGGCCCGCTCGGCCCGATCGGGGGCCCTGAAGCCCATCGGCTCCACCGCGCCGCCTGGGCGCCCGTGCCACCGCGTCCGCTGCCTTCATCCTTGCGGCCGGCCGCCTGAGCCGCCCGGCGCCGCCGCGCGCCATCGCCGGTGCCGCCGCATCCGGCCGCCGCCCCTGCTACTCCGGCCGTCGACGTCGCCCCGCGCCGCCCGAGAACCTCCGCCGCCACCACGCCGCCCCGGCCAGTCCCTCTCTCCGGCGAGCCCCCTCCCGTCGGCGAGCTTCCGCGAGTCCGGCCACTGCTTCCCCATCGCCGGCAAGTCCCTGGTGAACCTCGGTTCGCACGCCACAGCTACAGTACCGCCCGCCAGATCCAGATTTGGGACATCTCCTCGGTTGACTTTTTCCCTGAAAACCCTAATTATTTTGCAAACTTTAGCATGTCGTAACTCTGCATCCATAGCTCCGATTTGCGCGTGTAGCATATCAAAATGTTCGTCTCAGAGAGTGCATCATTTCATCTCAGTGCATCATTTTCATTTGAGCTCATCTTGATGCCCGAAATGCTGTTGGAAGAGGGCTATGTGATAAAATTGTCAGATCTGTTTCATCAAATAGATATTTGTCATTTTTGCCATGTTTAATGTGTGCATGATATGCTCCTGAGCTCTACATGTGTTTTGTTATATGCCATGCATTCTTTACAGAGGTGCTTACCATGTATTTTTGTGATATGTGTGGTGACTAGCACAAGCTTGCAAAGTAGCGTATTCGGTAATGCTGATTTCAGAGACTTAGAATTTCTCCAAGTCCTTGTCCTGATTTTGCCATTATGCCATATGTTCATGTTGTTTCCTAGTGATCCGTGGCTCTTCTGAGGATGATCAGTAAGGATGCTTAGTTAACATTGTGGTGCTCTATCCATCCATGTCTTCGTTTGTACTTATGGAGCAACCTAGCTTGAGTCAATCGAGCTCTACTTTTGCTATTTCGTGAATCCTGGCAGATTGTTGACTTGTTAGCGATTTGCCGAGGATGTTGTTCTTGCCATGTCTAGCTTCTATGCCATGTATTCGTGATGGGTGTATGCTTAGTTTGTCATGACATGCTCTGTAGTGAGTGCATCGAGCTCGTAAACATGCCTACTCGTTAACAGATTTGCATGCTCCAGGTTTTTCCACTAAGTCTGAGATCTGATTATGTTTTTGGCATGTTCACATGCTTGCAATTGTATTTTCTTATCCCTTTTGGCTCAAGGTCACTAAGGGACTTTTGTTAAGTGCTTTGAGTATCTTCATGCCATGCCTTGCTTTGCCATGTTAAGTTCATGTAGCATGTAGTTTTTATGCTCCAAAGTGTGCTACCTGATGTTAAATTCCAGACTTGTGTTAATTTCACTAAGTCTGAAACCTGTTATCATTTGCATTTTTGCCATGCTTGTTTGAACCTGCTAATGGATGATTTGGCTGTAACTCAGTGTTCATATTTTGTCAAGCATTATGATTCGATTGCTTCCATGTATTTTGTTGTCATGTTTGAGTGCTGTAGCATAATTACCTTGATGCTTTTAGATGGCTACTTGCTGATTATCGCAAACCAGTGCCATATTTGTTTTGCTTGCATTTCCAAACCGTGCATCCGATTCCGGTGTTCTTTATATCGATTTCAACCGAAATCACCTCACCTTTCCAATGGCACTCTTGGATTTCCATGTTGAGGCTACGTTAAATCATTCCTTGTCAAATCTTGCATATGTATCACTTATCGCATCCCGCATAGCATACCATGTTCGCATCATGTTGTTTGAGCATTGCACGTGGTTGATTGTGTTCCTTTTGCTTGTTTGTCTTGTTTGGGTAGAGCCAGGAGACGGGTTCACTAACAAGGAGCCCCATGAGTTTGCTTACGAGGATCAAGTCAACTTTGACAACTTTGCAGGCAAGATGATCATACCCTCGAAATCACTTCTATCTTTGCTTGCTAGATGCTCGCTCTTTTGCTATGCATATGCTACGATGCCTTCCACTTGCTTATCATGCCTCCCAAATTGCCATGTCAAACTTCTAACCCACCATGTCCTAGCAAACCGTTGATTGGCTATGTTACCGCTTTGCTCAGCCCCTCTTATAGCGTTGCTGGTTGCAGGTGAAGTTTGGAGATCGTTCCTTGTTGGAACATTGTTTATTTTTGGGATATCACCATATTATCTTGTTTATCTTAATGCACCTATATACTTGGTAAAGGGTGGAAGGCTCGGCCTTTTGCCTAGTGTTTTGTTCCACTCTTGCCTCCCACGTTTCCATCATATCGGTGTTATGTTCCCGGATTTTGCGTTCCTTACGCGGTTGGGTTATAATGGGAACCCCTTGACAGTTCGCCTTGAATAAAACTCTTCCAGCAATTCCCAACTTTGGTTTTAACATTCGCCGCCTAGCCTCTTTTTCCCTTGGGTTCCGCGGACTCAAGGGTCATCTTTATTTAAACCCCCGGGCCAGTGCTCCTCTGAGTGTTGGTCCAACCTGTCAGCTGCCGGTGGCCACCAGGGGCAACTCTGGGCTGGCCTACCGGAACCTTGGACAATCCGGTGTGCCCTGAGAACGAGATATATGCAGCTCCTATCGGGATTTGTCGGCACATTCGGGCGGTGTTGCTGGTTTAGTTTGACCATTGTCGAGGATGTCTTGTAACCGGGATTCCAATTCTGATCGGGTCTTCCCGCTAGAAGGAATATCCTTCGTTGACCATGAGAGCTTGTGATGGGCTAAGTTGGGACTCCCCTGCAGGGATTTGAACTTTCAAAAGCCGTGCCCGCGGTTATGGGCAGATGGGAATTTGTTAATGTCCGGTTGTAGATAACATGAAACTTAACTTAATTAAAATGAATCAACCGCGTGTGTAACCGTGATGGTCTCTTCTCGGCGGAGTCCGGGAAGTGAACACGGTGTTGGAGTAATGTTTGACGTAGGTTGATCTAGGATCACTTCTTGATCATAGTTCTTCATTCGTGCTTTGCCTTCTCTTCTCGCTCTCTTTTGCGAACAGGATAACCATATATGCTAGTCGCTTGCTGCAGCTCCACATATTACCTTGCCTTACCTATAAGCCTAAATAGTCTTGATCGCGAGGGTGCAAGATTGCTGAGTCCCCGTGACTCACAGATTAATTCCAAACCAGATGCAGGGACCGATGATACTGTTCCAGACGATGTGCTTGAGCTCAAGTGGGAGTTTAACGAAGACTCCCGTCGTTACTATGTGTCTTTCCCAGATGATCAGTAGTGGTGCCTAGTTGGGGCGATCGGGACCGTGTCGCATGTTGGGGTTGATCTTTTATTTTGGTATCATAGTCGGACCATGAGTGTATTGGATGATTGTAATGTTATTCATGTATTTGTGTGACGTGGCGAGTGTAAGCCAACTATGTTCCTTTTTCCCCTATTATCTATTCACATGGGTTGTTGTGAAGATTACCTTACTTGCGACATTGCTTTCAATGCGGTTATGCCTCTAAGTCGTGCTTCGACACGTAGGAGATTTAGCCGCATCGAGGGTGTTACAAGTTGGTAATCAGAGCCTTCCCCGACCTTAGGAGCCCCCCTGCTTGATCGAATAGCTGGCGTTGTTGAGTCTAGAAAAATGTTTTGAGTCATTTAGGATTATATATATCGGAGAGTTTAGGAATTCTTTTTACTCCCCGGTCCCTTCATCGCTCTGGTAAGGCATCGTGACGTAGAGTTTTGACTCTTTTCTTCTCAAATTTCACTAAAAAAAATTTAGGATCACGCGGGTATCTTGGAATCGTTCCGATCGATTTGTGACGAGAACATTGTTCTTGGTGCCTCCTGTCATTTAGGGGTTGTGGCAGTGTCCCGGGGAGTTGAGCTCCGAGGTCTTGTCGTCAAAATTTTATCGTTGCAGTTCTGGAATACCTGAGTTTAGTTTCACCGACATCGAAAATCTCTTTTATGCAGTTGTTGGTGAGATAACCTCGACGCCACCCAGTACTGGGGCGGGAGTTCGGGAGTATTGCCATAACTTGTATAACGGATGCTTTTCGAAGGTTGAGGTAGACGATTTCCGAAGTTTTTCTCGGTTATGTATTGAAGGGTGGATACAGCTGGATGTAGGATTTGCTAGATTTGGGTGAGATAGTATGCTTCCCCTGTATCCCCAACACCTGATTGCATAACCGGAAAGGTTTGGGAGTTTCATAGGTGGGAATTCTTGTAGCTCTAGTTCTTCTTCCATGGATAATTGATCTTATTCTTGGAATGGATTGGCTTTCTATGCACAAGGCTTAGCTTGATTGTGCTGCCAGGTAGATTCAATTGACTCATTCGTCTGAGGATGTAATTGTCTTTGCCGCTCGTGATGATACCATCCGTCTGTTTTCTCTCAATGAGAAGGGTGAACTGGATGCCATCTCTCAAATTCCAGTCGTTTGCGAATATCAAGACATCTTTCCAAAAGAGCTTCCAGGAATGCCTCCGCACCGGCCAGTTGAATTCGTCATCGATCTTGAGCCTGGCACGGAACCTGTTTGCAAACGTCCTTACAAGCTTGGACCTAAAGAGTTGAAGGAGCTGAAGAAGCAACTCGATATTCAAGAGCGAATGGGTCTCATCCGACTTAGTTCTTCTCCGTGGGGTTGTGGAGTTCTTTTTGTGAAGAAGAAGGATGGAACGGACCGACTTTGTGTTGACTACCGTCCATTGAACAAGAAGACTATAAAGAACAAGTACCCACTTCCCAACATCAACGAGCTGTTTGAACAACTCAAAGGTGCTCAAGTATTCTCCAAGCTTGATCTCCGTATGGGCTATCACCAGATTCGAATCCGTGAGCAAGATATTCCCAAGACGGTGTTCAGAACAAGCTATGGTTCATATGAATACACTGTCATGTCTTTTGGTCTCATCAACGCTCCTCCGACTTTCTCTCGCATGAAGAACTTCATCTTCAACGCCTACAGAAATGACTTTGTCTTGGTCTACCTCGATGACATTCTGTTCTTTTCAAAGAACAAGGAAGATCATGCCAAGCACTTGCGTTTGGTGCTCGATAAGCTCAGAGAACATCAGTTCTACGCCAAGTTCTCAAAGTGTGAGTTTTGGCTCGATGAGGTTCTCTATCTTGGGCATATCATCTCTGCCAAGGGCATAGCGGTGAATCCTGAGAAGGTGTCTGCAATTGTGAATTGGGAACCACCTCAGAACGTGAAGCAACTCCGCAGCTTCCTTGGTCTCGCAAGCTACTGTCGAAGGTTTGTTCAGAACTTTCCAAAGATCGCGAAGCCGCTTTCCAACCTTCTCCAGAAGCACGTGAAGTACGTTTGGTCTCCGGAATGTGACATCGCTTTCAACACTTTGAAAGAGAAATTAGTCATTGCTCCAGTTCTGACTCCTCCTGATGAATCCAAACCGTTCGAGGTCTTCTGCGATGCCTCCCTTAAAGGTCTTGGTGCAGTGTTGATGCAAGAGAAGAAAGTTGTGGCCTATACCTCTCGCCAGTTGAAGCCCAACGAGAAGAACTACCCCACTCATGACCTCGAGTTGGCGGCAGTTGTGCATGCTCTTTTGACTTGGAGACATCTCTTATTGGGAAGAAAAGTGGACATCTTCACTGACCACAAGAGTCTCAAGTACATCTTCACTCAGCCTAATCTCAACCTCAGGCATACTCGTTGGGTCGAAATGATTCAAGAGTATAATCCGAGTATCGAATATACTCCAGGCAAGGCCAATGTGATTGCTGGCGCATTGAGCAGGAAGTCTTACTGCAATAGTCTGATTCTCAAGCCCTACCAACCTGAGCTATGTGAAGCTTTCCGCAAACTCAATCTGTAAGTTGTTCCTCAAGGTTTCCTCGCCAACCTACAAGTCTCTCCTACTTTGGAAGATCAGATTCGCGTGGCTCAACTTCTTGATGCTATGGTGAAGAAGGTGAAGATTGGGATTGCCAAGAGTCAACCCAAGTACAAGTGCTATCGCCTTGATGACAAGGATACTCTCTTCTTCGAGGATCGCATTGTTGTGCCTAAAGGTGACCTTCGTAAAGTCATTATGAATGAGGCTCACAATTCACTCCTCTCCATCCACCCTGGGAGTACGAAGATGTACCAGGACCTCAAGCAGGCTTATTGGTGGACTCGAATGAAGCGCGAGATTGCTCAGTTCATGAATGAATGTGATCTCTGCAGAAGAGTGAAGGCAGAACACCAACGACCAGCTGGTCTCCTCCAACCTCTTGCCATTCCATAATGGAAGTTTGACCACATTGAGATGGACTTCGTGACGGGTTTTCCAAAGTCCAAGTGTGGCAATGATGCTATATTCGTTGTCATCGACAAACTCACTAAAGTGGCTTACTTTCTGCCTATCAAAGAGTCTATCACTGCAGCTCAATTGGCGGAGCTTTATACCTCTCGGATTGTCTCTCTGCACGGCATTCCACAGTTGATTTCTTCAAACCATGGCAGCATCTTTACCTCCAAGTTTTGGGATTCTTTTCAGAAGGCCATGGGCACCAACATCCGTTTCAGCACAGCTTCTCATCCTCAAACTAGCGGTCAAGTCGAGCGTGTCAATCAGATTCTCGAAGGTATGCTCAGGGCTTGCGTTATCTCCTTCGGTATGAAGTGGGAAGATTGTCTTCCATATGCCGAGTTCTCCTACAACAACAGTTTTCAAGCAAGTTCGAGCAAGGCCCCATTTGAAATTCTTTATGGCAGGAAGTGCCGTACTCCTCTTAACTGGTCGGAGACCGGTGAACGTCAACTTCTCGGAAATGACTTGATCTCAGAGGTGGAGGAGATGTGCAAAGTCATTCGTGATAACCTCAAAGCAGCGCAATCACGCCAGAAGAGCTACTATGATAGTAAGCATCGTGATTTGGCCTTTGAGATCGGAGACCATGTTTACCTCCGCGTCTCTCCAATGAAAGGTACTCGTCGCTTCAGTATCAAAGGGAAACTTGCCCCTAGATACGTGGGTCCTTTCAAGATCGTCAGCAAGAGAGGTGGTCTTACCTATCAACTCGAGCTTCCGTCAAACTTTGCAAATGTGCATGACGTGGTCCCTGTCTCTCAGCTCCGCAAGTGCTTCAAGACCCCTGACCGCACCGTCAACTTCAAAGACATTGATCTCCAAGAAGACCTCTCTTATCGTGAGCACCCAGTTGCTATTCTTGATGAGACTGAACGCAAGACTCGCAATAAGTCAATCAAATTCCTCAAAATCAATTGCTCACACCATTCCGACCGTGAAGCTACCTAGGAACGCGAGGATCACCTCCGTTCTGAGTACCCGGCATTTTTCCAGTCCTAGATCTCGGGACGAGATCCTTTCGCAGTGATGGAGTGTTGTAACACCCCAGATGTAATTTACCTTATATGTACTCCAACTCTTGCCGTTTCCGACACTAAGTTATTTTATTTCCTCGGGTTCGGGTTTTTGTCTTCGTGTGTTGTTGCCTTTGTCATGCATATCATATCATGTCATCATGTGCATTGCATTTGCATACGTGTTCATCTCATGCATCCGAGCATTTTCCCCATTGTCCGTTTTGCATTCCGGCGCTCCTATCTCCTCCGGTGCCCCTTTCTACCTCTTTTCATTTGTGGGGGTTAAACATATCCGGATTGGACCGAGACATGCCATGCGGCCTTGGTTTACAGCCGGTAGACCGCCTGTCAAGTTTCGTGCCATTTGGACTTCGTTTGATACTCCAACGGTTAACCGAGGGACCGAGAAGGCCTCATGTGTGTTGCAGCCCAACACCCTTCCAATTTGGCCCAAAACCCACCTAAACCCTTCCTATCGTATAGAGCGTTCGATCACGATTGCGTGGCCGCAAACCGCACTCCATTTGGAGCTTCCTAGATCCTCCTACCTATAAAAAGGCATCCCCTCTCGAAATCCCGGATCCCCTCCTTCCAAAAACCCTAGAAAATCCCTCTCCGCGCGCGGACACGTCCGCCCATGCCGGACGAGATCGCCGCCGCCAACCAGGGCGCGCCACGTGTCCCCGCACTCCCCACTTCGCCGCCTCAGCCCCGCCGGCCTGCTCGGCCCGACCGGGGCCCCCGAAGCCCATCGGCTCCACCCCACCGCCTGGGCGCCCGCGCCACCGCGCCCGCTGCCTTCGTCCTTGCGGCCGGCCGCCTGAGCCACCCGGCGCCGCCGCGTGCCATCTCTGGTGCCGCCGCATTCGGCCGCCGCCTCTGCTACTCCGGCCGTCGTCGTCACCCCGCGTCGCCCGAGAACCTCCGCCGCCACCGCACCACGCCGCCCCGGCCAGTCCCTCTATCCAGCGAGCCCCCTCGCGCCGGCGAGCTTCCGCGAGTCCGGCCACTGCTTCCCCATCGCTGGCAAGTCCCCGATGAACCTCGATTCGCACGCCGCTGCTACAGTACCGCCCGGCCATATCCAGATTTGGGACATCTCCTCAGTTGACTTTTTCCCTGAAAACCCTAATTATTTTGCAAACTTTAGCATGTCATTACTCCGCATCCATAGCTCCGATTTGCGCGTGTAGCATATCAAAATTTTCGTCTCAGGGAGTACATCATTTCATCTCATTGCATCATTTTCATTTGAGCTCATATTGATGCCTGAAATGCTGTTGGAAAAGGGCTATGTGATAAAATTGTCAGATCTGTTTCATCAAATAGATATTTGTCATTTTTGCCCATGTTTAATGTGTGCATGATATGCTCCTGAGCTCTACATGTGTTTTGTTATATGCCATGCATTCTTTACAGAGGTGCTTACCATGTATTTTTGTGATATGTGTGGTGACTAGCACAAGCTTGCAAAGTAGCGTATTCGGTAATGCTGATTTCAGAGACTTGGAATTTCTCGCTCTCTTTTTGCGAACAGGTTAGCCACCATATATGCTAGTCGCTTGCTGCAGCTCCACATATTACCTTGCCTCACCTATAAGCCTAAATAGTCTTGATCGCGAGGGTGGGAGATTTCTGAGTCCCCGTGACTCATAGATTAATTCCAAACCAGATGCAGGGACCGATGATACCGTTCCATACGATGCGCTTGAGCTCAAGTGGGAGTTCGACGAAGACTCCCGTCGTTACTATGTGTCTTTCCTAGATAATCAGTAGTGGTGCCCAGTTGGGGCGGTCGGGACCATGTCGCATGTTGGGGTTGATCTTTTATTTTGGTACCGTAGTCGGACCATGAGTGTATTGGATGATTGTAATGTTATTCATGTATTTGTGTGACGTGGCGAGTGTAAGCCAACTATGTTCCTTTTTCCCCTATTATCTATTTACATGGGTTGTTGTGAAGATTACCTTACTTGCGACATTGCTTTCAATGCGGTTATGCCTCTAAGTCGTGCTTCGACACGTAGGAGATATAGCCGCATCGAGGGCGTTACAAGTTGGTAATCAGAGCCTTCCCCGACCTTAGGAGCCCCCCTGCTTGATCAAATAGCTGGCGTTGTTGAGTCTAGAAAAATGTTTTGAGTCATTTAGGATTATATATATCGGAGAGTTTAGGAATTCTTTTTACTCCCCAGTCCCTTCATCGCTCTGGTAAGGCATCTTGACGTAGAGTTTTGACTCTTCTCTTCTCAAATTTCACTAAAAAAAATTTAGGATCACGCGGGTATCTTGGAATCGTTCCGATCGATTTGTGATGAGAACATTGTTCTTGGTGCCTAATGTCATTTAGGGGTTGTGGCAGTGTCCCGGGGAGTTGAGCTCCGAGGTGTTGTCGTCACTATTTTATCGTTGCAGTTCTGGAATACCTGAGTTTAGTTTCGCTGACATCGAAAATCTCTTTTATGCAGTTGTTGGTGAGATAACCTCGACGCCACCCAGTACTGGGGCGGGAGTTCGGGAGTATTGCCATAACTTGTATAACGGATGCTTTTCGAAGGTTGAGGTAGACGATTTCCGAAGTTTTTCTCGGTTATATATTGAAGGGTGGATACAGCTGGATGTAGGATTTGCTAGATTTGGGTGAGATATTATGCTTCCCCTGTATCCCCAACACCTGATTGCATAACCGGAAAGGTTCGGGAGTTTCATAGGTGGGAATTCTTGTAGCTCTAGTTCTTCTTCCATGGATATTTGATTTGAGATTGGGTGATCCTTACCGAGTATTCGTTCTTGTTCCGTACCTTGTTGTTTTTCTTCTACCTAAATTATAAGTGGCTTCTCAATTTATGGATATGAGACCATTTCAATTGGAATGCATTCATTCATTTTGTTCAGATGTGAAGACTATATGTTGCAATTTCAACCCGTTTGATTCAGCTTCGATATTTGTCTGTCAATGTGCTAATGGATGTCAACCTCTTCAGGATGGCTCCTCCAACGCACACGACTCCGAATCCTAATCCGCCGCCACCACCTCCACCTCCGGAGGCATGGCAAGCGGTGATGGCCGCTACCAATGCAAACACGTAGCTGATCATGCAACTTCTTCAAGAGCGCAATTAAGGAAACCAGGGCCAAGGCAACAATCAGAATCACTTTGCTACACTCAACCAGTTCCTTGCTAACCAGCCAAAGACCTTCAGCAATTGTGTTGAGGCAACAGACGCTGATGATTGGCTCGTGGACATATGCAAGCATTTTGAGTGCAGTAACGTCAGGCCTGAGGACTTTGTCAAGTTCGCTTCCTTCCAACTCAAAGACCAAGCTGCAGAATGGTTTCAGCAGTGCAAAGATTCCAGAGGAGGCCGTGTGATTACCTGGGATGAATTCTGTCAAGACTTCAAAGCTCATCATATTCCTCAGAGCGTGGTTGAAAGCAAGCGTGAGGAATTCCGCATCCTGAAGCAAGGCTCTATGTCTGTCTATGAGTACAACAAGATGTTTCAGAAGCTCACCCGTTTTGCTAAGCAGGACGTCCGTGACGAGAAGAGCATGATATACCAGTTCAGGGGTGGTCTGAGAGAAGAAATCCAGCTATCCCTCGTTCTCTTTGAGCCCAAGAGGTACGATGAGTTTTACAACATGGCAATGAAGCAAGAGACTGCTCAACTGAAGTGCGATGCTTCCAAGAAGCGAGTCAGAGATGCTACTCCTTCTTCCTCAACTCTAGTGGCTAAGCAGCAGAAGTATTGGCTTCCTCCTCCTCCATTCCGTCAGCCTTTTCAGCAGAAGAGCAAAGGTGGCAGTGGATCTTCCCCCCCCCCCCAACCCTGCCTTCAAAAAAAAACTTCGTCTCAAGCTCCAAGATCAAGTGCTCCATATCACCGTCCGCTTTCAGAGGTCACATGCAACAAGTGCCAACAGAAGGGTCACTATGCCAACAAATGCTTCAATCAGAGGCGTCTCCCTCCTCCTCCTCCTGTGAGATCGGCAAGTACAGCTGTGGTCAAGCATAACCCCAAGCACGCCAAGGTCAACTTGATGAATGTAGCTCAGGCAGAGGAATCGTCAGATGTCACCATGGGTAACCTTCCTGTTAACGATATTCCAACCAAAGTACTTTTTGACACTGGTGCATCACATTGTTTCATCTCAAGACCTTTTGTTTCTAAGCATGAGTTGCCTTTACAAGAATTGCCTAGACAGTTATCCGTTGTTTCTCCGGGTAAATTCATGAATGCAAGCGCTATGGCCCCGGATGTTACTATTACGTTGGGCGACTACAAGTTTCTATCCTCTAGTGGTCCTTGGTAACTCAGATATTGATCTTATTCTTGGAATGGATTGGCTTTCTATGCACAAGGCTCAGCTTGATTGTGCTGCCAGGTAGACTCAATTGACTCATTCGTCTTAGGATGTAATTGTCTTTGCCGCTCGTGATGATACCATCCATTTGTTTTCTCTCAATGAGAAGGGTGAACTGGATGCCATCTCTCAAATTCCAGTCATTTGCGAATATCAAGACATCTTTCCAGAAGAGCTTCCAGGAATGCCTCCGCACCGGCCAGTTGAATTCGTCATCGATCTTGAGCCTGGCACGGAACCTGTTTGCAAACGTCCTTACAAGCTTGGACCTAAAGAGTGAAGGAGATGAAGAAGCAACTCGATATTCAAGAGCGAATGGGTCTCATCCGACTTAGTTCTTCTCCGTGGGGTTGTGGAGTTCTTTTTGTGAAGAAGAAGGATGGAACGGACCGACTTTGTGTTGACTACCGTCCATTGAACAAGAAGACTATAAAGAACAAGTACCCACTTCCCAACATCAACGAGCTGTTCGAACAACTCAAAGGTGCTCAAGTATTCTCCAAGCTTGATCTTCGTATGGGTTATCACCAGATTCGAATCCGTGAGCAAGATATTCCCAAGACGGTGTTCAGAACAAGCTATGGTTCATATGAATACACTGTCATGTCTTTTGGTCTCATCAACGCTCCTCCGACTTTCTCTCACATGAAGAACTTCATCTTCAACGCCTACAGAAATGACTTTGTCTTGGTCTACCTCGATGACATTCTGGTCTTTTCAAAGAACAAGGAAGATCATGCCAAGCACTTACGTTTGGTGCTCGATAAGCTCAGAGAACATCAGTTCTACGCCAAGTTCTCAAAGTGTGAGTTTTGGCTCGATGAGGTTCTCTATCTTGGGCATATCATCTCTGCCAAGGGCATAGCGGTGAATCCTGAGAAGGTGTCTGCAATTGTGAATTGGGAACCACCTCAGAACGTGAAGCATTGTTGTGCCTAAAGGTGACCTTCGTAAAGTCATTATGAATGAGGCTCACAATTCACTCCTCTCCATCCACCCTGGGAGTACGAAGATGTACCAGGACCTCAAGCAGGCTTATTGGTGGACTCGAATGAAGCGCGAGATTGCTAAGTTCGTGAATGAATGTGATCTCTGCAGAAGAGTGAAGGCAGAACACCAACGACCAGCTGGTCTCCTCCAACCTCTTGCCATTCCAGAATGGAAGTTTGACCACATTGAGATGGACTTCGTGATCGGTTTTCCAAAGTCCAAGCGTGGCAATGATGCTATATTCGTTGTCATCGACAAACTCACTAAAGTGGCTCACTTTCTGCCTATGAAAGAGTCTATCACTGCAGCTCAATTGGCGGAGCTTTATACCTCTTGGATTGTCTCTCTGCACGGCATTCCATAGTTGATTTCTTCAAACCGTGGCAACATCTTTACCTCCAAGTTTTGGGATTCTTTTCAGAAGGCCATGGGCACCAACATCCGTTTCAGCACAGCTTTTCATCCTCAAACTAGCGGTCAAGTCGAGCGTGTCAATCAGATTCTCGAACATATGCTTAGGGCTTGCGTTATCTCCTTCGGTATGAAGTGGGAAGATTGTCTTCCATATGCCGAGTTCTCCTACAACAACAGTTTTCAAGCAAGTTCGGGCAAGGCCCCATTTGAAATTCTTTATGGTAGGAAGTGTCGTACTCCTCTTAACAGGTTGGAGACCGGTGAACGTCAACTTCTCAGAAATGACTTGATCTCAGAGGCGGAGGAGATGTGCAAAGTCATTCGTGATAACCTCAAAGCAGCGCAATCACGCCAGAAGAGCTACTATGATAGTAAGCATCGTGATTTGGCCTTTGAGATCGGAGACCATGTTTACCTCCGCGTCTCTCCAATGAAAGGTACTCGTCACTTTGGTATCAAAGGGAAGCTTGCCCCTAGATACGTGGGTCCTTTCAAGATCGTCAGCAAGAGAGGCGATCTCTCCTATCAACTCGAGCTTCGTTCAAACTTTGCAAATGTGCACGACGTGGTCCATGTCTCTCAGCTCCGCAAGTGCTTCAAGACCCGTGACCGCACCGTCAACTTCAAAGACATTGATCTCCAAGAAGACCTCTCTTATCGTGAGCACCCAGTTGCTATTCTTGAAGAGACTGAATGCAAGACTCGCAATAAGTCAATCAAATTCCTCAAAATCAATTACTCACACCATTCCTAGATCTCGGGACGAGATCCTTTCGTAGTGGTGGAGTGTTGTAACACCCCGGATGTAATTTACCTTATATGTACTCCAACTCTTGCCGTTTCCGACACTAAGTTATTTTATTTCCTCGGGTTCGGGTTTTTGTCTTCGTGTGTTGTTGCCTTTGTCATGCATCTCATATCATGTCATCATGTGCATTGCATTTGCATACGTGTTCGTCTCATGTATCCGAGCATTTTCCCCGTTGTCCGTTTTGCATTCCGGCGCTCCTATCTCCTCCGGTGCCCCTTTCTACCTCTTTTCATGTGTGGGGGTTAAACATTTTCGGGTTGGACCGAGACATTCCATGCGGCCTTGGTTTACTGCCGGTAGACCGCCTGTCAAGTTTCGTGCCATTTGGACTTCGTTTGATACTCCAACGGTTAACCGAGGGACCGAGAAGGCCTCATGTGTGTTGCAGCCCAACACCCTTCCAATTTGGCCCAAAACCCACCTAAACCCTTCCTATCGTCTAGAGAGTTCGATCACGATCGCGTGGCCGCAAACCACACTCCATTTGGAGCTTCCTAGCTCCTCCTACCTATAAAAAGGCATCCCCTCTCGAAATCCCGGATCCCCTCCTTCCAAAACCCTAGAAAATCCCTCTCCGTGCGCGGACACGTCCGCCCGCGCCGGACAAGATCGCCGCTGCCAACCAGGGCGTGCCCCGTGTCCCCGCGCGCCCCACTTCGTCGCCTCAGCCCCGCCGGCCCGCTCGGCCCGACCGGGGCTCCCGAAGCCCATCGGCTCCACCCCGCCACCTGGGCGCCCGCGCCACCGCGCCCGCTGCCTTCGTCCTTGCGGCCGGCCGCCTGAGCCGCCCGGCGCCGCCGCGCGCCATCGCCGGTGCCGCCGCATCCGGCCGCCGCCCCTGCTACTCCGGCCGTCGACGTCGCCTCGCGCCGCCCGAGAACCTCCGCCGCCACCGCACCACGCCGCCCCGGCCAGTCCCTCTCTCCGGCGAGCTTCCGCGAGTCCGGCCACTGCTTCCCCATCGCTGGCAAGTCCCCGATGAACCTCGGTTCGCACGCCGCTGCTACAGTACCGCCCGGCCATATCCAGATTTGGGACATCTCCTCAGTTGACTTTTTCCCTGAAAACCCTAATTATTTTGCAAACTTTAGCATGTCATTACTCCGCATCCATAGCTCCGATTTGCGCGTGTAGCATATCAAAATTTTCGTCTCAGGGAGTACATCATTTCATCTCATTGCATCATTTTCATTTGAGCTCATATTGATGCCTGAAATGCTGTTGGAAAAGGGCTATGTGATAAAATTGTCAGATCTGTTTCATCAAATAGATATTTGTCATTTTTGCCCATGTTTAATGTGTGCATGATATGCTCCTGAGCTCTACATGTGTTTTGTTATATGCCATGCATTCTTTACAGAGGTTCTTACCATGTATTTTTGTGATATGTGTGGTGACTAGCACAAGCTTGCAAAGTAGCGTATTCGGTAATGCTGATTTCAGAGACTTAGAATTTCTCCAAGTCCTTGCCCTGATTTTGTCATTATGCCATATGTTCATGTTGTTTCCTAGTGATTCGTGGCTCTTTTGAGGATGATCAGTAAGGATGATTTGTTAACATTGTGGTGCTCTATCCATCCATTTCTTTGTTTGTACTGATGGAGCAACCTAGCTTGAGTCAATCGAGCTCTACTTTTGCTATTTCGTGAATCCTGGCAGATTGTTGACTTGTTAGCGATTTGCCGAGGATGTTGCCATTGATCCGTGCATGCTATGTTGTTGTTCTTGCCATGTATAGCTTCTATGCCATGTATCCGTGATGGGTGTATGCTTAGTTTGTCATGACATGCTCTATAGTGAGTGCATCGAGCTCGTAAACATGCCTACTCGTTAACTGATTTGCATGCTCCAGGTTTTTTTCACTAAGTCTGAGATCTGATTATGTTTTTGCCATGTTCACATGCTTGCAATTGTATTTTCTTATCCCTTTTGGCTCAAGGTCACTAAGGGACTTTTGTTAAGTGCTTTGAGTAGCTTCATGCCATGCCTTGCTTTGCCATGTTAAGTTCCTGTAGCATGTAGTTTTTATGCTCCAAAGTGTGCTACCTGATGTTAAATTCCAGACTTGTGTTAATTTCACTAAGTCTGAAACCTGTTATCGTTTGCATTTTTGCCATGCTTGTTTGAACTGTTAATGGATGATTTGGCTGTAGCTCAGTGTTCATCTTTTGTCTAGCATTATGAGTGGATCGCTGACATGTATTTTGTTGTCATGTTTGAGTGTTGTAGCATAATTATCTTGATGCTTTTAGATGGCTACTTGCTGATTATCGTAGACCAGTGCCATATTTGTTTTGCTTGCATTTCCAAACCGTGCATCCGATTCCGGTGATCTTTATATCGATTTCAACCGAAATCACCTCACCTTTCCAGTGGCACTCTTGGATTTCCAAGTTGAGGCCAGGTTAAATCATTCCTTGTCAAATCTTGCATATGTATCACTTATCGCATCCCGGATAGCGTACCATGTCCGCATCATGTTGTTTGAGCATTGCACGTGGTTGATTGTGTTCCTTTTTCTTGTTTGTCTTGTTTGGGTAGAGCCGGGAGACGAGTTCGCTAACGAGGAGCCCGTTGAGTTTGCTTACGAGGATCATGTCAACTCTGACAACTTTGCAGGCAAGATGATCATACCCTCGAAATCACTTCTATCTTTGCTTGCTAGATGCTCGCTCTTTTGCTATGCATATGCTACGATGCCTACCACTTGCTTATCATGCCTCCCAAATTGCCATGTCAAACCTCTAACCCACCATGTCCTAGCAAACCGTTGATTGGCTATGTTACCGCTTTGCTCAGCCCCTCTTATAGCGTTGCTAGTTGCAGGTGAAGTTTGGAGATCGTTCCTTGTTGGAACATTGTTTATTTTTCGGATATCACCATATTATCTTGTTTATCTTAATGCACCTATATACTTGGTAAAGGGTGGAAGGCTCGGCCTTTTGCCTAGTGTTTTGTTCCACTCTTGCCGCCCTAGTTTCCGTCATATCGGTGTTATGTTCCCGGATTTTGCGTTCCTTACGCGGTTGGGTTATAATGGGAACCCCTTGACAGTTCGCCTTGAATAAAACTCTTCCAGCAATGCCCAACTTTGGTTTTACCATTCGCCGCCTAGCCTCTTTTTCCCTTGGGTTCCGCGGACTCAAGGGTCATCTTTATTTGAACCCCCGGGCCAGTGCTCCTCTGAGTGTTGGTCCAACCTGTCAGCTGCCGGTGGCCACCAGGGGCAACTCTGGGCTGGCCTACCGGAACCTTGGACAATCCGGTGTGCCCTGAGAACGAGATATGTGCAGCTCCTATCGGGATTTGTCGGCACATTCGGGCGGTGTTGCTGGTTTAGTTTTACCATTGTCGAGGATGTCTTGTAACCGGGATTCCAAGCCTGATCGGGTCTTCCCGCTAGAAGGAATATCCTTCGTTGACCGTGAGAGCTTGTGATGGGCTAAGTTGGGACTCCCCTGCAGGGATTTGAACTTTCAAAAGCCGTGCCCGCGGTTATGGGCAGATGGGAATTTGTTAATGTCCGGTTGTAGATAACATGAAACTTAACTTAATTAAAATGAATCAACCGCGTGTGTAACCGTCATGGTCTCTTCTCGGCGGAGTCCGGGAAGTGAACACGGTGTTGGAGTAATGTTTGACGTAGGTTGTTCTAGGATCACTTCTTGATCATAGTTCTTCATTCGTGCTTTGCCTTCTCTTCTCGCTCTCTTTTGCGAACAGGTTAGCCACCATATATGCTAGTCGCTTGCTGCAGCTCCACATATTACCTTGCCTTACCTATAAGCTTAAATAGTCTTGATCGCGAGGGTGCGAGATTTCTGAGTCCCCGTGACTCATAGATTAATTCCAAACCCGATGCAGGGACCGATGATACCGTTCCATACGATGCGCTTGAGCTCAAGTGGGAGTTCGACGAAGACTCCCGTCGTTACTATGTGTCTTTCCCAGATGATCAGTAGTGGTGCCCAGTTGGGGCGATCGGGACCGTGTCGCATGTTGGGGTTGATCTTTTATTTTGGTACCGTAGTCGGACCATGAGTGTATTGGATGATTGTAATGTTATTCATGTATTTGTGTGACGTGGCGAGTGTAAGCCAACTATGTTCCTTTTTCCCCTATTATCTATTTACATGGGTGTTGTGAAGATTACCTTACTTGCGACATTGCTTTCAATGCGGTTATGCCTCTAAGTCGTGCTTCGACACGTAGGAGATATAGCCGCATCGAGGGCGTTACAAAACATAACAATCTTTGATCAACGAGGTAGTCAAGTAGAGGCATACTAGTGACAATCTATTTGTCTATGTATTGACACATGTATTATGTTTCTGGTTAATACAATTCTAGCATGAATAATAAACATTTATCATGATATAAGGAAATAAATAATAACTTTATTATTGCCTCTAGAGCATATTTCCTTCAGTCTCCCACTTGCACTAGACTCAATAATCTAGATTACATAGTAATGATTCTAACACCCATGGAGCCTTGGTGCTAATCATGTTTTTCTCGTGGAAGAGGCTTAGTCAACGGGTCTGCAACATTCAGATCCATATGTATCTTGCAAATTTCTATGTCTCCTACCTAGACTAAATCCCGGATGGAATTGAGCGTCTCTTGATGTGCTTGGTTCTCTTGTGAAATCTGGATTCCTTCGCCAAGACAATTGCTCCAGTATTGTCACAAAAGATTTTCATTGGACCCAATGCACTAGGTATGACACCTAGATCGGATATGAACTCCTTCATCCAGACTCCTTCATTTGCTGCTTCTGAAGCGGCTATGTACTCCGCTTCACATGTAGATCCCGCCACAACGCTTTGTTTAGAACTGCACCAACTGAAAGCTCCACCGTTCAATGTAAACACGTATCCGGTTTGCGATTTAGAATCGTCCGTATGAGTGTCAAAGCTTGCATCAACATAACCGTTTACGATGAGCTCTTAGTCACCTCCATATATGAGAAACATATCCTTAGTCCTTTTCAGGTATTTCAGGATGTTCTTGACCGCTGTCCAGTGTTCCACTCATGGATTACTTTGGTACCTCCCTGCTAGACTTATAGCAAGGCACACATCAGGTCTTGTAGAGCATTGCATACATGATAGAGCCTATGGCTGAAGCATAGGGAACATCTTTCATTTTCTCTCTATCTTCTGCAGTGGTAGGGCATTGAGTCTTCTCAACTTCACACCTTGTAACACAGGTAAGAACCCTTTCTTTGCTTGATCCATTTTGAACTTCTGCAAAACTTTGTCAAGGTATGTGCTTTGTGAAAGTCCAATTAAGCGTCTTGATCTATCTCTATAGATCTTGGTGCCCAATATATAAACAGCTTCACCGAGGTCTTTCATTGAAAAACACTTATTCAAGTATCCCTTTATGCTATCCAGAAATTCTATATCATTTCCAGTCAACAATATGTCATCCACATATAATATTAGAAATGCTACAGAGCTCCCACTCACTTTCTTGTAAATACAAGCTTCTCCAAAAGTCTCTACAAAACCACATGCTTTGATCACACTATCAAAGCGTTTATTCCAACTCCGAGAGGCTTGCACCAGTCCATAAATGGATCGCTGGAGCTTGCACACTTTGTTAGTTCCCTTTGGATCGACAAAACCTTCCGGTTGCATCATATACAACTCTTCTTCCAAAAATCCATTCAGGAATGCAGTTTTGACATCCATTTGCCAAATTTTATAATCATAAGATGCGACAATTGTTAACATGATTCGAACGGACTTAAGCATCGCTATAGGTGAGAAAATCTCATCGTAGTCAATCCCTTGAACTTGTCGAAAACCTTTCGCAACAAGTCGAGCTTTGTAGACAGTAATATTACCGTCAGCGTCAGTCTTCTTCTTGAAGATCCATTTATTCTCAATTGCTTGCCGATCATCGGGCAAGTCAACCAAAGTCCACACTTTGTTCTCATACATGGATCCCATCTTAGATTTCTTGGCCTCAACCCATTTTGCGGAATCTGGGCTCACCATCGCTTCTTCATAGTTCGTAGGTTCATCATGATCTAGTAGCATGACTTCCAGAACTGGATTACCGTACCACTCTGGTGCGGATCTTACTCTGGTTGATCTACGAGGTTCAGTAGTAACTTGATCTGAAGTTCCATGATCATCATCATTAACTTCCTCACTAATTGGTGTAGGCGTCACAGAAACAGGAACAGGTTTCTGTGATGAACTACTTTCCAATAGAGGAGCAGGTACAGTTACCTCATCAAGTTCTACTTTGCTCCCACTCACTTCTTTCGAGAGAAACTCCTTCTCTAGAAATGATCCATTCTTAGCAACGAATGGTTTGCCTTCGGATCTGTGATAGAAGGTGTACCCAATAGTGTCCTTTGGTATCCTATGAAGACACATTTCTCCGATTTGGGTTCGAGCTTATTAGCTTGAATCTTTTTCACATAATCATCACAGCCCCAAACTTTCAGAAACGACAACTTTGGTTTCTTGCCAAACCACAGTTCATAAGGCGTCGTCTCAACGGATTTCGATGGTGCCCTATTTAACGTGCATGCGGCCGTCTCTAAAGCATGACCCCAAAATGATAGCGGTAAATCTGTAAGAGACATCATAGATCGCACCATATCTAGTAAAGTACGATTACGATGTTCGGACACACCATTACGCTGTGGTGTTCCAAGTGGCATGAGTTGCGAAACTATTCCGCATTGTTTAAAATGTAGACCAAACTCGTAACTCAAATATTCTCCTCCATGATCAGATCGTAGAAACTTTATTTTCTTGTTACGATGATTTTCAACTTCACTCTGAAATTCCTTGAACTTTTCAAATGTTTCAGACTTATGCTTCATCAAGTAGATATACCCATATCTACTTAAATCATCTGTGAAGGTGAGAAAATAACGATATCCGCCACGAGCCTCAACATTCATCGGACCACATACATCTGTATGTATGATTTCCAACAAATCCGTTGCTCTCTCCATAGTACCGGAGAACGGCGTTTTAGTCATCTTGCCCATGAGGCACGTTTCACAAGTACCAAGTGATTCATAATCAAGGGGTTCCAAAAGTCCATCAGTATGGAGTTTCTTCATGCGCTTTACACCGATATGACCTAAACGGCAGTGCCACAAATAAGTTGCACTATCATTATCAACTCTGCATCTTTTGACTTCAACATTATGAATATGTGTATCACTACTATCGAGATTCATCAAAAATAGACCACTCTTCAAGGGTGCATGGCCATAAAAGATATTACTCATATAAATAGAACAACCATTATTCTCTAATTTAAATGAATAACCGTCTCGCATTAAACAAGATCCAGATATAATGTTCATGCTCAACGCTGGCACTAAATAACAATTATTTAGGTCTAATACTAATCCCGAAGGTAGATGTAGAGGTAGCGTGCCGACCGCGATCATATCGACTTTGGAACCATTTCCCACGCGCATCGTCACCTCGTCCTTTGCCAGTGTTCGCTTAATCCGTAGTCCCTGTTTTGAGTTGCAAATATTAGCAACAGAACAAGTATCAGATACCCAGGTGCTACTGCGAGCTCTAGTAAGATACACATCAATAACATGTATATCACATATACCTTTGTTCACCTTGCCATCCTTCTTATCCACCAAATACCTGGGGCAGTTCCGCTTCCAGTGACCAGTCTGCTTGAAGTAGAAGCACTCAGTCTCAGGCTTAGGTCCAGACTTGGGTTTCTTCTCCTAAGCAGCAACTTGCTTGCTGTTCTTCTTGAAGTTCCCCTTCTTCTTCCCTTTGCCCTTCTTGAAACTGGTGGTCTTACTGACCATCAACACTTGATGCTCCTTCTTGATTTCTACCTCCGCAGCCTTTAGCATTGCGAAGAGCTCAGGAATTGTCTTATCCATCCCTTGCATATTATAGTTCATCACGAAGCTCTTGTAGCTTGGTGGAAGTGATTGGAGAATTCTGTCAATGACGCTATCATCCGGAAGATTAACTCCTAGTTGAATCAAGTGATTGCAGTACCCAGACATCTTGAGTATATGCTCACTGACAGAACTATTCTCCTCCATCTTGCAGCTATAGAACTTATTGGAGACTTCATATCTCTCAATCCGGTCATTTGCTTGAAATATTAACTTCAACTCCTGGAACATCTCATATGCTCCATGACGTTCAAAATGTCGTTGAAGTCCTGGTTCTAAGCCATAAAGCATGGCACACTGAACTATAGAGTAGTCATCAACACGCGACTGTCAGTCATTCACAATGTCTGCAGTTGTTGGTGCAGGTGGTACACCTAGCAGTGCTTCCATGACGTAACTCTTCTGGGCAGCAATGAGGATAATCCTCAAGTTACGGACCTAGTCCGTATAATTGCTACCATCATCTTTCAACTTTGCTTTCTCAAGGAACGCATTAAAATTTAACGGAACAACAGCACGGGCCATCTATCTACAATCAAACATAGACAAGCAAGATACTATCAGGTACTAAGTTCATGATAAATTTAAGTTCAATTAATCATATTACTTAAGAACTCCCACTTAGAAAGACATCCCTCTAATCTTTTAAGTGATCACGTGATCCAAATCAACTAAACCATAACCGATCATCACGTGAAATGGAGTAGTTTTCAATGGTGAACATCACTATGTTGATCATATCTACTATATGATTCACGCTCGACCTTTCGGTCTCATTGTTCCAAGGCCATATCTGCATATGCTAGGCTCGTCAAGTTTAACCTGAGTATTCTGCGTGTGCAAAACTAACTTGCACCCATTGTAGATGGATGTAGAGCTTATCACACCCGATCATCACGTGGTGTCTGGGCATGACAAACTTTGGCAATGGTGCATACTCAGGGAGAACACTTTTTATCTTGAAATTTAGTGAGAGATCATCTTATAATACTACTGTCAATCAAAGCAAGATAAGATGCATAAAAGATAAACATCACATGCAATCAATATAAGTGATATGATATGGCCATCATTATCTTGTGCTTGTGATCTCCATCTCTGAACCACCGTCATGATCACCATCGTCACCGGTGCGACACCTTGATCTCCATCGTGGCATCGTTGTCGTCTCGCCAATCTTATGCTTCCATGACTATCGCTACCGCTTAGTGATAAAGTAAAGCAATACAGGGCGATTGTATTGCATACAATAAAGCGACAACCATATGGCTCCTGCCAGTTGCCGATAACTCGGTTACAAAAAACATGATCATATCATACAATAAAATTTAGCATCATGTCTTGACCATATCACATCACAACATGCCCTGCAAAAACAAGTTAGACGTCCTCTACTTTGTTGTTGCAAGTTTTACATGGCTGCTACGGGCTTAGCAAGAACCGTTCTTACCTACGCATCAAAACCACAATGATAGTTTGTCAAGTTGGTGCTGTTTTAACTTTCGCAAGGACCGGGCGTAGCCACACTCGGTTCAACTAAAGTTGGAGAAACTGACAACCGCCAGCCACCTGTGTGCAAAGCACGTCGGTAGAACCAGTCTCGCGTAAGCGTACGCGTAATGTCGGTCTGGGCCGCTTCATCCAACAATACCGCCGAACCAAAGTATGACATGCTGGTAAGCAGTATGACTTATATCGCCCACAACTCACTTGTGTTCTACTTGTGCATATGACATCTACGCATACAACCTGGCTCGAATGCCACTGTTGGGGAACATAGTAATTTCAAAAAGTTTCCTACGCACACGCAAGATCATGGTGATGCATAGCAACGCGAGGGGAGAGTGTTGTCCATGTACCCTCATAGACCGAAAGCGGAAGTGTTGGCACAACGCGGTTGATGTAGTCGTACGTCTTCACGATCCGACCGATCAAGTACCGAACGCACGACACCTCCGAGTTCAGCACACGTTCAGCCCGATGACGTCCCTCGAACTCTGATCCAGCAGAGTGTTGAGGGAGAGTTTCGTCAGCATGACGGCGTGGTGAAGATGTTGATCTTCTACCGACGCAGGGCTTCGCCTAAGCACCGCTACAGTATTATCGAGGTGGACTATGGTGGAGGGGGGCACCGCACACGGCTAAAAGATCAACTTGATCAATTGTTGTATCTATGGGGTGCCCCCCTGCCCCTGTATATAAAGGAGCAAGGGGGGTGCAGCCGGACAGGGAGAGGGCGCGCCAGGAGGAGTCCTACTCCCACCGGGAGTAGGACTCCCCCCTTTCCTAGTTGGAATAGGATTCAGGAGGGGGAAAGAGGAGGGAGAGAAGGAAGGGGGGGCGCCGCCCCCCTCTCCTTGTCCTATTCAGACTAGGGGGGAGGGGCACGCGGCCCAGCCCTGGCCGCCTCTCCTCTTCTCCGTAAAGGCCCACTAAGGCCCATTCACCTCCCGGGGGGTTCCGGTAACCTCCTGGTACTCCGGTAAAATCGCGATTTCACCCAGAACACTTCCGATATCAAAACATAGGCTTCCAATATATCAATCTTCATGTCTCGACCATTTCGAGACTCCTCGTCATGTCCGTGATCACATCCGGGACTCCGAACAACCTTCGGTACATCAAAACATATAAACTCATAATATAACTGTCATCGTAATGTTAAGCGTGCGGACCCTACGGGTTCGAGAACTATGCAGACATGACCGAGACACGTCTCCGGTCAATAACCAATAGAGGAACCTGGATGCTCACATTGGCTCCCACATATTCTACGAAGATCTTTATCGGTCAAACCGCATAACAACATACGTTGTTCCCTTTGTCATCGGTATGTTACTTGCCCGAGATTCGATCGTCGGTATCTCAATACCTAGTTCAATCTCGTTACCAGCAAGTCTATTGACTCATTCCGTGATACATCATCCCGCAACTAACTCATTAGTTGCAATGCTTGCAAGGCTTAAGTGATGTGCATTACCGAGAGGGCCCAGAGATACCTCTCCGACAATCGGAGTGACAAATCCTAATCTCGAAATACGCCAACCCAACAAGTACCTTCGGAGACACCTGTAGAGCACCTTTATAATCACCTAGTTACGTTGTGACGTTTGGTAGCACACAAAGTGTTCCTCCAGTAAACGGGAGTTGCAAAATCTCATAGTCATAGGAACATGTATAAGTCATGAAGAAAGCAATAGCAACATACTAAACGATCAAGTGCTAAGCTAACGGAATGGGTCAAGTCAATCACATCATTCTCCTAATGACGTGAACCCGTTAATCAAATGACAACTCATGTCTATGGTTAGGAAACATAACCATCTTTGATCAACGAGCTAGTCAAGTAGAGGCATACTAGTGACAATCTGTTTGTCTATGTATTCACACATGTATTATGTTTCCGGTTAATACAATTCTAGCATGAATAATAAACATTTATCATGATATAAGGAAATAAATAATATCTTTATTATTGCCTACGGTATGTTGCTAATCTGCACTTTGTCATCACATAGGCTACTTCAAGTCATGAAGAATAAGCATAGACAAGCAACCCATGATATCACTGCTCGTTGCGTTAGGTAAGCTCGGAATCTAGGGGTCATGATCAAATCAGATATTTCAGTTAATGATGTGATCACCCTTATTTATCAAATTTAAACTCATTGTGTCATGGTTAGGAAAACCATAACCATCTATTCGATTTTAAGAAGCTAAGTCACGTAGAGGCATTACTAGTGAACACCGGTTTGTATGGTTCTATGTATTCAGCACATTCGTATTATGTGTCTAGTTAATACATTCGTCTGAGGCATGAATGAAATAATACCAATAGTCATTTCATGATATCAAGTTTGCAATATAGGCTTCAATAATGGTGGTCTCTTTATGGTCCTCTAAGGAGCTATTCCCCTTCTCACTTTTGACCATTGGAGAAATACTTCTCTATGGAAAAAGCAACAAGTAGACATTTATACTGATTGTCGACGCGTGGGACTTGCACTTTCACTTTAAGTCTGAGATAATAGTCATATCAAATCTTACCGCCTACAGGGGGAAAATCCTCACCTCATGAACCATAAACTCTGATCGAGGACGAAAATGAATTCAAGAGGGTATATCTTGAGTTTCTCGTAGATTAGTCACGGCCAATAGGACGGTCTCCGAATGTCGCTTTTGATGCATTGTGATTGGTAGATGCTCTGTAGTTGCACGCCATGTATTTAGATTTAATCCGCGCCTTATCAACCCGCGCTTGTCCGATGTCTATTCGGGCCTAGTAGGGACATATCTCTGCCAACATTATGTTCAGTCCTCTTCTAGTTTCGCATCGCCTTCAGCTCCTTGGTCCTCTCTTTGCGCAAGTGATTCCAAGACTTGGTCGCCAGAAGACCCAGTTCATTGGATAGCTTCATGATGCAAAAGGTGAAGATTCGCCGCCAATTGAGCGCCAAGCCAGTCTTAGAATCCGCGCGCAAAGACTACTAAGATGTCCGCCTTGAATGACAGGAACCAACCTCTCTTATCTGAAGTGGAATACTCTTATGTGTCTCAGACCAAAGGGTGACTTTAAGTGAGTCTCGTCATTGTCCGTGCTCTACGTTCTGTCCCATCTTTCATCCTCGGCGGGGTTAGCATTATCGGATGCACGGAGTGTATAGCACTGCAATCGCAAAGTTAGTTCAATTGGTGGACCTTTCCGGCATGAAGCGTGAGATGATCAATTCCATGAATGATGTTAGTGTCGCAGAAGAGTGAGGCGAAGCCCCCCAGCCGCCACGAGACTAGCATGATACTATCTTCCCTAACCTTTGCAGTGTTCGGTAGAATCGTCGATGTTTGCCCGAGTTGAACGATGCACCTTTGATCGACGTGGTTTCCCCCTGTCACAGCCGTGCCTCCCAGTGGGAGGTGGATCCTACGCGTGTGGTCTGCCCTCTTGCTTTGATGTCTTCCATCCCTACCGAAACTCAAATCTGGCCCTCCGCGCATCCAGTCCCTACCTCTGTTGCTGGGCACTCCTCCCAAAGAGCGTCGGTCTCCTATGCCGATCATCCCCATCACGATTGGCCCTGGCCGACTACGACATAGGCCTCTCTCTCTTCGTACATTGAGTCTCGTGCGTGTTCTTGGCTTGTAGTGTCCCATACTTAGATCCTCTTCTAGATGATCAAGATGAGCCATCCTCTCTCTACCGATCCAGTTTGTGGGGATCTCCTCCCTTCTTCCCAGAAGGCCATGAGCCACGAACCCATCGCCCTTCAGCAAACAGCCTCTCACCTACCTCCCTGCACACCATTGCATGGATTGAGGGAGCCAGCGAGCTTACCACAGTGTTTGCGTGTCAACCAGATTCCTTGAGATATTGTCAGGCTTGGTGTGATGCTGTTCCTCTCGGGCCAATGAGCAGGCGCGATAGGGTACGTTAGCGGGACGCCCCATTCGTGCAGATTGTCTTTCCTTTAAGCATCGCATGATTCAGTCCTTTACAGCCCCACGAGAACCCCCGTAAGTTTGCGAGCGCTCTGGACTTTCGAGGACAGTGAGGGCCTCTCTCACAGGCTAACGCGGTACGTGAAATGATGGCATGGGTGCAGGGGACGCCCGCGGGGGCCTTCTAAACCTACGCGAGAAGCTGGCCGTGATTTGACGTTGACTGCGGTGGCTTCGCATCTCGTCGAAACTCATGGGCTGTTTAGAACTGCCGTACCCCTCCCCACTCTGGCCTCAGAAGTGAACGTGTGCAACGCGCTATTTGGGATGACTTAATCACAGAGGCAGAGGAAATGTGCAAAGTCATTCGAGATAACCTCAAAGCAGCCCAATCCCGCAGAAGAGCTACTATGATAGTAAGCACCGTGATTTGGCTTTCGAGATCGGAGATCATGTTTACCTCCGCGTCTCTCCTATGAAAGGTACTCGTCGCTTCGGTATCAAAGGGAAGCTTGCCCCCTAGATACGTGGGACCTTTCAAGATTGTCAGCAAGAGAGGCGACCTCGCCTATCAACTCGAGCTTCCTTCAAACTTTGCAAATGTTCATGATGTGTTCCATGTCTCTCAGCTTCGAAAGTGCTTCAAGACCTCCTGACCGCACCGTCAACTTCGAGGACATTGAGCTCCAAGAAGATCTCTCTTATCGTGAGCACCCCGTTGCTATTCTTGAAGAGACTGAACGCAAGACTCGCAACAATCAATCAAATTTCTCAAAGTCAAGTGGTCACACCATTCCGACCGTGAAGCTACCTGGGAACGCGAGGATCACCTCCGTTCTGAGTACCCGGCGTTCTTTCAGTCCTAGATCTCGGGACGAGATCCTTTCGTAGTGGTGGAGTGTTGTAACACCCCGGATGTAACTTTCCCAATTTGTACTCCAACTCTTTTTCCGGCATTAAGTTATATTTATTTTCTCGGGTTCGGGTCTTTGTCTCCGTGTGTTTTTGTCGTTGTCATGCATCTTATATCATGTCATCATGTGCATTGCATTTGCATACGTGTTCGTCTCATGCATTCGAGCATTTTCCCCGTTGTCCGTTTTGCATTCCGGCGCTTCGTTCTCCTCCGGTGGTCATTTCTAGCTTTCTTTCGTGTGTGGGGATTAAACATTTCCGGATTGGACCGAGACTTGCCAAGCGGCCTTGGTTTACTACCGGTAGACCGCCTGTCAAGTTTCGTATCCATTTGGACTTCGTTTGATACTCCAACGGTTAACCGAGGGACCGAAAAGGCCTCGTGTGTGTTGCAGCCCAACACCCCTCCAATTTGGCCCAAAACCCACCTAAACTCTGCTCCATCATCTAGAGCGTTCGATCACGATCGCGTGGCCGAAAACCGCACCTCATTTGGACTCTCCTAACTCCCTCTATGCCTATAAAGATCCCCCAAATCGGATCCCCTCCCCGAAACCCTAATTCCTCTCGCGCCGGCCGGACACGTCCGTCCGGGCCGGACACGTCCGCCGCCGCCGCCTCGCCCAATCCGCCTGCCACGTCACCGCCACCACCCGCCGCCGCCCAAGGGCCCGCGGAGCCCACGTCGGGCCCCGCCAGCCCGAGGCCGCCGCCGCCCGCGCCCTTCGCCCGCGCCGTCGCCCTCCACTCCGGCGCCGTGCCACCGCGGTCCGCCCCGCCGCCGCCATCGCCACCTTGTCGCCCGGGCCGCCGCATCCGCCGCCGACCCCGGCCGTCGCGCGCCGCCTCTCCTCCCGGGCCGCCGCGCCTCCCCGCCGCCGCCTCCCCGCCCTCCGCCGGATCCGCCGCCGGTGAACAGTGCCTCGCCGGCCCCGCCTTGATTTCCGTGCCAGGTCAAACCCTAGATCTCGGAGGTGTTTTTTTCACTAAGTCCTGATTTGCAGATCCATGTGCCCCTGTTCATAGCTCCGTAACTTTGCATCCGTAGCTCCGATTCATGCATATAGCATATCAAATGTTCATCTCAGAGCGTAAATCATTTAAATCCATTGCATCATTTTCATTTGAGTTAATCTTGTTGCCCGAAATGCTGTTAGAAGAGGGCTACTTGAGATAATTGCCAGATCTGCTACTCCGTTTAGCTTTTTGTCATTTTTGCCATGATTAATGTGTGCATGATATGCCCTGATGCTCTACATATATTTTGTTAAGGGTTTTGTCATCTTTCCAGAGGTGCAACCCATGTATTTTTGTGATGTGTGTGGTGACTTGTGCAAGCTTGCAAAGTGGTGCACTTGCTAATTCTGTTTTCAGGGACTTAGTAATTTCACTAAGTCGTGCAGCTGTTTATCTCATGATGCCATATGTTCATGTTGTTTCCTAGTGATCCGTGCCTCTTTTGAGGATGATCAGTAAGGATGTTTTGTTAATCTTGTAGTGCTCTATCCATCCATGTCTTTTTTTGCAATTATGGAGCACCCTAGCTTGAGTCAATCAAGCTCTACTTTTGCTACATTGTGAATCTGGGCAGATTGTCAACTTGTTTGCAATTTTGCCGATGATGTTGTAGTTGATCCGTGCATGCTATGCTATTGTTCTTGACATGTCTAGCTTGAATTTTGTGCCTTATTGATAGGTGTATGCTTTTCTTTCCATGACTTGCACCGTAGTTAGTGCATCGAGCTCATAAACATGCCTACTTGAGCTATATTTCAGCTTGCTCCAGTTTTCACTAAGTATGAAAACTGATTATGTTTTTGCTATGTTCACATGCTTGCAATTGTATTTTTTGGTCCCTTTTGGCTCAAGGTCACTAAGGGACTTTTGTTAAGCTCTTTGAGTAGCTCCATGCCATGCTTTACTTTGCCATGTTCAGATCCTGTAGCATGTAGTTTTGTTGCTCCGAAGAGGGCTACCTGATCTGAAATTCCAGACAAGTGTTAATTTCACTAAGTCTGAGATCTGTTTGTCATATGCATTTTGCCATGCTTGTTTGAACCTGTTAATGGATGAATTGGCCGTAGCTCAGTGCTAGACTTTTGTTAAGCATCTTGTGATGCATCCCTGCCATGTATTTTGTTGTCATGTTTGGGTGCTGTAGCATGTTCATTTCATTGCATTTAGATGGCTACTTGCTGTAAATCGCAGACCGGTGTCATATTTGAATCGCTTGCCATTTCCAAACCGTAACTCCGATTCCGGCGTTCTTTATATCGTTTTCAAGCGATTTCGTCTCATCTTTCCAGTGGCACACTTGGATTTCCAAGTTGAGGCCAGGTTCATGCATTTCCTGTCATATCTTGCATTTGCATCCCGCATCGCATTTCCGCATAGCATATCATCTTTGCATCATTATTGTTTGTTCCTTGCACGTGGTTGATTGTGTCCTTAGTTGCTTGTTTGTCTGTTTGGGTAGAACCGGGAGACGAGTTCGCTAACGAGGAGCCCGTTGAGTTTGCTTTCGAGGATCCAGTCAACTCTGACCAACTTTGCAGGCAAGATGATCATACCCTCGAAATCACTACTATCTTTGCTATGCTAGTTTGCTCGCTCTTTTGCTATGCCAATGCTACGATGCCCTACAACTTGCTTTCAAGCCTCCAAATTGCCATGTCAAACCTCTAACCCACCATGTCCTAGCAAACCGTTGATTGGCTATGTTACCGCTTTGCTCAGCCCCTCTTATAGCGTTGCTAGTTGCAGGTGAAGATTGGAAGGCCGTTCCTTGTTGGAACATTTATTTACTTGTTGGGATATCATTATATTATCTTGTTATCTTAATGCATCTATATACTTGGTAAAGGGTGGAAGGCTCGGCCTCTCGCCTAGTGTTTTGTTCCACTCTTGCCGCCCTAGTTTCCGTCATATCGGTGTTATGTTTCCCGGATTTTGCGTTCCTTACGCGGTTGGGTTATAATGGGAACCCCTTGATAGTTCGCCTTGATTAAAGCTTTTCCAGCAATGCCCAACCTTGGTTTTACCATTTGCCACCTAGCCTTTTCTTTCCCTTGGGTTCTGCAGACTCAAGGGTCATCTTATTTTAACCCCCCCGGGCCAGTGCTCCTCTGAGTGTTGGTCCAAAACCGTCAGCCGCCGGTGGCTACCAGGGGCAACTCTGGGCTGGCCTACCGAACGTTTGACAATCTGAGTGTGCCCTGAGAAAGAGATATGTGCAGCTCCTATCGGGATTTGTCGGCACATTCGGGTGGTGTTGCTGGTCTTGTTTTAACCTGTCGAAGTGTCTTGAAGAACCGAGATACCGAGTCTGATCGGAACGTCTTGGGAGGAGGTCTATTCCTTCGTTGACCGTGAGAGCTTGTCATGGGCTAAGTTGGGACTCCCCTGCAGGGATTTGAACTTTCGAAAGCCGTGCCCGCGGTTATGGGCAGATGGGAATTTGTTAATGTCCGGTTGTAGATAACTTGAACCTTAAATTAATTAAAATGAATCAACTGAGTGTGTTACCGTGATGGCCTCTTCTCGGCGGAGTCCGGGAAGTGGACACGGTGTTGGAGTAATGTTTGCGCAGGTTGTTCTCTAGTTTCTCGCTCGCGCTTTGCCTCCTCTTCTCGCTCTCTTTTGCGAATAAGTTAGCCACCATACTTGCTAGTCGCTTGCTGCAGCTCCACATATTTACCTTGCCTCCTATAAGCTTAAATAGTCTTGATCGCGAGGGTGCGAGATTGCTGAGTCCCTGTGGCTCACAGATTACTATTACACCAGATGCAGGGCCTGAATGATTCCGCTCCAGGAGACGCGCTTGAGCTCAAGTGGGAGTTCGACGAAGACTCTCAACGTTACTATGTTTCCTTTCCTGATGATCAGTAGTGGTGCCCAGTTGGGGGTGATCGGGACCGTGTCGCATGTTGGGTTATCTTTTATTTTGGCGCCGTAGTCGGGCCATGAGTGTTTGGTTGATGTAATGTTATTTATGTACTTGATTGACGTGGCGAGTGTAAGCCAACTATGTTATCTCCCCTTTATTAATTTATATTACATGGGATGTTGTGAAGATTGCCTAACTTGCGACATATGCCTTCAATGCGATTATGCCTCTAAGTCGTGCCTCACACATGGGAGATATAGTCGCATCGAGGGTGTTACAAAGTTAGAGAACCAACAACACATAGGACAAACTCCACATAAATATGTGCATATAGATATGAAAATGAATTTCATGCACATCTCATCCAATTTGAGACTTGGTGGAGTTCCCCCTATATATTGGGTCAAAGAAAGAAAACATGCCAAAGAAACTACAAGAAGTAAATATGCATGCTCAAGACTTTCAAGAACCGAGACCAAAAGACAAAGAAATACCAAGCGAAGAAAAGATACCAAATGAATAAATCATCACTTGGAGGATATCCATAAAAGATACATCAAGGAATGAGATATCCATTGATACACTCAAAAAGAAAGATGTCAAACTCCCAAAAGAGAGAATGGTTCCAAACAAACCAAGCCCTCTAAGAGTTTCATGATGGCACAAAGCACCAAAAAGAAACGGCTTGCCTTCCACAAACACACACTTGATAAGGATCACAAGATGAGTGTTTTATAGAGAATAGGATGGCTCCCCCAAGACTAGTGCATTATAGAGAATTTGCATTTGAATACAAAATGCACGGGGTGGGACCACCACTTTCATTATATCTAGAAAACACTAGACAAGGTCAAGAAAACAACAAGATCCACAAGTGGTATGGAATACAATGGGAGTTGACACAATCCTAGGCAAGAGATAAAGCAAATAAAAGCACATGCCAATGTAAAGATGATCAATAATTTCTACCACACATAAGTGAGTACTAATTGTCAAAAGACAAGAAGTATTTGGAAATAATTCCCGGTGGTAGATAATAAGGATACCCGACATCATCTTCACACCAAACAAAAAGCAAATTGCAACTTGTAGAGCTAACATGCCACCTAGGAACAAGATAATTTACAATATCAACTCTAGGTAACAATATCTCAAATGTACACATTTTCTAGGCTAGTAATATACACATAGCATATTACTCCCCCATAATGTGATACCAATTAAGGATAAACAAGAGGCAAATAAAAGGATCCAACAAGAGATAATTAATGGACTATTTAGAATTTGAATTTCTCATGAGAAGACATACCACATAGCGACTAGATAAGCTTGCAATATCAATACTAAGTGGTATTCCCCATGTACTCACCTTTATATGATTGTGAAGTGCACAAAGCACATCACTCCCCCATAATGGGATATTCCATTAATCTCTCACAAGAGCCAACTAAGATATGACCAAGATGCATAAAGGCTCAACGAACGACACACATGTACATGATGTGCAAACCAACACACACATACTTGATTGCTCACCAGATAATCAAGTTGGAAGCACAACATATACAAACTCAAGGCAACCATTAGTCCATAGAGATTGTCATCAATTACCAAAACCAAACATGGGGGCACCGCATGTTCTTTCAAAGAGTATCGTCCACGTACCCTCGTAGACCATAAGCGGAAGCGTTATGAGACAGTTGATGTAGTCGACGTCTTCACGATCCGACCGATCCAAGTACCGAACGCACGACACCTCCGAGTTCAGCACACGTTCAGCTCGATGACGTCCCACGAACTCCGATCCAGCAGAGCTTCACGGGAGAGTTCCGTCAGCACGACGGCGTGTTGACGGTGATGATGTTGCTACCGACGCAGGGCTTCGCCTAAGCACCGCTATGATATGATCGAGGTGGATTATGGTGGAGGGGGGCACCGCACACGGCTAAGGGATCAATGATCAACTTGTGTGTCTTAGAGGTGCCCCCTGCCCCCGTATATAAAGGAGCAAGGGGGAGGCCGGTCGGCCCTCTATGGTGCGCGGAGGAGTCCTCCTCCTAGTAGGAGTAGGACTCCCTCTTTCCTACTCCTACTAGGAGGGGGAAAGGAAGGGGGAGAGGGAGAAGGAAAGGGGGCCCGCCCCCCCTCTCCTAGTCCAATTCGGACCAGAGGGGGAGGGCGCGTGGCCTGCCCTAGGCCACCCCTCTCTCTCTCCACTAAGGCCCATAAGGCCCATTATTTCTCCCAGGGGTTCCGGTAACCCTCCGGCACTCCGGTTTTCTCCGAAATCACTCCGGAACACTTCCGGTGTCCGAATATAGTCGTCCAATATATCGATCTTTACATCTCGACCATTTCGAGACTCCTCGTCATGTCCGTGATCATATCCGGGACTCCGAACTACCTTCGGTACATCAAAACACAAAAACTCATAATACCGATCGTCACCGAACTTTAAGCGTGCGGACCCTACGGGTTCGAGAACTATGTAGACATGACCGAGACACGTCTCCGGTCAATAACCAATAGCGGAACCTGGATGCTCATATTGGCTCCCACATATTCTACGAAGATCTTTATCGGTCAAACCGCATAACAACATACGTTGTTCCCTTTGTCATCGGTATGTTACTTGCCCGAGATTTGATCGTCGGTATCTCAATACCTAGTTTAAATCTCGTTACCGGCAAGTCTCTTTACTCGTTCTGTAATGCATCATCCGCAACTAACTCATTAGTTACAATGCTTGCAAGGCTTATAGTGATGTGCATTACCGAGAGGGCCCAGAGATACCTCTCCGA
>NC_053024.1:662336796-662439492 GCF_003073215.2 Triticum urartu | reverse complement strand
ATGTATATAGGCATCACGTACATGACAAGTAGATCGAAAGGATTCTGCATCTACTACTATTACTCCACTCATCGACCGCTATCCAGCATGCATCTAGAGTATTAAGTTCAAAACAGAGTAACGCCTTAAGCAAGATGACATGATGTAGAGAGATAAATTCATGCAATATGAAATAAACCCCATCTTGTTATCCTCGATGGCAACGATACAATACGTGCCTTCTGCCCCTTCTGTCACTGGGTAAGGACACCGCAAGATCGAACCCAAAGCTAAGCACTTCTCCCATGGCTAGAACTACCAATCTAGTTGGCCAAACCAAATGGATAATTCGAAGAGACTTGCAAATATAACCAATCATACATAAAAGAATTCAGAGAAGATTCAAATATTATTCATAGATAAACTTGATCATAAACCCACAATTCATCGGTCTCAAGAAACACACCGCAAAAAGAAGATTACATCGAATATATCTCCACAAGAGAGGGGGAGAACTTTGTATTGAGATTCAAAGAGAGAGAAGAAGCCATCTAGCTACTAACTATGAACCCGAAGGTCTGAGGTAAACTACTCACACTTCATCGGAGGGGCTAGGATGATGTAGAAGCCCTCCATGATGACGGCCCTCTTCCGGCGGAGCTCCGGAACAGGCCTCAAGATGGGATCTCGTGGATACAGAAAGTTGCGGCGGTGGAATTAGGTTTTTGGCTCCTGCTCCGATCATTTGGGCGTATGTGTGTATATATAGGAGGAAGAAGTACGTCGGAGGAGCAACGAGGGGCCCACGAGGCAGGGGGTGCACCCTAGCGGGGGGCGCCCCCACCCTCGTGACCGCCTCTTTTGTTCCTTGGAGCAGGGTCCAAGTCTCCTGGAGCACGTTCGGTGAGAAAATCACGTTCCCGAAGATTTTATTCCGTTTGGACTCCGTTTGATATTCCGTTTCTTCGAGACACTGAAATAGGCAAAAAAACAGCAATTCTAGGTTGGGCCTCCGGTTAATAGGTTAGTCCCAAAAATAATATAAAAGTGGAAAATAAAGCCCAATACAGTCCAAAACAGTAAATAATATAGCGTGGAGCAATCAAAAGTTATAGATACATTGGAGACGTATCACCACTCAAGTAGAACAAGCACTTAAGGCTCAAAAAGAAGTGCTTGATGAAATGAATAGTAAGAAAAATGATTATGCTGTTAGAGTGGCTACTAGAACCGGTAGAATGACTCAGGAACCTTTGTACCTGAAGGTCACCCTAAGAGAATCAAGCAAGATTCTCAAAGAAATAATATTGATGTTCCTAGTTCTTCTAAAAAGAAGAAAAAGAAAAGTGATAGAACTGTGCAAACTTCTAGTGAACCTATTGCTGAACCACCTGATAATCCAAATGATATTTTTATGTCTGATGCTGAAACATAATCTGGTAATGAACATGAACCTAATGAAAATATTGATAATGATGTTCATGATGATGCTCAACCTAGTAATGACAATGATGTAGAAATTGAACCTGATGTTGATCTTGATAACCCACAATCAAATAATCAACTTTATGATAAAAGAGACTTTGTTTCTAGGAAACATGGTAAAGAAAGGGAACCTTGGGTTCAGAAACCCATGCCTTTTCCTTCGAAACCATCCAAGAAAAAGGATGATGAGGATTTCGTGCGCTTTGCTGAAATGATTAGGCCTATCTTTTTGCATATGCGATTAACTGATGTGCTCAAAACAAATCCTTATGCTAAATATATGAAGGATATCATTACTAATAAAAGAAAGATACCGGAAGATGAAATTTCCACCATGCTTGCTAATTATACTTTCAAGGGTGGAATACCAAAGAAACTTGGAGACCCCGGAGTACCTACTATACCTTGCTCCATTAAAAGAAATTATATTAAAACTGCTTTATGTGATCTTGGAGCCGGTGTTAGTGTTATGCCTCTCTCTTTATATCGTAGACTTGACTTGAATAAGCTGACACCTACTGAAATATCTTTGCAAATGGCTGATAAATCAACTGCTATACCTGTCGGTATTTGTGAGGATGTGCCTGTTGTGGTTGCAAACGTTACTATTTTAACGGACTTTGTTATACTTGATATTCCCGAGGATGATAGTATGTCTATTATTCTTGGAAGACCTTTTCTTAATACTGCAGGGGCTGTTATTGATTGCAACAAAGGCAATGTCACTTTTCATGTTAATGGTAATGAGCATACGGTACACTTTCCGAGGAAACAACCTCAAGTTCATAGTATCAACTCCATTGGAAAAATTCCATTGATTATAATTGGAGGTTTTGAATTTCCTCTTCCTACCGTCAAAAAGAAATATGATATACTTATTATAGGGGATGTGCATATCCCCGTTGAGGTAACTTAGTGTTATTCGAAATTTCTCCGGTTTCATGATTATCGGAATGAGTTTGTTAACAAGACTTGATCAACCTTGTTAGTGGATTCTTTTTTATGAGCATGAGATGGATGAAACTAGAAGAACAACCCTCTGTACCCCAATTTTACTTTCTGTTATTTATATTAAATAAAGTAAAAATAGTATTTTTCTGTCTGTTTCCTAACTTATCCGTGCAATATAAAAATATCCCGAAAATAAAGGTCCTCAGAATGCCATGCCAATTTAATATGATTTTTTCAGGAATATTTGAGGATTTACTGTGCAAAAATTACCACAGGAGGAGCTGCCACCTGGCCACGAGGGTGGTAGGCGCCCCACCTCTAGGGCGCGCCCCCTGCCTTGTGGGACCACGGTGGCCCTCATCCACTTATCCCAGCACCCATCTTCTTCCTCTGTCTCACACAAACCAGAAAAACCAACTCAAGCACGAGTTCCAACCACTTTTGTTGTGATTTTCGATCTCCTTGCTCAAAGCACCTCTCGCAAAACTGCTTGGGGAGATTGTTCCTTGGTATGTGACTCCTCCATTGGTCCAATTAGTTTTCGTTCTAGTGCTTTATTCTTTGCAAATTTGTGCTGCATAGGTGACCATGTTCTTGAGCTTGCATGTCAAATTTATATGGTTCCAAGTAGTTCTAATGCTTGATTTAGGCTCTAAGCACTTGTAGGAGTAGTTGCTATAACTTTTATTGAAGTTGGTTCACTTTTGTTTGAAGTTACTAAAAATTTCAGAATCTTTCAGAGAAAAACAATATGCTTAGGAAGATGTTCCAAGGTGGTTCCTCTAAGAATCAAGGACCCAGGATTGTTATGCGCGATGCTGACGGGGATCCACCAAGAGACGCTCCAGTACGGCCTGGCGAATGGTCGTCGGAAAATTTTATGGACCGTGCGGGAATTAAAGAAGAATTCAAAGCATATTTGCGCAATGCCGGTCTTGAGGATTTTGAGGCCAACAAATGCCCCCAGTATCATGATCTCACAAGTTCCTTTGTGAGGAGGTTTGAGTATTCATCTTCGCGTAATTCTCCTTCAGTCATGTTTGATCTCTATGACAAATTTTCGTGGTATTTCTCACGGGGGGCTTGCGAGTCGACAGATGCCACAAGGGCTTAGTGTGTGGGTAAGACTGCTGCTGATAGGCCCGGGAGCGGGTATGCGAGTAGCACGCGGTGATCTACCCAGCTTCGGAGCTCTCCGGAGAGATAATACTCCTACTGCTGCATGTCTGAGTGTATCTGATATATCTAGTACAAAGTGCTCCTGGAGCTGTATCTCAGATCAGTACCATGGGTATCTGACTTTGCATATGCCTCACATGTGTGTATGAGTTAGCTAGCTAGTGGGCATGAGAGAGCTCCACCGTGAATGAGCATGGATGCATGTGTGTGTCCCCCTGGTGGATGGATGGGTGGGTGATATATATATATGGGCATGGCTAGCTTGTTTCCTAAGCTAGGTGAGTGGCGTGGGGGGCAAGTGGGCATGGGGCACCATGCCCATGAGAGGTGTGGTGCATGTCATGCTTGTCCCCTGGGTCACTTCATAAATAGTGCCAGGGGACAAGTGACACTGTACATGATGTCGTCGCGGTACGGTTGTCTTGTCCGCGGTATGGCCGTCTCGTCGGTGTCTTGTCGATGTCGGGTTGGGCTGCAGTCGGCAGCCGGCTGGTTGGCGCAGTCGGCAGCCGGCTGGTTGGCGCAGTCGGCAGCCGGCTGGTTGGCGTAGTCGGCAGCCGGCTGGTTTGCGCAGTCGGCTGGATGGCGCAGTCGGCAGCCGGCAGGCAGACTGAGGGGTTTTGCTAGCCCCGATGTCTTGAAATATCGTCTTGCCGTCTTCGGGGTATCCCTGTCCAATTACTCCGACAGTAGCCCCCAAGCCTCCGGGCAACTTGGCAAAGTTGGGCGGAGGTTTTTTGGTAAATGTTCATGGAAATGATCATAAAAAAGGACAAAGTTAGTCCACGCAAATATATCATATGCTTGCTTTTGTTATTGCAAGTTTTATGCGGAGGGTGCCGACTCAGTTTCGTCCGAGCCCCCTTAATCTTTTTCGTGTTCCCTCCGCTTTTTGGCTTGTGCTCTTGCTTGCCGAACAGCCGCTCTGCGGTCTGTGGCTGAGAGTGGGCCGCGAAGTGGAGTGTACAATACTCAGAGTCTGGGAGCAGATTCAACCGAGTAGATACTTGTAAAGGAAAACGGCCGGGTCACCCGAACGTTTTTCTTCCCAGGCGTTTTTCGCGTGGGTGGCCTCCAGCGTTCACTCTTGCTAGTCGGCAGCCGCTCTGCGGTCTGTGACTAAGAGTGGGCCTTTGGTACCACGCACGGTACTAAGTCGTCTGCGGGAGCTAACGTCTCAGGCCAAGTGGCCAGCCCCCGGGCCAACTCTGGCTGGCGCCGGGGCAAACAGTGACACTATTGTAATAAAATGCGGAGACAGCCCCCGAGCATCGCTCGGGGTTATCCGTGCTTGCGTAGTGCAAAAATATGCGGGTGAGGAGCTCACATTGATTTTCGTGTAGTCGCGGTTGTTGAAGACAGCCGGTGCGACTCGGCGCTTGCGGAGCGCGCCGGCGCACCCGCTGGGTGTAGGGCCGACTGCTGAGCAGTCGGGCCGGATCTTCTGGCAGCTACTTTGTCTTCATCTTCGCGGGGGCGCGTCAGCACACCCGCTGGGTGTAGCCCCCGAGATTCGGGCCGACTGCTGAGCAGTCGGGCTGGATCTTCCGGCAACTACTTTGTCTTCATCTTCGCGGGGGCGCGTCAGCGCACCCGCTGGGTGTAGCCCCCGAGATTCGGGCCGACTGCTGAGCAGTCGGGCTGGATCTTCCGGCAACTACTTTGTCTTCTTTCTCGCAGGGGCGCGTCAGCGCACCCGCTGGGTGTAGCCCCCGAGATTCGGGCCGACTGCTGAGTAGTCGGGCCGGATCTTCCGGCAACTACCTTGTCTTCTTCTTTTTCTTCTTCAGATGGCTGGGCGGGCGGACCCCGACACAGCAGTCGGGCTCTTTGCTGCCGGCCAGGTAGCCAACGGTCGGACGCACATCTGGCAGTCAGACGCATTTTTTTCGTAGCCGGCTTGGCACCTAGCCATTTTTCTCCAGACGGCCCTTGGGCAGGCGGCCCTTTTTTCTTTTCTCTTTTCTCTTTTTTTTCACCAAGCCGGCTGTGGGCAATCGGCCCTTGACTTGGACAGCCGCCCCCCCTCTCTTTTTTTTGCAGCAAGCCGGCACGTGGACTTTTCTCCATCCAGCATCTCCCTTTTACCAGTCGGCAGGGGCTAACCAGCCGGCCATCGAAGGCCAAGGCCAAGGAGGGAGGCGGCCGACGCAGGTGCGAGCCGGCGCGGGGCGCAGCCAACCTCCGACGGGCGTGGCGCAGCCGGCCACGGGGCGCGCAGGTGGAGGAGGCTGTGAGGCGGGGCAGGCGCCGTGGAGCAGACGGAACGGACCCAGAGGCGGGGGCGCTCGGGCCGGAGGTCGGCGGGACGGAGGCCGTCAAGAGACGCGGGCGGAGCTGGTGCAGAGCGACCTGTCAGAGGTGGAGCCGGCTGGGAGGGCGACTGGCGGAGGGGGCTGGACCCGGCCTTGCGCGGGGCAAGGTGGAGAGCCGGAGTGGCGTGGAGCCGGCATGCGCGGACGCTGGCAGGAGGAGGAGGTGCTGCGAGCGGGGCGGAAGCCGGCCCGGAGCCGCGGACGACGGGCGGGTGAAGCCGCCAGCCGGAGTTGGAGTCGGTGTGGGCGGCAAGAGGCCGGGCGGAGCCAGCAGTCGGCCGGGCCGTACAGCCGGTAGGCCGGGCCCGGAGTCGGCTTGGGGCGCGCCCGCGAGGCGGAGCGAAGCCGACACGGGGAGGAGTCGAAGCCGGAAGGGGCTGCCGCGGAAGCCGGCCAGGGCACGCGGAGGCTGGCCCGCGCGTGGCGGGGAGCCGGCACGGGGCTTCCGCGAAGCCGGCAGCAGGACCGGGCGCGGAGCCGGATGCGGTGCGCGGAGGACCGGCCGAGTCGCGTGTAGCCGGCACGGGGCGCAGCGGCGAGGCGGAGCCGATGGCGGACGCGGAAGCCGGCGAGGAGCACCCGGCCGCGGGCCGGCGCACGGAGGAGCGAGGCTGGCACGGGAGCCCGCGGGCAAGGACGGAGACGACCCCCACCAGGGGAGTGCTCTCCGCGGCCGCCGCTGCGAGGACGGACGACGGCGATGACGAGAAGGCCGCGGCACGGCGAGCCGGCGAGACGGCGAGTCGGCCACGAGGGCGACGGGCCGGATGGCGGAGGACTCGGCGCGCGCGAACGGGCCAGACGGCCGAGTCGGATGCGGCAGCGGGCGAGGGGAGACGGCGCGGCTAGTGATGCAGAAGCAAGTAGCGCTAGCTAGATAGCTACAAAATCCATCGAGCTGCTAGGCTGTGTGGTTGATTGCCAGCGTATGGGATGTAGTTTGACCACGGTTGACTTGCATCTAGCTAGCTTGCGTACATGATAAATGGAGGAGTGAATGCGTGTTCCGGCCGGAGCAAGCCGTAACGCGGAGGGAAGCAAACGCGAGCAGCGCGTGGATGGCCATGGCGACCGAAACGAGGTCCCGCGCGCGGCGCGCGCGGACCGACGGCCGGCGTTGCGGTGGTGGTGAAGAAGGCAAGGCCGATGGCGAGGACGCGCCACCCCTCGCGGCCGCTCCGGGGCATGTCGGTGTCGAGCCCCCGAGCGTTACCGGAGAGACGGCGCGACGCCGCGGTGACGATGAAGATGGCGAGGCCGATGGCGAGGACGCGCCGCTCCTCGCGGCCACTCCGGGGGCATGTCGATGTCGAGCCCCCGACCGCTATCGGAGAGGCGGCGCGACGCCGCGATGATGAAGACGAAGATGGTCCCGCCCGGACAGCGAAACCAGCAGCAGCGCGGTAGCATAGTACCGCCCCACGGTGGGCGCCAACTGTCGTGGTATTTCTCACGGGGGCTTGCGAGTCGAAAGATGCCACAAGGGCTTAGTGTGTGGGTAAGACTGCTGCTGATAGGCCCGGGAGCGGGTATGCGAGTAGCACGCGGTGATCTACCCAGCTTCGGAGCTCTCCGGAGAGATAATACTCCTACTGATGCATGTCTGAGTGTATCTGATATATCTAGTACAAAGTTCTCCTGGAGCTGTATCTCAGATCAGTACCATGGGTATCTGACTTTGCATATGCCTCATATGTGTGTATGAGTTAGCTAGCTAGTGGGCATGAGAGAGCTCCACCGTGAATGAGCATGGATGCATGCGTGTGTCCCCCTGGTGGATGGATAGGTGGGTGATATATATATATGGGCATGGCTAGCTTGTTTCCTAAGCTAGGTGAGTGGCGTGGGGGGCAAGTGGGCATGGGGCACCATGCCCATGAGAGGTGTGGTGCATGTCATGCTTGTCCCCTGGGTCACTTCATAAATAGTGCCAGGGGACAAGTGACACTGTACATGATGTCGTCGCGGTACGGTTGTCTTGTCCGCGGTATGGCCGTCTCGTCGGTGTCTTGTCGATGTCGGGTTGGGCTGCAGTCGGCAGCCGTCTGGTTGGCGCAGTCGGCAGCCGGCTGGTTGGCGCAGTCGGCAGCCGGCAGGCAGACTGAGGGGTTTTGCTAGCCCCGATGTCTTGAAATATCATCTTGCCGTCTTCGGGGTATCCCTGTCCAATTACTCCGACACAAATCTTATACCATGGACTTAGAGGATTTCACTTCTGCTTGCAAACTTCCATCATGGGGTAGTGTTAGGGATCCCCCTAAATTTGAATTTAGAAACTTTCTTGCTAGTATAACTGGGGGGAATCTAGAGATATAACGCAGGCTACCATAGGGAGCATTCACTTTCCTGCTATACATTATTTTGCTCTCTTCATCGGTAGATGCATAAATGCTAAGGATGAAGCATGTCATATGTGTGTCCCTGATCTTGGCATTCTTAGGAGTGCTGTGTTAGGAGACCAATCTTATCATATGGGAGCCATTGTAGCTCGTAGGTTGCATCATAATAGACATAATGGAGATTTCTTTGGAGGAATTTATGCAACCCGCTTAGCTCATTTTATTGAGATAGACATTCGTGAGGGTGATACGGAGTTGCCTCCTGCATATTTAGATTATGACTCTATGGCTTCGCACCAGTTTGTCGAGAGGCTTGAATCACCTCTCTTATATCGTTTAATTTTTGATAAACGACGTGTTTTCCATATTACTCTCCCTGCTCCTGCCTTCTTTGATTCACAGACAAAAAGAAGATATGTTATTACCAGAGAGGAGGCAGAAGAGTATGAGAGGAGAGCGGAGGTAGCTCGACTCCATGCTGCAGCTCAGCAGGCGATAACCGCTGCACATCAGTATGATCCCAACTATTCTTCCTCATCACAGTACGACCCCAACAACTATTATTATGGATATCCGCCAGGCCAGCCGTGGCCATAGACCAACTTAGGCCAAAAGCCTAAGCTTGGGGGAGTACGTATTTCTCACTGACATTACATTTATGTTCACACACACTCACTGCTAGATGTCGGTGCTCATACTTTTTCACTGTAATATCCATGCTAGTTTATTTTCTTTTTCCTATTCTTGTGTGTTCGTTAAACCTTAAGAAAAACAAAAAAAATTAGTAGTAGTTTATTTTTCTGCTGTAGTAGTAATAATTAAAAATAAAACCCAAAAATATTTCCCGTTCTTCTTTTGCTTGTTGGGAGCTTTCCCGTGTAAATAGTTTTATTTCTTTTCTTTTCTTTGGGGGTCAGTAGGAGAAGACCATAATTAAATTGTTGAAGTGGCTCTTATATGCATTATTGTTGATTTAACCCAGAGCCCATATTGCCTTGTCTTCTCCTGTTTATTGAATGCTCGCATATTCCAGCTTAGTCCAATGCACGTGCACTATTATTATTATTCACAGCGTTCGGTCGTGCAAGTGAAAGGCAATTATGATGATATATGATGGGCTGACTGAGATGAGAAAAGCTGGTATGAACTCGACCTCTTTTGTTTTTGTAAATATGATGAGTCCCTAGTTCTTGATTCAGCTTATTATGAATAAACATGTTTGCAATGACAATTAGAGATCATAGTTGCTTGTGCCATGCTTGATTAGCTATGAGTTATAATGATTTACCTTGTGTGCCAACATGCTATTGAGATGGTTATGATGTGGTATGATGGGGTGGTATCCTCCTTTGAATGATTTAAGTGACTTGACTTGGCACATGTTCACGCATGTAGTTGAAACAAAATCAACATAGCCTTCACGATATTTATGTTCATGGTGGATTATATCCTACTCATGCTTGCATCCAATGTTTATTAATTTTAATGCATGTACATGGCTGTTGTCGCTCTCTAGTTGGTCGCTTCCCAGTCTTTTGCTAGCCTTCACTTGTACTAAGAGGGAATACTGCTTGTGCATCCAATCCCTTAAACCCCAAAGTTATTCCAGATGAGTCCACTATACCTTCCTATATGCGGTATCTACCTGTCATTCCAAGTAAATTTGTATGTGCCAAACTCTAAACCTTCAAATAATCATTCTGTTTTGTATGCTTGAATAGCTCATGTATCAACCAAGGTTGTCCTTATCTTCCGTGTTAGGCGGGTTATTCTCAAGAGGAGTGGACTCCTCTCCTCACTCACGAGAAAATGGATGGTCACCGGGATGCCCAGTCCCATGCTTTGTGCAAACTAAATCAAAATTAATTGCAAACAAAACTCCCCCTGGGACCTGATGTATGTTGGAGGCACTCGTTGTTTCGAGCAAGCCATGGATTGATGCTTGTTGGTGGAGGGGGAGTATAAACTTTACCATTCTGTTTGGGAACCGCCTATAATGTGTTTAGCATGGAAGATATCGCCATCTCTTAGTTGTTACGTTGACAATGAAAGTATACCGCTCAAAATACAATTTATCTCTATTTCAAAACCGAGCTCTGGCACCTCTACAAATCCCTGCTTCCCTCTGAGAAGGGCCTATCCATTTACTTTTATGTTGAGTCATCACCCTCTTATTAAAAAGCACTAGCTGGAGAGCACAGCTGTCATTTGCATTCCTCACTATTAATCTATGTTGGGTATGACTATGATTGGATCTCTTTTACCATGAATTACAATGTCTAGTCAGTCCTTGATCTTTAAAGGTGCTCTGCATTTATGTTTTGCGGTCTCAGAAAGGGCTAGCGAGATACCATCTTGTTATATCAAATTATGATTGTTTTGAGAAAGTGTTGTCATCCGAGATTTATTATTATGGCTTGCTAGTTGATTATGCTATTGATATGAGTAATCATGAGACCTGAGAATTATTGCAAATGTGGTTAGTTATGATCTATGCTGAAAACTTGAATGCTGGCTTGACATAGTTACAACAACAAGAGCAAACAGAGTTTGTAAAAGTTTTTCTTTCTTTCTTTCAGTTTGTCAACTGAATTGCTTGAGGACAAGCAAGGGTTTAAGCTTGGGGGATTGATACGTCTCCTCGTATCTACTTTTCCAAACACTTTTGCCCTTGTTTTGGACTCTAACTTGTATGATTTGAATGGAACTAACCTGGACTGACGCTGTTTTCAGCAGAATTGCCATGATGTTGTTTTATGTGCAGAAAACAAATATTCTCGGAATGACCTGAAACTCCACGGAACATCTTAGAAAAAATAATAAAAAATCCTCGCCAAAGATGAAGACCAGGGGCCCACACCCTTCTCACGAGGGTGGGGGCGCCCCCCCTAGGGCGCGCCCCCTACCTCGTGGGCCCCCTGGATGCCCTCCGACGCCAACTCCAACTCTATATATTTGCTTTCGGAGAGAAAAAATAAAGGAGAGAAGAAATCATCGCGTTTTACGATACAGAGCCGCCGCCAAGCCCTAAAACCTCTCGGGAGGGCTGATCTGGAGTCCGTTCGGGGCTCCGGAGAGGGGGATTCGATCGCCAGTCGTCATCATCAACCATCCTCCATCACCAATTTCATGATGCTCACCGCCGTGCGTGAGTAATTCCATCGTAGGCTTGCTGGACGGTCGCCCCCTACCTCGTGGGCCCCCTGGATGCCCTCCGACGCCAACTCGAACTCTATATATTTGCTTTCGGAGAGAAAAAATTAAGGGAGAAGAAATCATCGCGTTTTACGATACAGAGCCGCCGCCAAGCCCTAAAACCTCTCGGGAGGGCTGATCTAGAGTCCGTTCGGGGCTCCGGAGAGGGGGATTCATCGCAGTCGTCATCATCAACCATCCTCCATCACCAATTTCATGATGCTCACCGCCGTGCGTGAGTAATTCCATTGTAGGCTTGCTGGACGGTGATGGGTTGGATGAGATTTATCATGTAATCGAGTTAGTTTTGTTAGGGTTTGATCCCTAGTATCCATTATGTTCTGAGATTGATGTTGCTATGACTTTGCTATGCTTAATGCTTGTCACTAGGGCCCGAGTGCCATGATTTCAGATCTGAACCTATTATGTTTTCATGAATATATGTGAGTTCTTGATCCTATCTTGCAAGTCTATAGTCACCCACTATGTGTTATGATCTGGCAACCCCGAAGTGACAATAATCGGGACCACTCCCGTTGATGACCATAGTTTGAGGAGTTCATGTATTCACTATGTGCTAATGCTTTGTTCCGGTTCTCTATTAAAAGGAGGCCTTAATATCCCTTAGTTTCCAATAGGACCCCGCTGCCACGGGAGGGTAGGACAAAAGATGTCATGCAAGTTCTTTTCCATAAGCACGTATGACTATATACGGAATACATGCCTACATTATATTGATGAATTGGAGCTAGTTCTGTGTCACCCTATGTTATGACTTTTACATGATGAACCGCATCCGACATAATTATCCATCACTGATCCGGTGCCTACGAGTTTTCCATATACTGGTTCTCGCTTATTTACTTTCCCGCCGCTACTGTTACAATCACTACAAAATACCAAAAACATTACTTTTGTTGTATTTACTTTTGTTGCCGCTACCACCACTATCATATTACTTTGCTACTAAACACTTTGCTGCAGATACTAAGTTTCCAGGTGTGGTTGAATTGACAACTCAGCTGCTAATACTTGAGAATATTCTTTGGCTCCCCTTGTGTCGAATCAATAAATTTGGGTTGAATACTCTACCCTCAAAAGTTGTTGCGATCCCCTATACTTGTGGGTTATCAAGCATTGAGTAAGACTCAAGATCTGACCACGGTAGAAGAGAAGAGAAAGGACGAAGGTCGTCCCCTATGCTTTAGACGTAGGCTCTACAGTATGCTATGCTGTGTACCACACCTGAAGTGTGCATTTCCATGAGTCAATCAAGGGGTACAAGAGTGATTAAGGAATGGATCACATGACAGCGGTCAAACTTATCCTTAGTAACTAGTGGACTAAGGAATTTTCTCGATTATGGAGGTGGTAAAAGATTCGTCGTAAAGGGTTACGTCGATGCAAACTTTGACACTAATCCGGATGACTCTGAGTAGTAAACCAGATTCGTATAGTAGAGAAGTTATTTGGAATAGTTCCAAGTAGCGCATGGTAGCTGCATCTACAAGATGACATAGAGATTTCTAAAGCACACACGGATCTGAAAGGTTCAGACCCGTGGACTAATTACCTCTCTCACAAGAGAGATATGATCAAACCCCATGGGTGTTGGATTCATTACAATCACATAGTGATGTGAACTAGATTATTGACTCTAGTGCAAGTGGGAGACTGTTGGAAATATGCCCTAGAGGCAATAATAAAATGGTTATTATTATATTTCCTTGTTCATGATAATTGTCTATTGTTCATGCTATAATTGTGTTATCCTGAAATCGTAATACATGTGTGAATACATAGACCACAACATGTCCCTAGTGAGCCTCTAGTTGACTAGCTCGTTGATCAATAGATGGTTACGGTTTCCTGACCATGGACATTGGATGTCATTGATAACGGGATCACATCATTAGGAGAATGATGTGATGGACAAGACCCAATCCTAAGCATAGCGCAAGATCGTGTAGTCCGTCTGCTAAAGCTTTTCTAATGTCAAGTATCTTTTCCTTAGACCATGAGATTGTGCAACTCCCGGATACTGTAGGAATGCTTTGGCAAACGTCACAACGTAACTGGGTGGCTATAAAGGTGCACTACAGGTATCTCCAAAAGTGTCTGTTGGGTTGGCACGAATCGAGACTGGGATTTGTCACTCCGTATGACGGAGAGGTATCTCTGGGCCCACTCGGCAATGCATCATCATATTGAGCTCAGTGTGACTAAGGAGTTGGTCACCGGATCATGCATTACGGAACGAGTAAAGTGGGTTGCCGGTAACGAGATTGAACAAGGTATTGGGATACCAACGATAGAATCTCGGGCAACTAACATACCGATGGACGAAGGGAATTGTATACGGGATTGATTGAATCCCCGACATCGTGGTTCATCCGATGAGATCGTTGAGGGAGTCCTGGATTAGGGGGTGTTCGGGTAGCCGGACTATACCTTCAGCCGGACTCCAGGACTATGAAGATACAAGATTGAAGACTTCGTCCTGTGTCTGGATGGGACTTTCCTTGGCGTGGAAGGCAAGCTTGGCGATGCGGATATTCAAGATCTCCTACCATTATAACCGACTTTGTGTAACCCTAACCCTCTCCGGTGTCTATATAAACCGGAGGGTTTTAGTCCGTAGGACAACTTCATCATACAACGATCATACCATAGGCTAGCTTTTAGGGTTTAGCCTCCTTGATCTCGTGGTAGATCTACTCTTGTACTACCCATATCATCAATATTAATCAAGCAAGACGTAGGATTTTACCTCCATCAAGAGGGCCCCAACCTGGGTAAAACATCGTGTTCCTTGCCTCCTGTTACCATCCGGCCTAGACACACAGTTCGGGACCCCCTACCCGAGATCCGCCGGTTTTGACACCGACATTGGTGCTTTCATTGAGAGTTCCTCTGTGTCGTCGCTTTTAGGCCCGATGGCTCCTTCGATCATCAACAGCAATGCAGTCCAGGGTGAGACTTTCCTCCCCGGATAGATCTTCGTCTTCGGCGGCTTCGCACTGCGGGCCAATTCACTTGGCCACCTTGAGCAGATCGAAAGCTACGCCCCTGGCCATCAGGTCAGGTTTGGAAGCCTAAACTACACGGCTGACATCCGCGGGGACTTGATCTTCGACGGATTCGAGCCACAGCTAAGCGCGCCGCACTGTCTCGATGGGCATGATATAGCTCTGCCGCCGAACAGCGCCTTGGAGGCCGCACACGCATCGGTTCCGACCATTGATTCGGAGCCTACTGCGCCGATCGAGGATCAGCGGTTGGACGCTGCCTCAGGGGCTGCGATCTCAGAGGCGATCGAGCCGAACTCCAGCCCCGCACTCCGCATGGCCCGTGACTCCGAGGAGCCGGATTCCTCTCTGAACTCCGAGCCCCCCGCGCCCCTACCGATCGAATCCAATTGGGCGCCGATAATGGAGTTCACCGCCGCGGACATCTTTCAGCACTCGCCCTTCGGCGACATCCTGAGTTCTCTAAAGTCTCTCTCTTTATTAGGAGAGCCCTGGCCGGACTATGGTCAGCAAGGTTGGGATACGGACGATGAAGAAATTCAAAACCCACCCACCACCCACTTTGTAGCCACTGTTGACGACTTAACCGACATGCTTGAATTCGACTCCGAAGACATCGACGGCATGGACGACGATGTAGGAGACGAACAAGAACCAGCACCTGTAGGGCGCTGGAAGGCCACCTCGTCATATGACATATATATGGTGGACACTCCAAAGGATGGAGATGAAGATGGAACAGCGGGGGACGATACCTCTAAGAAACAGCCCAAGTGCCGGCGTCAGCGGCGCCGCTCTAAATCCCGCCAAAGCAAAAACGGTGATTCCGGCACGGGAGATAATACTACTCCAGATAGCGCCAAAGAACACCCCCTCCAGCAAGATTCAGCACAGGAGGACAGAGAAGCCAGCCCTCATGAGAGGGCGGCGGACCAAGAGGTTGAGGACGATAATTATACGCCTCCCTCCGAAGACGAGGCAAGCCTCGACGACGACGAGTTCGTCGTGCCAGAGGATCCCCCGAACAAGAGCGTTTTAAATGCAGGCTTATGGCCACGGCAAGCAGCCTCAAGAAAAAGCAGCAACAGCTTAGAGCTGATCAGGATTTGCTAGCTGACAGATGGACTGAAGTCCTTGCGGCCGAAGAGTATGAACTCGAACGCCCCTCCAAGAGTTACCCAAAGCGCAGGCTGCTACCCCGACTAGAGGAGGAAGCACCTACATCACCAGCGCATGACATGGCTGACCGGCCACCTCGTGGCCGCGTCAGAGAGGCCTCTCGGCCCTCCACTCAAGCCATGCCCCGGCGCCGCGTCAAGCATACTAAGGCACGGGAAAATGCGCCCGACCTGCACGACATACTGGAGGACAAGGCAAGGCAAACAAGATCGATCTATGGATCGCGCAGGCGCCCCACGACACGTGACGGTGATCGTCACTCCGGACGCAATGAATCCGGCCGGGCCGAACTCAACAGACAAAGCTCCTTCGAGCTGCGTCGTGATATAGCCCAATACAGAGGCGCCGCACACCCACTATGCTTCACAGATGAAGTAATGGATCATAAAATCCCTGAGGGCTTCAAACCTGTAAACATCGAATCGTACGATGGCACAACAGATCCTGTGGTATGGATCGAGGATTATCTCCTTCATATCCACATGGCCCGCGGTGATGATCTACACGCCATCAAATACCTCCCACTCAAACTTAAGGGACCGGCCCGGCATTTGCTTAACAGCTTGCCAGCAGATTCAATCGGTTCTTGGGAGGACCTGGAAGCCGCATTCCTTGACAACTTCCAGGGCACTTATGTGCGACCACCGGACACCGATGACCTAAGCCACATAATTCAGCAGCCAGAGGAATCGGCCAGGCAATTCTGGACACGGTTCCTAACAAAGAAAAACCAGATAGTCGACTGTCCGGACGCAGAGGCCTTAGCGGCCTTCAAGCATAATATCCGCGATGAGTGGCTTGCACGGCACCTGGGACAGGAAAAGCCGAAATCTATGGCAGCCCTCACGACACTCATGACCCGCTTTTGCGCAGGAGAAGACAGCTGGCTAGCTCGCAGCAACAACTTAACTAAGAACCCTGGTAATTCGAATACCAAGGACAAAAGTGACAGGTCGCCTTGGAACAAACAAAAGTGCCGCGTTAACAGCGACATCAACGAGGATACGGCAGTTAATGCCGGATTCCGAGGCTACAAATCCGGTCAACGGAAAAAGCCATTCAAAAGAAATAATCAGGGCCCGTCCAGTTTGGACCGAATACTCGACCGCTTGTGCCAGATACATGGCACCCCCGAAAAGCCAGCCAATCACACCAACAGGGACTGTTGGGTGTTCAAGCAGGCAGGCAAGTTAAGAGCCGAAAACAAAGACAAGGGGCTGCATAGCGACGACGAGGAGGAGCCCAGGCCGCCGAAAAACAGTGGACAGAAGGGATTTCCCCCGCAAGTGCGGACGATGAACATGATATACGCAACCCACATCCCCAAGAGGGAGCGGAAGCGCGCGTTACGAGATGTATATGCGATAGAGCCAGTCGCCCCAAAGTTCAACCCATGGTCCTCCTGCCCGATCACCTTTGATCGAAGGGACCACCCCACTAGCATCCGCCACGGCGGCTTCGCTGCATTGGTTCTAGACCCAATCATTGACGGATTTCATCTCACAAGAGTCCTCATGGAAGGCGGCAGCAGCCTGAACCTGCTTTACCAGGATACAGTGCGAAAAATGGGCATAGATCCCTCGAGGATCAAGCCCACCAAAACGACCTTTAAAGGCGTCATACCAGGTGTAGAAGCCAACTGTACAGGCTCAGTCACACTGGAAGTGGTCTTCGGATCTCCGGATAACTTCCGAAGCGAGGAGTTAATCTTTGACATAGTCCCGTTCCGTAGTGGCTATCACGCACTGCTCGGGCGAACCACATTCGCAAAATTCAACGCGGTACCGCACTATGCATACCTCAAGTCAAGATGCCAGGCCCTAGAGGAGTAATCACAGTCAATGGGAACACCGAACGCTCCCTCCGAACGGAGGAGCACACGGCAGCGCTTGCAGCAGAAGTACAAAGCAGCCTCTCTAGGCAGTTCTCCAGTCCGGCCTTCAAAAAGCCGGACACTGTTAAGCGCGCCCGAAGTACCCTACAACAAGACCGCCTGGCACGTTCTGAGCTAGCGTAGCAATGCGGCCCCAACCCTAGCCCTCGCGATATAGTGAAACCAGTGCTTCGCATACATAACTACGCTCTTGAAATACCATGGGCACAGGGGAAGGGGCACTATCACGGCACGCCCGAAATACGGCTTAAACCGCACTAGGGGCTGCCGGATTCCTTTTTTTCTTCTTTCTTTCTCTTACTCTCAGGACTCCATACTTCGGATGACCCGTTCGGCAATTCAATTGCCGCACAAACGATGCAAGATCCAAGAAAGCAGACAAGCCACGCCGCATTATGGAACTCCCAGGTGGTCTCTATTGCGAGCAGTATACCTGTTTTTTAATACAATTCCGTGGCCTGCCCCTGGCCAGGACATGTTAAATAGTCCAATTTCTTTTGCTTATCACACTATTTGTATCGTTCCGCTTTCATAGCATCCTTTCTATAAACAATGCATAGCTTTTTGTCTATTTTTTTGCATTATCCTCTTTTTATATATATGTTTATCAATAACATGTTGCATCCGTACACTGTGGTACGGCAAAAATACGCCAGGGGCTTCAGTACCCATCAATATGGCATGAGAAGTCCGTACACTTTCACAAGTGCGGCACCCCGAACTTATAGCACTATATGCATCGGCTCCGAATCATGATTTGGGTCAATAGTTGGGTTTGCCCGGCTCCTATGTTTTGGTGCCTTACGTTCCGCTATATCGGCTAAGGTAGCACTAGGAGAACTACTGCGATTGTGCCCCAGTTGAGCTGGGCTGAGCACCATAGTAGAGAAAGCTAAAACTGACTGTCATGATGAGGCGAGAGACCGGTCACTGTTCGAGAGGTTTTTCGAGTCCTTAAAGACTTATGCCGCTTCGAGCGAGGAACCGACTTTCGGCCAAGGCGTGGATAGCGCCCTGAACTCGGTCTTCCGAATACTAGGGGCTTTGCCGAAATTTAAAATTATAGAGTTCTATGGCTAAGTGAGAGTGTTCAAGCATTATAGTCCGATTGCCTTGTTCGTTGTGCTGAGCGCCTCCCTCGACGGACCCAATCATGGGAAAAAGAGCGCTCAGGTTTATCCCGAACACCCCAGCACTAGTGGCATGGGGGCAGAAGCCGACGACTGGCCATCTCTCAATTTTTTATAAACGGCCGCACAGAAAATATTTTAAATTCAAGCATTGCTTAGCGCATATGAACAAGTTTTCAGCGCACATGATAACACGAGCGAGTTCATTCAAAAATTACATCCTTGGTGCATTCATCCGCCATAAGGCGGGCACCGGCCAGAACATCCTTGTAATAGTTCTCGGGCTTGCGATGCTCCTTCCCCGGCGGCGGCCCGTCCCTCACAAGCTTCTCACCATCCAGCTTACCCCAGTGCACCTTTGCACGGGCAAGGGCCCTACGGGCACCTTCGATGCAGACGAAGCGCTTGATGACCTTGAGCCTTGGACAAGCCTCCACCAGCCGCCGCACCAGTCCGAAGTAGCTCCCAGGAAGGGCCTCTCCAGGCCACAGCCGAACTATGAAGCCCTTCAGGGCCTGTTCGGCTGCCTTGTGGAGCTCGACCAGCTGCTTCAGCTGGTCGCTCAAGGGCACAGGGTGTCCGGCCTCAGCGTACTGAGACCAGAACACCTTCTCCGTCGAGCTGCCTTCCTCGGCTCAGTAGAATGCGGCGGCATCGGATACGCTGCGGGGAAGATCTGCGAATGCCCCTGGAGAGCTCCGGATTCGGGTAAGTAACAATTAGTTTACTTTTATATGTCTGCTTTGCATAGAGAATGCCTTACCCGCTGCTATCTTTTTCACCGCATCCAATTCCTGGAGGGCCTTCTGGGCTTCGTCCTTGGCAGATTTGGCAGTTTTAAGGGCCGCAGCAAGCTCGGACACTCGCGTCTTCGAGTCGAGCTCCAAACTCTCATGTTTTTTCATGAGAGCCTGAAGCTCTTGCTGCACCTCGCCGACCTGCGCCTCAAATTTCTCCCGCTCGGTGCGCTCCGTGGCTGCTCTCTTCTTGGCCTCGGACAGCGCCTGCTTGAGGGTCGCCACCTCAGTTGTGGCCCCTACAATAAGCAGTATACTCCTGTCATTTTTTGCAATTGCGTCTTCTTATAGGCATTTTTTCTATAAGGTATCTCTTACCTTCTTTCTCCTCGAGCTGCCGTTTGGCAAGGCCGAGCTCTTGCTCGGTCCGCTCGAGGCCCTGCTTCAGGGCACCCACCTCCGCAATCAGTGCGGCGGTGGCCAGCAGCGAAGCCTGCATACGTATATTGACTCCTTTTTAGTTAGACTCCTGTGATATTTAATAGATCCTCTATGCGGCTTTTCTTTCCGAACGCCAAACAGAGCATCAGGGGCTACTGTCTATGCGGTAATATTTTTACATATTTCTACTTACCTCGAAGCCTGTTAGAAGGCTAGCACAAGCTTCAGTAAGTCCGCTTTTGGCGGACCGAACCTTCTGGACCGCCATACTCATGATGGTACGGTGCTCCTCGTCGATGGAGGCGCCCTTAAGCACCTCCAGCAGATTGTCCGGCGCCTCCGGTTGGACGGAGGACGCCGGCTCAATAGGCTTGCTCCTCTTGGCAGGAGTTCGCCTGCCGCGGTCCGGAACCATTGATGATTCCGGCGCGGTGTTCGGCTTAAAGCCGGACTTGGAGCCCTAGGGGGTCTTGTCCCCTTTACTCCTGGAGTCCAGGAGGTCGCCTCGCGGCTCCTCCTGGACCACCTCCTCTTGCCCCAGATCTTGTCGCGACGCTTCTTCAGCGTCATCCGCAGCACAGGGGGAGGCATCGGGCGGAACTGAATTCACGTCCGATGAATCCAGGGAGCCGCTCGACGACTCGTCGAGCCAGTCCTTGGGCGGGCTGCATGATTATATTCGACATTAGGGAAAGCTGCGCAACAAAAGGAATATCATGAGTTACTCTGGTATCCGAACACTTACGATTTCGCCGGACGCTTGGCCCTGTCCAGCCACTCCTCTTCGTCCTCGTCGGCGTCGGGGGCATAGTCCGGCGGTGGGGTTTTCCTCTTCTTGGACCCTTCGGCCTCCCCTACTAGGGCGGCCTTCCTCTTCTTTCCCCCCCCCCCCCCCCCGCTGGAGGGGGAGAGGTCTCTTCTTCCTCCTCCTCGTCTTCATGGGAGGAGTGCGTCTCGGACTCATCGGACGACGAGTCCGACACCACCATATGCCGGGAACTCTTTCGAGTCCCCGTGGCCTTCTTCTTCTTGGCCTTCTTCTCCGGCACCACATAAGGTGCCGGAACCAGCAGCTTCACTAGGAGAGCAGGGGCTGGGTCTTCGAGCAAGGGAGCCGGACAGTTAATCAGTCCGGACTTCGCCTGCCAATCCTGTCAAAGGTGAGGGAGTTTAGATCCCGCATAGAGTCAAACTATGAAGAAAACTTAACATCCTGTAAAAGATGAAAATATTTTACCTCGCCAGCAGGACGCTGCGAGCTGAATCCGCGGTCTTCGGAGGCGGATGTGGGAGCCTCGGCGCCTTTGGTTAGCCCCTTCCAGACATCTTCGTACGTCGTGTCGAAGGGCCTGCTCAGAGTTCGGTGTTGTGCTGGGTTGAACTCCCACAAATTGAAGTCCCGTTCTTGACACGGAAGGATCCGGCGGACGAGCATGACCTGGACTATGTTGACAAGCTTGAGCTGCTTGTTCACCAGGTACTGGATGCATTTTTGCAGTCCGGTCACCTCTTCTTCGTCGCCCCACGACAAGCCTGTCTCCTTCCAGGACGTGAGCCGCGTAGGGGGTCTGGATCGGAATTCAGGGGCTGCGATCCACTTCGGATCGCGTGGCTCGGTGATGTAAAACCACCCTGACTGCCACCCCTTCAAGGTCTCCACAAAGGAGCCCTCGAGCCATAGGACGTTGGCTATTTTGCCCGCCATGGCACCTCCGCACTCCGCCTGGTTGCCGCGCACCACCTTTGGCTTGACGTTGAAGGTCTTGAGCCAGAGGCCGAAATGGGGGTGGATGCAGAGGAAAGCCTCGCACATGACGATAAACACCGAGATATTGAGGATGAAGTTCGGGGCCAGATCATGGAAATCTAGGCCATAGTAGAACATGAGCCCGCGAACAAATGGGTGGAGAGGAAAACCCAGCCCGCGGAGGAAGTGGGGAAGAAATACTACCCTCTCATGGGGCCTTGGGGTGGGGAGAAGCTGCCCCTCCTCAGGAAGCCGGTGCACGATGTCTTTGGACATGTATCCGGCCTTCCTTAGCCTTTTGACATGGCCCTCCGTGATGGAGGAGACCATCCACTTGCCTCCCGCTCCGGACATTGTTGGAGAAGGTTGAGGTAGGAAGTGCGGGCTTGGGCGCTGGAGCTCGGGTGCGCAGAAGATGGATAGGCAAAGGAGGAAGAAGGCGTAGGTAAAAAGGTGGATCCTTATCCCCTTATATGAGCGGATGCGATTATGCGTCCCCACCAGCCTAGTAAAACTTGCTTGCCTCCCAAGCGCCGTGATAAATGGCGCGGTTGGGTTACCCACGTCTGTATTGATGAGAATACCGTAAATGGGGGACACGATCTCTGCTTTGACAAGACGTGCCAAGGAAACCGCCTCGCAAAACACGTTGAGGTGGAAAAGTTAAAACGATTCGAATAAAGGCTTGGCCGTAGTGTGATGTCACGCTGCGGAATACGTCAACAGATTAGATTTGTGTTAATATTATTCTCTCTGTGGCAATACATGGAAACTTATTTTGTAGAGCCGGACACTACTCTTGGTGTTTACAAACTTTTATGAAGAATTTGGAGGAGGAACCTGCCTTGCAATGCCGAAGACAATCTACGCGCCGGACTCATCGTCATTGAAGCCTGGTTCAGGGGCTACTGAGGGAGTCCTGGATTAGGGGGTGTTCGGGTAGCCGGACTATACCTTCAGTCGGACTCCAGGACTATGAAGATACAAAATTGAAGACTTCGTCCCGTGTCCGGATGGGACTTTCCTTGGCGTGGAAGGCAAGCTTGGCGATGCGGATATTCAAGATCTCCTACCATTGTAACCGACTTTGTGTAACCCTAACCCTCTACGGTGTCTATATAAACCGGAGGGTTTTAGTCCGTAGGACAACTTCATCATACAACGATCATACCATAGGCTAGCTTTTAGGGTTTAGCCTCCTTGATCTCGTGGTAGATCTACTCTTGTACTACCCATATCATCAATATTAATCAAGCAGGACATAGGGTTTTACCTCCATCAAGAGGGCCCGAACCTGGGTAAAACATCGTGTTCCTTGCTTCCTGTTACCATCCGGCCTAGACGCACAGTTCGGGACCCCCTACCCGAGATCCGCCGGTTTTGACACCGACAATTGTCGTGGAACATGTGGGAGCCAACATGGGTATCCAGATCCTGCTGTTGGTTATTGATCGGATAGATGTCTCGGTCATGTCTGCATGCCTCCCGAACCTGTAGGGTCTACACACTTAAGGTTCGATGACGCTAGGTTTATAGGGAAAGTTTGTACATGGTTACCGAATGTTGTTCGGAGTCTCGGATGAGATTTGGGACGTCACGAGGAGTACCGGAATGGTCCGTAGGTAAAGAATTATATATAGGAAGTGAGGTTTTGGCCACCGGAAGTATTTCGGTTGTCACCGGTAATGTACCGGGACCACCGGAAGGGTTCCGGGGGGGTCCACCGGGAGGGGCCACCAGCCCCGGAGGCTTGCATGGGCCAAGAGTGGGAAGGGAGAAGCCCCTGAGTGGGCTGGTGCGCCTCCCACCAAGGCCCAAGGCACAGCAAAGAGGAGAGAGGGGAAACCCTAGGCGCAGATGGGCCTAAAAAAAGGCCCACCCTAGGGCGCCCCCCCCTCTCCCCTCTTGGCCGCCCCCTCCATCCTATCTAGGGCTGTCGCCCCCCTAGGGGTGGGAACCCTAGAGGGGGCGCACCCTCCTCCCCTCCTCCTATATATAGTGGGGGTTTCGGGGCTGCCAGGGACACAAGTCTTTCCCTCCCTCGGCGCAGCCCTACCTCTCCACATCCTCATCCTTCGTAGTGCTTGGCGAAGCCCTACTGGAAACTACGCTGCTCCAACACCACCACGCCGTCGTGCTGCTGCTGGAGTTGTCTTCCCCAACCTCTCCCTCCTCCTTGCTAGATCAAGACGCGGGAGACGTCACCGGGCTGCATGTGTGTTGAACGCGGAGGCGCCGTTGTTCAGCGCTTAGATCGGAATCGACCGCGATCTGAATCGCTGCGTGTACGACTCCACCAACCGCATTCTTGTAACGCTTCCGCTTAGCGATCTTCAAGGGTATGAATATGCACTCCCTCTCTCTCGTTGCAAGTATCTCCTAGATTGATCTTGGTGACACGTAGGAAAATTTTGAATTATTGCTACATTCCCCAACACTTTTATGCTATCCAGAAATTCTATATCATTTCCAATCAACAATATGTCATCCACATATAATATCAGAAATTCTACACAGCTCCCACTCACTTTCTTGTAAATATAGGCTTCTCCAAAAGTCTGTATAAAACCATATGCTTTGATCACACTACCAAAACGTTTATTCCAACTCCGAGAGGCTTGCACCAATCCATAAATGGATCGCTGGAGTTTGCACACTTTGTTAGCTCCCTTTGGATCGACAAAACCTTCCGGTTGCATCATATACAACTCTTCTTCCAGAAATCCATTCAGGAATGCAGTTTCGACATCCATTTGCCAAATTTCATAATCATAAAATGCGGCAATTGCTAACATGATTCGGACAGACTTAAGCATCGGTACGGGTGAGAAGGTCTCATCGTAGTCAATCCCTTGAACTTGTCAAAAACCTTTTGCAACAAGTCGAGCTTTATAGACGGTAACATTACCATCAGCACCAATCTTCTTCTTAAAGATCCATTTATTCTCGATGGCTTGCCGATCATCGGGCAAGTCAACCAAAGTCCACACTTTGTTCTCATACATGGAACCCATCTCAGATTTCATGGCCTCAAGCCATTTTGCGGAATCTGGGCTCACCATTGCTTCTTCATAGTTCATAGGTTTGTCATGGTCTAGCAACATAACCTCCAGAATAGGATTACCATACCACTCTGGTGCGGATCTTACTCTGGTTGACCTACGAGGTTCAGTAACAACTTGATCTGAAGTTTCATGATAGTCATCATTAACTTCCTCACTAATTGGTGTAGACGTCACAGGAACCGGTTTCTGTGATGAACTACTTTCCAATAAGGGAGCAGGTACTGTTATCTCATCAAGTTCTACTTTCCTCCCACTCACTTCTTTCGAGAGAAACTCCTTCTCTAGAAAGGATCCATTCTTAGCAACGAATGTCTTGCCCTCGGATCTGTGATAGAAGGTGTACCCAACAGTTTCTTTTGGGTATCCTATGAAGATACATTTCTCCGGTTTGGGTTCGAGCTTATCAGGTTGAAGCTTTTTCACATAAGCATCGCAGTCCCAAACTTTAAGAAATGACAACTTTGGTTTCTTGCCAAACCATAGTTCATAAGGTGTCGTCTCAACGGATTTTGATGGTGCCCTATTTAACATGAATGCGGCCGTCTCTAAAGCATAACCCCAAAATGATAGCGGTAAATCAGTAAGAGACATCATAGATCACACCATATCTAGTAAAGTACGATTATGACGTTCAGACACACCATTACGCTGTGGTGTTCCAGGTGGCGTGAGTTGCGAAACTATTCCGCATTGTTTCAGATGTAGACCAAACTCGTAACTCAAATATTCTCCTCCACGATCAGATCGTAGAAACTTTATTTTCTTGTTAGGCTGATTTTCAACTTCACTCTGAAATTCTTTGAACTTCTCAAATGTTTCAGACTTATGTTTCATTAAGTAGATATACCCATATCTGCTTAAATCATCTGTGAAAGTGAGAAAATAACAGTACCCGCCGCGAGCCTCAACATTCATTGGACCACATACATCAGTATGTATGATCTCCAACAAAACAGTTGCTCGCTCCATAGTTCCGGAGAACGACGTTTTAGTCATCTTGCCCATGAGGCATGGTTCGCAAGTACCAAGTGATTCATAATCAAGTGATTCCAAAAGTCCATCAGTATGGAGTTTCTTCATGCGCTTTATACCAATATGACCCAAACGGCAGTGCCACAAATAAGTTGCACTATCATTATCAACTCTGCATCTTTTGGCTTCAACATTATGAATATGTGTATCACTGATACGTCTCCAACGTATCTATAATTTTCGATTGCTCCATGCTATATTATCTACTGTTTTGGACATTATTGGGCTTTATTATCCACTTTTATATTATTTTTGGGACTAACCTATTAACCGGAGGCCCAGCCCAGAATTGCTTTTTTTTGCCTATTTTAGGGTTTCGAATAAAAGGAATGTCAAACGAAGTCCAAACGGAATGAAACCTTCGGGAACATGATTTTCTCACCGAACATAATCCAGGAGACTTGGACCCTACGTCAAGAAACAAAGGAGGAGGCCACGAGGTAGGGGGGCACGCCTACCCCCCTAGGCGCGCCCTCCACCCTCGTGGGCCCCCTGTTGCTCCACCGACGTACTCCTTCCTCTTATATATACCTACATACCCCCAAACGATCAGATACGGATCCAAAACCCTAATTCCACCACCGCAACTTTCTGTATCCACGAGATCCCATCTTGGGGCCCGTTCCGGAGCTCCGCCGTAGGGGGTATCCATCACGGAGGGCTTCTACATCAACACCATAGCCCCTCCGATGAAGTGTGAGTAGTTCACCTCAGACCTACGGGTCCATAGTTTTTTTTGACACCTGAAACAGTAGGAGAGACTCCTACTATGTATATTAATTAAAATATCAAAAAGATCTTACAAGATCATAACCTTACATCCATGGCCATGATATAAAACAGAGTGTAAGTTGGGGTGAGTAAGATAAAGGACTACCCTACGGATGTACAAAGTACTCTAGGAAAGAGGGAACAAACCCTCTGTGTCTCTCGTTGGCCCGATGAGTAAGGAGAGAGAAGTCTTCTTTGAATCTTGTTGCCCACGAGCTGATAGAAGGAGCAATGCCTCGAAAATGTTTATTATTCCTCTCTTTCCACAGGCTCCAAGAGGCATACAGGAAAATCTCCATGAACATTGGGTTGTTCCAAGAAGTTTTGGCTTCCTGGATCCAAAATAATCTATCTCCTTGTGTAGCCTAGTGGATATGTAAAGTGTCCCAACAAGCCTTGCTGAATGGGCAATGAAAGATCATATGCTCAAGAGTTTCCTCGTCATTAGTACCGCAAAGGATGCATCCATAGTTGTCTCCAATTTTATAACTTCTTCTCTTTAGCATATTCCTTGTGTTAAGACGATCAGAGAGAAGTAGCCACCCAAAGACTTTGATTTTCATTGTGGCGGAAGATTTGTAGAGCCATTTGTAAGCTTTGTGGGCTGACACGTCTCGAAAATAGAATTTGTAGTAACTTTTGGCCGTGTAGACGTCAGATCCCCAGGCATAGCACCACTGATCCCTCTCAACTTCATCAACTTGGTTACCAACATGTGTTGTGATTGCCTGGATATGTCTCAGCTCATCATGGGCTTGCATGGAGAGGGGAAGGTGGAAGGTTTCATTGAGATTTTGGCTCCCAAGGAAGTTTCTAACTGAGATATCTTCAAGTTTGGCGTAGGAAAATGCACGTGGGTGTGATTCTGCCAATACCTCATCAAGACAAAGGTCTTTCCACATCAGGACCGTGTTCCCCGAATGAACAACCACATGGGAGATGCCTCGATAAGTCGGAGTAAGTTTGAGAATGTCTTTCCACCAGAATGAACCACACGGGTCTGAGGCATGAGGGATTTTGTCCACATAGTAAGTAGACCAAATCAAGTCCACCCATGGCACATCCCAATGATTGTAGAATTTATGTAGGTATTTCATGAGCAATGCATCACTTTGGGTTTTAATGTCCAGGACCCCGAGGCCACCACGATCTTTAGGGCGGCAAACCATTTGCCAGGAGGCCAGAGAGTTGCACTTGTCTCTGTCATCCGTTTTCTTTGTCCAAAGGGCTTTCCTTCTGATTTTGTCAAGAAGGTCAATGATCTTTGGCGGTAATTTCAGAGTGCACAGCGCAAAGATTATTAAGGACGTGATGACAGAATTCAACAACGACAATTTGCCTCCGTAAGATATCATCGACAAGGTGGAGGAGAGACGTCTTTCAACTCCACAGACTAGAGGCATTAGATCTTGTACCGTTGGTTTCGAAGTACCCATGGGTAGGCCCAGGTAAGTGAAAGGTAGTTTTCCTATCACACAGCCAAATATTTGAGCAATATGTTGAGCAGTGGCAGCATCACAATTCAGAGGAACAAGGGTTGACTTGTGGAAGTTGATTTTGAGCCCAATGGAAGTTGCATAATCAGTTAGAATTTGTTTGACTAAAGTAGCTTGATCAGCACAGGCCGATAGTAACATGATTGTATCGTCAGCATACTATATGACCAGATAGTCTGATTGGTTGGGTCAATTGAAAGGCAGTTTCAGATCATTTCTCCTATAAGAATCATTTATAGCCGCTTGAAGTAGGTCAGCGGCAAGGACAAAAATGAGGGGGGACAGGGGATCCCCCTGTCGAACACCACATTTGCAATGGAATTGACGACCTGGCACTCCTTTAAGGAGAACAGAGGATTTGCCCGAGGAGAAAATGTCTTTGATCCAGCCCAACCACTTATCATTGAATCCCATGTTCTTCATAATTTCAATCATGGCCTCATGTTCTATGGTATCGAACGCTTTGGCGAAGTCCAACTTAAGCAAAACAATTGGTTGCTTAGAGTTTTGGCATTGATATATATATTCAAATGCCCACGCATGGCAGTCTTGGATGGACCTCTTTTTCAAAAAACCATACTGGTTGCGGTGTATGATCTTCAAAATAACTTTTTGCAACCGATTAGCCAGGAGTTTAGTGATGACTTTAAGACAGCAATTAGGAAGAGTGATGGGTTGGAAGTCGTTAACTCCTTGTGGTGCGGCAACTTTGGGAATGAGAGTAATATAACCATCATTAATGCTCTCAAGATTGAGTCCTCCATCAAAGAACTGATCACATAAAGCATAGAAGTCTTCTTTTATTATGTGCCAACAAGATTTGAGGAATGAGCCATTGAATCCATCTGGTCCTGGCGCCCTGTCGGCCGGCACTTCTTTGATAACAAGATCGATCTCCTGCCTTGTGAATGGTACAGTTAGAGCGTCAAGACCATCGATCCTCTTAATAATACTAGCAAGATTAAATTTCATCTCATGCTTGGATGAGGTACCCAGTCTTTCTTTGAAGGAATGAAAGATAACAGACTCCTTGCTCGCATGATCTTCAGCAACCGTGCCATCTTGGAGGGTGAGGGAGGCGATATTATTCCTTCTGTATCTTTCTGACGCCATGGCCTGAAAAAACTTGGAGTTCTCATCACCAAAACGAACCTAGCGAATGGTGCATATTTTCTTCCAATATTGTTTCTGGTATGATAGAAGTCGCAAAATGTGTGCTTTGAGGATAGTTCGAAAATTGGTCTCAGGAATGGTCAGACTCCTTTTGTTTTCAATTGCATCCAGATCAGACAAAGCCTTATTGGAGTTGGTAATGGCAATGGATAGGCGGGATATGTTCTTGCTCCAACGTTTCAGGCAGTGATGCAAGTGCTTGAATTTTCTGCAGAGGATAGTTGCACTATTGGTCGCTCTGACTGGCTTATCCCAAGCTGCTTGGACAGTTTCCATGAAACCAGGGTACTCAATCTAGTACGGCTCGAATCGGAAAAATATACTCCGTGGAATCATAGTTTCAATTGTGATAACACACGGGATGTGGTCTGACACAGGCTTACCTAAAGGTTTAACAATGGTATTGGGGTAGGCATGTGTCCAATTACAGGATGTAAAGAACCAGTCAAGCTGTTCTAAGAGGGGATCTTATTGCATGTTACTCCATGTAAAATTGCGGCCCTTGATTGGTAATTCAACCAAACTTTGTGATCGTATGAAATCATTAAATGTGATCATATCATTTACGTTCCCTCCCGGTTTATTACGGTTATCTGGGCTGCGGATATACTTGAAGTCCCCCACGAGAAGCCAATCTTCATTTGTCAGAATAGATAAGGAAAACAACCAATTGGTATAAGTTGTACGTGGATCACCCTGGCAGGGTCCATAAATATTCACAAGAGTCCAGGATTGTGAGGATTGTGTGGATTGAAATCTGATGACCAGGGCAAATTTCTCTGAAGCAATGATCGTACCAGTAAAAACAACACTATTCCAAATGGTGACAATCCCACCCAAAGCCCCACGCGAAGGAACAAAAGCAAACTGATCAAAATGACGAGGGCAACATGATTTGATGAACGCATGATCAATAACTGGTTTCTTAGTTTCTTGCAGACATAAAACCGAACAGCCACTAGCAGCGATAGCATTAGACAGAGCTAAATGTTTGTCGCCAGAATTTAACCCGCGAATGTTCCAACATAAAACGTTCCAATTAACCAAAAGACCCATGAGATGTGAAACACAAGTAAGTTAAGCAGAGGAGGACGACCCCGCAGCAGAAGAGGCCATGAGCGCATCTTCAGTCAGCTCCTCCGCATGAATGGCGCATTTGAGCACGCCCACTTGCTGGATCACCTGGATAGGAGTGGGAGGAGGCACCGCAACATCCTCAATTTCCGTGATAACAACTGAAGAAGGAGCCGCCGGAGTGCGCCTTGGTTTAACCTTGGATGTTTTCTTCTTAGTGTCAGAGAGAGCATGGACCCGGAAGCCATCGTACTTATTTGAGCGTGCGCTGCGCCGAAGGCTAACTGCAGATTCAGGGACCTGGATTTTTCCACAGTAACTAGCAGTTGCAATGCTGTCCTTAAGGGCCACCGAAGAGTCATCATCAGCAGAAGGAACAGTGGAGCTGCTCAGCATCAGGGTAGGCAAGGCATCCAGGTTGACAGCATTAGTGATTGTCCAGCACTGCATAGTGGTGATAGAATCAACATTCTCTCCAGTGACTTGATGTTCTGCAGTGACAGTAAGATTGCCATTGTGGTCAGACACCTGAACATGGACATTCAGGCTGTCTCTGAATCCAAGACCCGAACTCCAAGGACCAAAAGATGCCAAAATAGGCCTGACAGCCTGCATAAGAAAAGAGGAGATCTGTCTCGCTGGTCTAGCATTATGAAGGAGCAAAGATGCAACCATGTTTCCCTGATCAGACCAAGACAAATGCAAACCAGAATTATTGAGGGAGAGATCAATATGAAGTGCTAGAGCAGGTTGTGCAGGATCCTGACTAGCACTGACAATGTTAGTAGTGTTGTTTCTCCACAGAGAATTCAGCAGGTTAATAGGTACAAGAACAAATCCATCAGAGTTAACACTGGAACTGGAGCTGTTGTGCTGAGAGATAGAATCATTCCAAGCCATGGCAGGGCTGTCTTGAATGTTGTTCTCTGGAAGTATACCGTCAGCAATCTGAAGGCATTCACTTGCAAGCCATGCCTGAAAGTTATAGACAGCAGGAGGGGTGGGGGCAGGCCAAGCTCCCCAGTTTGCCTGAAACTGCAAGTTGTTGCCTTGATCAACCACGACATCATCAGCTTCATTGTTAGCAGCATTGTTGACCTGATCAGCTGCCACATTTTGGGCCATCTAGTTGTGGAGTTGAGCCTGATAAATCTGCTCAGCAGTCAGACCCTCCCCAAAGAGAGGATGAGGGACACCATCATCTGGAGGGGGATCTTCTCCTGCCGGCGGCACTTCCAGTAAGTGAGCATTCCAATCGCTGCTACGCGGCATGGTGACCGCAACCGTCCAGCTGTGACGAGCTCCTCCAATCTGCCTCATCACAATGCTTTTAGGAACCAATCGAAGATGGATGACCCTAGCTTTTAGCAGAACAAACCTTCTATCACCTCGTGGGTTATGCCACTCAATCAAAGTACCAAAAGTATCCACAGACTTGTGCAAATAGTGCTGAGTTTGATAGTCATACGGGAATCCAACATATAGAATCCGAATCTCAGGCCCAAACGTGGTGAGACGCATGTTTAGCGCAGCATCATGGGGGACAAACGAGATAACAGTATGTTCCTCTGCTTGAAACTCATCTAGCTCAAATGTGGTGCCCACAACAGAGTCACGGATCAAAGAATCATCAAATCCAAAAATGCCAATCCCTAATGGATGATCTTCAACTTCAGTGGGGAAGAAGTGGGATTCATGGAGCAAACCTTAGATAGTATAGCTAGATGGCTTCTTCTCTCTTTTTGGATCTCAATACAATGTTCTCCCCCTCTCTTGTGGAGATCTATTCGATGTAATCTTCTTTTTGCGGTGTGTTTGTTGAGACCGATGAATTGTGGGTTTATGTGTATCTATGAACAATATTTGAATCTTCTCTGAATTCTTTTATGTATGATTGGTTATCTTTGCAAGTCTCTTCGAATTATCAGTTTGGTTTGGCCTACTAGATTGATCTTTCTTGAAATGGGAAAAGTGCTTAGCTTTGGGTTCAATCTTGCGGTGTCCTTTCCCAGTGACAGTAGGGGCAGCAAGGCACGTATTGTATTGTTGCCATCAAGGATAACAAGATGGGGTTTTCATTATATTGCATGAGTTTATCCCTCTACGTCATGTCATCTTGCTTAAGGCATTACTCTGTTTTCATGAACTTAATACTCTAGATGCATGCTGGATAGCGGTCGATGAGTGGAGTAATACTAGTAGATGCAGGCAGGAGTCGGTCTACTTGTCTCGGACATGATGCCTATATACATGATCATACCTAGATATTCTCATAACTATGCTCAATTCTGTCAATTTCTCAATAGTAATTCGTTCACCCACCGTAAAATACCTATGCTCTTGAGAGAAGCCACTAGTGAAACCTATGGCCCCGGGTCTATCTTCATCATATTAATCTTCCAACACTTAGTTATTTTCATTGCCTTTTATTTTACTTTGCATCTTTATCATAAAAATACCAAAAATCTTATCTTATCATATCTATTAGATCTCACTCTCGTAAGTGGCCGTGTAGGGATTGACAACCCCTTATCGCGTTGGTTGCGAGGATTTATTTGTTTTGTGCAGGTGCGAGGGACTCGCGCGTAGCCTCCTACTGGATTGATACCTTGGTTCTCAAAAACTGAGGGAAATACTTACGCTACTTTGCTGCATCACCCTTTCCTCTTAAAGGGAAGACCAACGTAGTGCTCAAGAGGTAGCAATCACTACTATCGGGATTCATCAAAAATAGACCACTCTTTAAGGGTGCATGACCATAAAAGATATTACTCATATAAATAGAACAACCATTATTCTCAGATTTAAATGAATAACCGTCTAGCATTAAACAAGATCCAGATATAATGTTCATGCTCAACGCTGGCACCAAATAATATTTATTTAGGTCTAAAACTAATCCCGAAGGTAGATGTAGAGGTAGATCGACTTTGGAACCATTTCCCATGCGCATCATCACCTCGTCCTTAGCCAGTGTTCGCTTAATCCGTAGTCCCTGTTTTGAGTTGCAAATATTAGCAATAGAATCAATATCAAATACCCAGGTGCTACTACGAGCTCTGGTAAGGTACACATCAATAACATGTATATCACATATACCTTTGTTCACCTTGCCATCCTTCTTATCCGCCAAATACTTGGGGCAGTTCCGCTTCCAGTGACCAGTCTATTTGCAGTAGAAGCACTCAGTCTCAGGCTTAGGTCCAGACTTGGGTTTCTTCTCCTGAGAAGCAACTTCTTTGCTGTTCTTCTTGAAGTTCCCCTTCTTCTTCCCTTTGCCCTTTTTCTTGAAACTGGCGGTCTTATTGACCATCAACACTTGATGCTCCTTTTTGATTTCTACCTTCACAACCTTTAGCATTGTGAAGAGCTCGGGAATTATATCATTCATCCCTTGCATATTATAGTTCATCACGAAGCTTTTGTAGCTTGGTGGCAGTGATTGAAGAACTCTGTCAATGACACTATCAACAGGAAGATTAACTCCTAGTTGAGTCAAGTGATTATGATACCCAGACATTTTGAGTATATGCTCACTGACATAACTATTCTCCTCCATCTTGTAGCTATAAAACTTATTGGAGACTTCATATCTCTCAATCCGGGCATTTGCTTGAAATATTAACTTCAACTCCCGGAACATCTCATATGCTCCATGACGTTCAAAGCATCATTGAAGTCCCGGTTCTAAGCCGTAAAGCATGGCACACTGAACTATCAAGTAGTCATCAGCTTTCCTGTGCCAGGTGTTCATAACATCCGGTGTTGCTCCTGCAGCAGGTTTGGCACTTAGCGGTGCTTCCAGGACGTAATTATTTTGTGCAGCAATGGGGATAATCCTCAAGTTACAGACCCAGTCCGCGTAATTACTACCATCATCTTTCAACTTTGCTTTCTCAAGGAACGCATTAAAATTCAACGGAACAACAACACGAGCCATCTATCTACAACAAACATAGACATGCAAAATACTATCAGGTACTAAGTTCATGATAAATTTAAGTTCAATTAATCGTATTACTTAAGAACTCCCACTTAGATAGACATCCCTCTAATCATCTAAGTGATCACGTGATCCAAATCAACTAAACCATAACGGATAATCACGTGAAATGGAGTAGTTTTCAATGGTGAACATCACTATGTTGATCATATCTACTATATGATTCACGCTCAACCTTTCGGTCTCAATGTTCCGAGGCCATATATGCATATGCTAGGCTCGTCAAGTTTAACCTGAGTATTCAGCGTGTGCAAAACTGGCTTGCACCCGTTGTAGATGGACGTAGAGCTTATCACACCCGATCATCACGTGGTGTCTGGGCACGACGAACTTTGGCAACGGTGCATACTCAGGGAGAACACTTTTATCTTGAAATTTAGTGAGATATCATCTTATAATGCTACCGTCAATCAAAGCAAAATAAGATGCATAAAAGATAAACATCACATGAAATCAATATAAGTGATATGATATGGCCATCATCATCTTGTGCTTGTGATCTCCATCTCTGAAGCACCATCATGATCACCATCGTCACCGGCGCAACACCTTGATCTCCATCGTAGCATCATTCTCGTCTTGCCAACTATTGCTTCTACGACTATCGCTACCGCTTAGTGATAAAGTAAAGCAATTACAGGGCGATTGCATTGCATACAATAAAGTGACAACCATATGGCTCCTGCCAGTTGCCGATAACTCGGTTACAAAACATGATCATCTCATACAATAAAATATAGCATCATGTCTTGACCATATCACATCACAATATGCCCTGCAAAAACAAGTTAGACGTCCTCTACTTTGTTGTTGCAAGTTTTACGTGGCTGCTACGGGCTGAGCCAGAACCGTTCTTACCTACGCATCAAAAGCACAACGATAGTTCGTCAAGTTAGTGCTGTTTTAACCTTCTCAAGGACCGGGCGTAGCCACACTCGGTTCAACTAAAGTTGGGGAAACTGACACCCACCAGGCACCTGTGTGCAAAGCACGTCGGTTGAACCAGTCCCGCATAAGCGTACGCGTAATGTCGGTCCAGGCCGCTTCATCCACAATACCGCCGAACTAAAGTATGACATGCTAGTAAGCAGTATGACTTGTATAGCCCACAACTCACTTGTGTTCTACTCGTGCATATAACATCAACGCATAAAACCAGGCTCTGATACCACTGTTGGGGAACGTGATAATTTCAAAAAAATTCCTACGCACACGCAAGATCATGGTGATGCATAGCAACGAGAGGGGAGAGTGTGTCCATGTACCCTCATAGACCAAAAGCGGAAGCGTTAGCACAACGCGGTTGATGTAGTCTTACGTCTTCACGATCCGACCAATCAAGTACCAAACGCACGGCACCTCCGAGTTCTGCACACGTTCAACTTGATGACGTCCCTCGAACTCCGAGCCAGCCGAGCTTTGAGGGAGAGTTCCGTCAACACAACGGTGTGGTGACGATGATGATGTTCTACCGATGCAGGGCTTCGCCTAAGCATCGCTACGATATTATCGAGGTGGATTTTGGTGGAGGGGGGCACCGCACACGACTAAGAGATCCAAGAGATCAATTGTTGTGTCTCCAAGGAGTGCCTCCCTCCCCGTATATAAAGGAGTGGAGGAGGAGGAGGGGGCCGACCACCCTTGGTGTGCCCCATGAGGAGTCCTACTCCCATCAGGAGTAGGACTCCCCCTTTCCATGTGGGAGTAGGAGAGGAGAGGGAAGGAGACAGAGGGGGAAAGGAAAGGGGGGTGTCGGTGTCAAAACTGGCGGTTCTTGGGTAGGGGGTCCCGAACTGTGCGTCTAGGCGGATGGTAACAGGAGGCAGGGGACACGATGTTTTACCCAGGTTCGGCCCCTCTTGATGGAGGTAAAACCCTACGTCATGCTTGATTAATATTGATGATATGGGTATTACAAGAGTTGATCTACCATGAGATCGGAGAGGCTAAACCCTAAAAGCTAGCCTATGGTATGATTGTAGGTTGTCATATGGACTAAAACCCTCCGGTTTGTATAGACACCGGAGAGGGTTAGGGTTACACAAGGTCGGTTACAAAGGAGGAGATATACAAAACCGTATAGCCTAGCTTGCCTTCCACGCCAAGTAGAGTCCCATCCGGACACGAGACGAAGTCTTCAATCTTGTATCTTCATAGTCTAACACTCCGGTCAAAGTATATAGTCCGGCTGTCCGGAGACCCCCTAATCCAGGACTCCCTTAGTAGCCCCTGAACCAGGCTTCAATGACGATGAGTCCGACACGCAATATTGTCTTCGGCATTGCAAGGCGGGTTCCTCCTCCGAGTACACCACGGAAGAATTTGAATACAAGGATAGTGTCCGAACCTGCAAAATAAGTTCTACATACCACCGTAGAGAGAATAATATTTCCACAAATCTAATCTGCTGACTTGTTTTGGCAACATGACATTAAGCCAAGGCTTGGTGATTATTCGAACCATTTTTCTTCAACCAGCTCCACACATAGCGCGAGGCGGTTTCTTGACACGTCTTGTCAAAGCAGAGATCGTGTTCCCCTAATTACGGGATTCTCATCAATACAGACGTGGGTAACCCAACCGTGTCTAGGACTCCTAGATTATAGGCAAGTCCTAAACGGCCACGGAGAGGACGCTTGATATTCACCCTCTTTATAAAGGGACAAGGCTTTTACTTTTTTCCCTCCCGTGCTCAATCGAATCCTTCCCCCGCCTCGAGTTCTAACACCCAAAGCCCAGGTCAGGTGCTTCGGACCTTCAATCATGTCCAGATCCAGCCTTCAAGGCTGATGGATGCCCTCCTCCGTTATGGAAGAGGATATCAAGAAGTTGAGGGAGGCCAGATACCTGACCGCCGAGGTTTCGCATCGGCTGCCTGCCTGAGGGCAGGTCGAACCTACTCCCGAACCCAACAAGAGCGTTGTGTTAATCTCCCACTTCCTCCGAGGTCTAGGCCTCACTCTTCGAGGTCTAGGCCTCACTCTGGATCCCTTCGTTAGGGGTTTGATGTTCTATTACGGGCTAGATTTCCATGATCTAGCCCCGGACTCCTTTCTCCACATCTTGGCATTTATTGTCGTGTGTGAGGCCTTCCTCCGCATTGCCCCTCACTTCGGCCTGTGGCTCTATACCTTCGACGTGAAGCCGAAGACGGTCGAAGGGCAGTATGCAGCGTGCGGAGGCGCATTAATAAGCAAGATAGCAGGAGCTCCATGGCCAAAAGGTTCCTTTCCAGAGGTGTCCGGATTATGGCAACGGGAGTGGTTTTACATCACAGCTCCCAGGAGTGCCAAGTGGGTGGCTTCCCCCGCCTTTCGCTCGGGCCCTCCACTACAACTGATGTCATGGATCAGCAGGGGGCTGAGCTGGGGTCCAGCCAAGGATGTGCCCATATTGTAGAGCTGCACTTAAGATCTCTTCGAAGGATATCTCAGTCTGATTATGGTGGTGCAAGTCATGCTGGTTCGCCGAGTCCAGCCTTGCAAACGTCGACCCCTCCGCATGTGGGAGTTCAACCCAGAAGGACCGCGTACTATTCAGAATTTCCTCGGCCTGATGCACGAGGAGATGTATAAATCATTCTTAGGACCCCAAATAGAGTGTCCGGACACTACCGAGGACGTGGGCCTGAGCAGCAACCGTACCGCCAACCAAGTAAGTAATCCTCTAGCCGAACACACCGTCTTTCATTTATCATGACGTCATTCTGAGAAATTGCTCTTTGATCAGGACTGGCTAACAAAGGCGAAGATGATTTGGTGTTCGGCCCCCCTTCCTGAGGGTTTGGAAAATCTGGTACTGGAAAAGATGCTCGAGCTAGCACCTTGCCCAGAACCCTCAAAGGAAGATAAAGGGGGGAATAAAGAGGGCGAAAGCGGGCCTCCACCGCTACCTATTCCGACCGGGGGAACGGGCGCCTCCGCGAGGGAGGATAACCAAGGGGAGGAATCTGACATTCTCTCACCCCAGGGAAGGAAGAGGACTACCTCTGAAGATCTAGAAACCAAGGTTTCCAAACGGGAGAAGAAATCTCCACCAGAGAGTCCTGCCTTGGAGGGTGCTCTTGCCGCACAAAGTCCATGCGGGGATCTGCCCTCTAACGAGCTGTAAGTAATCAAAAGGTACTTTAATAGTGAAGATATACTACCTTACCTCTGAGGAAAATAACCGAAGCATTTATCTTGCAGTTCAGATCTAAGCCCTTCTCAGCAGAGCTCGTCTTCGGGGGATCTTCTTCCGGAGATGATGGAGAGCGAAACGCCTCCTCCGAACTCCCCCGCTCAACAAGCGGGCGACCTCGAAGTGTCGTCACGGAGGGCCTCCCCGAATCCGGTGAGGCCAGAAGATAATCCTATAGTCGCCCGAAGTCCCCAGCGTCCGGCTCTTGAAGAGAGCAAACAAAAGAGTCCGGCACCATCTGGTATGCGGTCGGACGTACTGAGGGAGCTGTTGGAGCGAGCGGCCATCTCAGAAGAACACCATATGTTGATGGGTACGGTGATGAAAAGAATTTCATCCGCTGAAAGCGGATTGCATGAAGCTTTTATGAGTCTACTGAAGGGCTTTGAGGTACGTGAAATGATATACGTTTTGATAGTACCGCACATTTTTAGGTGTGCCCTGTGTAGATAGTAGCCCCTGACACTCTGGTTGTCGTCGACAACGACGGCGAACAGAGGATCGTAGTCCTAGGTAATAACCAAACCGCCTTTATGTGTAGGTGGCTGGAGCTCCGGTGGCTGGCCAGACTCATGAGATTGCCAAACTAAAGCGGCAACTGGATGCGGCGGATGCCGACATCGAGCTTGTTAATAAGCGGCTTGACGAGGCGCAGGGTAAGTGGTGTTTTCTGGTGAATGTCACATAGTAAGAGCAGCGTAATGCCAGTATCTTTAATATGTTGTGACTGCAGATGGAACTGCCACCGTGGAGACCCTTCGGGCGGAACTTGCCCGAGCCAAGGAACAAGCAAGAATCAGTAATGCGGTCGCTTTAAAGGCGGTTGAAGAGTTACGAGCCGAAAAGGATGCGCATTGCGAGAGCAAGGATAAAATAGCCAAGATGGCTGTAAAGTTAAAAGACACTGCCGACCATTTCCAGTTCCTTGAAGAAGAAAACTGGGCGAGGGCGACGGACCTCGAGAAGGCCACAATGGCAGCCAAGGACACCCGCTCTCCCATGAGAGCGAAGAAGGAGGAACTGCGTGAAGCTGGGGATATTGCAGCTGGGAAGCCCTTTATACTGCAGAGGAAGTTCGGAGATCCGCGGTATGCCCCTCTGGATCGGCTGTGGAGTTCGGCAGACGCATATATGGACTTGGCGGTGAGCGCTGTTGATGCGGCCAAATACTTCCGAGATCAAACAGATCGTGAAGTGGACAAGCTGTTCTGGTCGCAATTTAACATTCTGATGCGGCCAAGTACTTCCAGGGTCAGACGGACCGTGAAGTGGACCAGCTATTTTGGACACAATTCCATTCTCCCGAGCGTCTGCTTTCATTGACTGACCAATTAGCCGAATGGGCCGAACTCAATAGGTTTTCCGGACTCGCCATGAGGTCTGTCGTGGATCAGCTGTGGCCGGAAAAGCCGAAGCCGAACGGCTATTTCAGCTTAGTGCAACAGTTCCTTGGTGCGGTGTCGTGCATCAATGCGATGAAAAGGTCGGCGTGTATAGAAGGATCACGAATGGCCTTTGCCCGTGTCAAAGCATACTAGGCGGAGATGGATGTTGCCACTGTTGCGGCGCAGGGTTCGACCATAGGCCGAGTGGCTGCCGAGCACTATTTTGAAGAAGTCCTTGAGGGTGCTCGTTTGATAGAGGCCCAGTGCTCGAAGAATATCATGTTTGAGTGACATGTATTCCCATTGTAAAAACAATGTTTATGAAATTTATTAAGGATGTATTTATACTTTTGCCTGAAAGTACTATGATGCCTCCTATGCGGCCGTTTATGTATACATGTGTATAACCTGAAAGATTGCAGTCGTCGGCTTCAGCCCCCACACATATAATGCGGGGGTGTTTGCAGAAGATGTGTGTTCACACTTAATCCAATGTCTTAGTCCTAATAAGAAGGTGATAGCGCGGCGAACTAGGCAACCGGACTATAATGCTTTAACACTTTCACTTAGCCATAGGAGTTTGACAGTGGGGCTACTATATAGCCCCTGGTGGCTCCGCACTCTCCCGAATTCGGGGTGCGTACATGTCTGGCCGGGAAACGGCCTTTCGTTAAGGCGGAGGAATTCTAACATTCCGATAGGTCATCGAGTGGTTGACCAGTCTCACGCTATATCATGACAGCCAGTTTTCGGCTTTCTCTACTGAGGTGCTCGTCCGGACGAACCGGGGCACAATCGCAGTAGTTCTCCTGGTGTCGCGTTAGCCGATAGAGCGGAACGTAAGGCAGCAAAACACAGGAGCCGGGCAAACCCAACATTTGACCAAAGACATGACTCGGAGCTGATGCATATAAGGCCAAACTCGCGACGCCGAACACTCCCTAAGGTATTCGGTCTTTATGGTATAAACCGGGCCTAATCAGAGCCCTTTGTAAGAAGCCCCTGGTGTCCAGGTACGTGCATTATTCTGACGTGGCCACATGCCAAGACGTCAGCATCCTTCTCAATAATACTGAGAATCCGAGGGATGTGTATCAACAAGAGACAGTAAGAAAGGCTTACGCAGGGTCTTAATCTAAAAAGAATCCTTGGAACGGGTCCCTGCTGCACGTCTGCGCCTGTGTCTCCATTGTGTCGTATTCTGGACGGGTGTAGCACGACGGTCATCTGTAAAAGAGAGTAACTTAGGTGAAAAGTTGTCGTGTAAAAAGGTAGGTTTAAAGAAACCATGTACAAGTAAAGATGACTAAAAATTGCCACTTGTCTGCGCGTGTTGAGCCCCTTATATTTGTAATGGGGGTGTGGCCATCAAACCTGTATGAATTACATATAGCTGCGCCGGACTCGTCTAACCGTGTCCGTGGTCTTGACAACCTATCGAATGCTTTAGCTGGTGAGGCTGTTTTAGTGTGCGGATGCCAAGGCAGCCGCACTCTCTTCGGCGCGCAAGGATCGCTCAATATTTCCACTTATTGTAATGATGCCACGTGGACCGGGCATCTTAAGCGTAAGGGAAGCGTAATGAGGTATTGCATTAAAGCGAGCGAAAGCTTCGCGTCCAAGTAGTGCTTGATAGCCACTTTGGAACGGAGCAATGTGGAAGGTTAAATTTTCGCTACAGAAGTTATCGGGGAAGCCGAATATAACCTCTAGTAGCAGGGAGCCCATGCAATGAGCCCCTGGGCCTGGCGTTACTCCTTCAAAGGTAGTATTGTTGTGGCAAATTTTTGTTGGGCCTATCGCCATTTTGCGGATTGTGTCCTGATATATCAGGTTTAGACTGCTGCCACCATCCATCAGGACTCGTGTGAAGTAGTATCCGTCAATTATTGGGTCTAATACCAAGGCAGCCCATCCTGCACGCCGGATACTTGCTGAGTAATCCTGATGGTCGAAAGTGATTGGTTCAGACGACAAGTGGCAGGACTCTGCGGTGATAGGCCTTTGGGCATATTTCTCTGGGAGTGCTGCTTTATTTCTCCCCTTTATAACGTGTAACACGTTTACTGTTTTGACTTCTGGTGGAAATTTTTTCTGTTCCCTAGTGCTTTGCTTGCGAGGCTCATCCTCGTCTTCGCTTGGTGTATCCTCCCCCTTGTGTACAGCGTTGAGCTTGTCGGACTGCTTGAAGACCCAACATTCTCTGTGGGTATGATTTGCAGGTTTATCGGGGGTGCTATGGATCAGACATATTTGGTCCAGAATTTTGTTTAGGCTGGACAGTTCATCTCTGGCGCCTTTAGAGGGCGGCTTTTGCTGACCTAGCCGAGAGCTTCTGAATCCGGTGTTTACCGCCATGCTCTACGGCATGTCTTCTTTATTCCGGCACTTGTTATTTTTGCTGCGTCGTGATTTCCCGTTTCCATCTCTATCTTCGGATGTACTTGGGTCGCTGGTGCTGCATCAGGCTAGCCAGCTGTCCTCGCCCACGCAAAAGCGGGTCATGAGGCTTGTTAATGCTGCCATTGTTCTCGGCTTTTCTTGGCCGAGGTGTCTGGCGAGCCATTCATCTCGGACACTGTGCTTAAAGGCTGCCAAGGCTTTGGCGTCCGGATAGTCGACTATTTGGTTCTTTTTAGTAAGAAACCTATTCCAAAGCTTTCGGGCTGACTCTCCGGGTTGTTGAGTTATATGACTCAAATCGTCCACATCCGGAGGTCAGACATAAGTTCGTTGAAAATTCGCCCGAAAAGCGTCTTCGAGCTCTTCCCAGCTTCCAATGGAGCTTTCGGTGAGGCTTTTAAGCCAGTGCCGAGCTGGCCCTTTGAGTTTGATGGGTAAATACTTAATGGCGTGGAAATCATCTCCTTGAGCCATATGGATATGGAGGATATAGTCCTCAATCCAGACCCCAGGGTTTGTTGTTCCGTCGTATGCCTCTATGTTTACGGGTTTAAATCCCTCTGGAAATTCATTGTCCAGCACCTCGTCGGTGAAACATAGGGGGTGTGCGGCACCCCTGTATCTGGGTGTACCACGTTGTTCGGATGTTTGTTGTGTTGCATCGTATGCTGGAGCGCGCTTGCGTGGTCCATAGATGGATCTGGTTGCACCGTCCTTTTGATGCGAGCCTTCGCGTGGATCGTGTATTGGCTCATGTGCGGCGTTGTTTGCCGTTCTATGTTGGTCGTGAGGTCGTCTATCCATCCAGATGGCCATTTTAATTTTTGGTTGCGGGGGATCTAAGGCCTCATCATTGAATTCAGGTAGCAACTTCCGCTTCGGTAGCTCTTGGTGTGGCGATTACCGTCGTACTTCGTTGCTGTGTTGAGTACTTTACTCCATCTGATTCTGAGTGTGTCTTGCGCAGCTTTGAGCCTTTGCTTCTGCTTTTTTAGACTCCTTGCGGTAGCGACAAGCCTTTGATGGGCATTCTGTTGCTCCGGGTGTCTGTCCGGTGTGATGTCGTCCGGACTATTATCTTTGACAGAGTTGGGTTGTTCGGTTTGATTCTCCGTGTTGCCGTGATCCGGTGATGGTTCACCCTGCTCTAACGCTGGGTCTATATGATCGTTGTTTCTGCCGAGGCGGGATTTGGAGCGGCGCTTACGCTGCCGCTTTGACTGCTTCTCGAGGGGACAACCCTTGGCTGCGTCCTTCCGTTCCTCGTCGTCGTTTTCTTTTGGTGTGTCCACCATGTACACGTCATGTGATGAAGTGGGCGTCCAGTGCCCTGTGGGCAGTGGTTCCTGTTCGTCTCCTGCATCGTCGTCCATACCGTTGATGTCTTCGGAGTCGAGGTCGAGCATGTCGGTTAAGTCATCGACAGTGGATTCTAAGTGGGTGGTGGGTGGGTGACGAATTTCTTCGTCATCCACATCCCAATCCTGCCGGACATAGTTCGGCCAAGATCCCCCTGACAAGGAGAGAGACCTTAATGAGTTCAATACGTCGCCGAAGGGCGAGTGCCGAAAAATATCCACGGAGGTAAACTCCATGATTGGCGCCCAATTGGATTCAATAGGAACGGGTGCAGGCGGTTCAGAGTCCGTGGCCGGAGAAGAATCCGGCAGTTTAGCAACATGGCTCTCGTGAAGGGTAAGGTCGATATTCGGCTCGATCGCCGCTGAGGATACGGCCTCCGTGATGGGATCTATCCACCCATCCGTGGATGGCGCAACTGGCTCCGAATTGAGGCTCGGAGCGGCTGACGGTGCGATCTCCTGAACACTGTCTGATGGTAGAGCTAAATCGTACTCACCGTGACCGCGTGACGCACAAGGCAGAGGCTCGAATCCGTCGAAGATCAAGTCTCCGCGGATATCAGTCATGTAGTTTAAGCTTCCAAACCTGACCTGGTGGCCAGGGGCGTAACTTTCGATCTGCTCCAGATGGCCAAGCGAGTAGGCCCGCAGTGCGAAGCCGCCGAACACAAAGATCTGTCCGGGGAGAAAAGTCTCACCCTGGACTGCATCGCTATCGATGATCGTAGGAGCCATCAAGCCTAACGGCGACGACACAGAGGAACTCTCAATGAAAGCACCAATGTCGGTGTCAAAACCGGCGGATCTCGGGTAGGGGGTCCCGAACTGTGCGTCTAGGCGGATGGTAATAGGAGGCAGGGGACACGATGTTTTACCCAGGTTCAGGCCCTCTTGATGGAGGTAAAACCCTACGTCCTGCTTGATTAATATTGATGATATGGGTATTACAAGAGTTGATCTACCACGAGATCGGAGAGGCTAAACCCTAAAAGCTAGCCTATGGTATGATTGTATGTTGTCCTACGGACTTAAACCCTCCGGTTTATATAGACACCGGAGAGGGTTAGGGTTACACAAGGTCGGTTACAAAGGAGGAGATATACAAATACGTATTGCCTAGCTTGCCTTCCACGCCAAGTAGAGTCCCATCCGGACATGAGACGAAGTCTTCAATCTTGTATCTTCATAGTCTAACAGTCCGGTCAAAGGATATAGTCCGGCTGTCCGGAGACCCCCTAATCCAGGACTCCCTCAGGGGGCGCCCCCCTCCTTGTCCAATTCAGACTGGGAGAAGGAGGCGCACGGCTGCATTGGCCGCCCCTCCTCTTCTCCACTAGGGCCCAATAGGCCCATTAGTCTCCCCGGGGGGTTCCGGTAACCCCCGATACTCCAGTATATGCCCGAAACTCCCCGAAACCATTCCGGTGTCCGAACATAGTCGTCCAATATATTGATCTTTACGTCTCGACCATTTCGAGACTCCTCATTATGTCCATGATCACATACGGGACTCCGAACTACCTTCGGTACATCAAAAACCATAAACTCATAATATAACCATCATCGAACTTTAAGCGTGCGGACCCTACGGGTTCGAGAACTATGTAGACATGACCAAGACACGTCTCCGGTCAATAACCAATAGCGGAACCTGGATGCTCATATTGGCTCCTACATATTCCACGAAGATCTTTATCGGTCAAACCGCATAACAACATACGTTGTTCCCTTTGTCATCGGTAGGTTACTTGCCCGAGATTCGATCGTCGGTATCTCAATACCTAGTTCAATCTCGTTACCGTCAAGTCTCTTTACTCGTTCCGTAACACATCATCCCACAACTAAATCATTAGTTGCAATGCTTGCAAGGCTTAAGTGATGTGTATTACCGAGTGGGCCCAGAGATACCTCTCCGACAATCGGAGTGACAACTCCTAATCTCAAAAGACGCCAACCCAACAAGTACCTTCGGAGACACCTGTAGAGCACCTTTATAATCACCCATTTACGTCGTGACGTTTGGTAGCACACAAAGTGTTCCTCCGGTAAACGATAGTTGCATAATCTCATAGTCATAGGAACATGTATAAGTCATGAAGAAAGCAATAGCATCAAACTAAACGATCAAGTGCTGAGCTAACGGAATGGGTCAAGTCAATCACATCATTCTCCTAATGATGTGATCCCGTTAATCAAATGACAACTCTTTGTCTATGGCTAGGAAACATAACCATATTTGATCAACGAGCTAGTCAAGTAGAGGCATACTAGTGACACTCTGTTTGTCTATGTATTCACACATGTATCATGTTTCCGGTTAATACAATTCTAGCATGAATAATAAACATTTATCATGATATAAGGAAATAAATAATAACTTTATTATTGCCTCTAGGGCATATTTCCTTCAAACTTGAGAGGAGATAGAAGAGAGCAGCAGATCAATCCACTTGATCCATCTTGCATCAAAACCTCTTGCTTGAAGAATGGCAAGAAATGCAGGCCAACTGTCACTATCAAACACCTTTCTGAAATCGAGTTTTAAGGACATCGTGAGTAGTGCTACCTCTTGAGCCTTGTGTTGGTTTTCCCTTGAAGAGGAAAGGGTGATGAGCAAAGTAGCGTAAGTATTTCCCTCAGTTTTTGTGAACCAAGGTATCAATCCAGTAGAAGGCCACACGCAAGTCCCTCGTACCTACACAAACAAATAAGAACCTCGCAACCAACGCGATAATGTTGTTGTCAATCCCTTCACGGTCACTTACGAGAGTGAGATCTGATAGAGATAATAATAATAAGATAAATATTTTTGGTATTTTTATGATATAGATTGGAAAATAAAGATTGCAAAATAAAATAGATTGGAAACTTATATGATGGAGAATAGACCCGGGGGCCATAGGTTTCACTAGTGGCTTCTCTATTACGGTGGGTGAACGAATTACTGTCGAGCAATTGATAGAAAAGCGAATAATTATGAGAATATCTAGGCATGATCATGTATATAGGCATCACGTCCGTGACAAATAGACCGACTCCTGCCTGCATCTACTACTATTACTCGACACATCGACCGCTATCCAGCATGCATCTAGAGTATTAAGTTCATAAGAACATAGTAACGCATTAGGTATGATGGCATGATGTAGAGGGATAAACTCAAGCAATATGATATAAACCCCATCTTTTTATCCTCGATGGCAACAATACAATACGTGTCGTTTCCCTTTTTGACATTGGGATCGAGCACCGCAAGATTGAACCCAACGCTAAGTACTTCTCCCATTGCAAGAAAGATCAATATAGTAGGCCAAACCAAACTGATAATTCGAAGAGACTTGCAATGATAACCAATCATGCATAAAAGGTTTCAGAGAAGAATCAAATATTGTTCATAGATAGACTAGATCATAAACCCACAATTCATCAGATCTTGACAAACACACCGCAAAAAGAGTTACATCGAATAGATCTCCAAGAAGATCAAGGAGAACTTTGTATTGAGATTCAAAGAGAGAGAAGAAGCCATCTAGCTTATAACTATGGACCCGAAGGTCTGAAGTAACTACTCACACATCACCAGACATGCCATGGAGTTGAGGTAGAGGCCCTCCGTGATCGATTCCCCCTCCGGCGGAGCTCTGGAAAAGGCCCCAAGATGGAATCTCTGCTACCTCTTGAGCACTTGCGTTGGTTTTCCCTTGAAGAGGAAAGGGTGATGCAACAAAGTAGCGTAAGTATTTCCCTCAGTTTTTGAGAACCAAGGTATCAATCCAGTAGGAGGCCGCACACAAGTCCCTCGCACCTACACAAACAAATAAATCCTCGCAGCCAACGCGATAAGGGGTTGTCAATCCCTACACGGTCACTTACGAGAGTGAGATCTGATAGATATGATAAGATAATATTTTTGGTATTTTTATGATAAAGAGAAATAAAAGATGCAAAGTAAAATAAATGGCAAAGGAAATAACTAAGTATTGGAAGATTAATATGATGGAAGATAGACACGGGGGCCATAGGTTTCACTGGTGGCTTCTCTCAAGAGTAAGTATTTACGTTGGGTGAACAAATTATTGTTGAGCAATTGACAGAATTGAACATAGTTATGAGAATATCTAGGTATGATCATGTATATAGGCATCACGTCCGAGACAAGTAGACCGACTCCTGCCTGCATCTACTACTATTACTCCACACATCGACCGCTATCCAGCATGCATCTAGAGTATTAAGTTCAAGAGAACAGAGTAACGCTTTAAGCAAGTGACATGATGTAGAGGGATAAACTCATGCAATATGATATAAACCCCATCTTGTTATCCTCGATGGCAATAATACAATACGTGCCTTGCTGCCCTTACTGTCACTGGGAAAGGACACCGCAAGATTGAACCCAAAGCGAAGCACTTCTCCCATTGCAAGAAAGATCAATCTAGTAGGCCAAACTAAACTGATAATTCGAAGAGACTTGCAAAGATAACCTATCATACATAAAAGAATTCAAAGAAGATTCAAATATTTTTCGTAGATAAACTTGATCATAAACCCACAATTCATTGGTCTCAACAAACACACCGCAAAAGAAGATTACATCGAATAGATCTCCACAAGAGAGGGGGAGAACTTTGTATTGAGATCCAAAAAGATAGAAGAAGCCATCTAGCTAATAACTATGGACCCGTAGGTCTGAAGTAAACTACTCACACTTCATCGGAAGGGCTATGGTGTTCATGTAGAAGCCCTCCGTGATCGATGCCCCCTCCGGCAGAGCTCCGGAACAGGCCCCAAGATGGGATCTCGTGGATACAGAAAGTTACGGCGATGGAATTAGGGTATTGGCTCCGTATCTGGTAGTTTGGGGGTACGTAGGTATATATATGAGGAAGGAGTACGTTGGTGGAGCAACAGGGGGCCCACGAGGGTGGAGGGCACACGTGGGGGGGGGGGGTAGGCGCGCCCCCTACCTCGTGCCCTCCTCATTGATTGCTTTACGTAGGGTCCAAGTCCTCTAGATCATGTTCGTTCCGAAAATCACGTTGCCGAAGGTTTCATTCCGTTTGGACTCTGTTTGATATTATTTTTCTGCGAAACCCTAAAATAGGCAAAAAAAACAACAATTCTGGGTTGGGTCTCCGGTTAATAGGTTAGTCCCAAAAATAATATAAAAGTGTATAATAAAGCCCAATAATGTCCAAAACAGAATATAATATAGCATGGAACAATCAAAAATTATAGATACATTGGAGACGTATCAAGCATCCCCAAACTTAATTCCTGCTCGTCCTCGAGTAGGTAAATGATAAAAACAGAATTTTTGATGTGAAATGCTACTTGGCATAATTTCAATGTAATTCTTCTTAATTGTGGTATGAATATTCAGATCCGAAAGATTCAAGACAAAATTTAATATTGACATAGAAATAATAATACTTCAAGCATACTAACTAAGCAATTATGTCTCTTCAAAATAACATGGCCAAAGAAAGTTATCCCTACAAAATCATATAGTCTGGCTATGCTCTATCTTCACCACACAAAGTATTTAAATCATGCACAACCCTGATGACAAGCCAAGCAATTGTTTCATACTTTTGGTGTTCTCAAACTTTTTCAATCTTCACGCAATACATGAGCGTGAGCCATGGACATAGCACTTTAGGTGGAATAGAATGGTGGTTGTGGAGGAGACAAAAAGGGGAAGATAGTCTCACATCAACTAGGCGTATCAATGGGCTATGGATATGCCCATCAATAGATATCAATGTGAGTGAGTAGGGATTGCCATGCAACGGATGCACTAGAGCTATAAGTATATGAAAGCTCAACAAAAAGGAACTAAGTGGGTGTGCAACCAACTCACTTGCTCACGAAGACCTATGGCATTTTGAGGAAGCCCATCACTGGAATATACAAGCCAAGTTCTATAATGAAAAATTCCCACTAGGATATGAAAGTGATAACATAGGAGACTCTCTATTATGAAGATCATGGTGCTACTTTCAAGCACAAGTGTGGTAAAAGGATAGTAGCATTGTCCCTTCTCTCTTTTTCTCTCATATTTTTTTATTCGGGCCTTTTCTCTTTTTTATGGCCTCTTTTTTTCGTCCGGAGTCTCATCCTGACTTGTGGGGGAATCATAGTCTCCATCATCCTTTCCTCACTTGGGACAATGCTCTAAAAATGATGATCATCACACTTTTATTTACTTACGACTCAACAATTACAACTCAATACTTAGAACAAAATATGACTCTATGTGAATGCCTCCGGCGGTGTACCGGGATATGCAATGAATCAAGAGTGACATGTATGAAAGAATTATGAACGATGGCTTTGCCACAAATACAATGTCAACTACATGATCATGCAAAGCAATATGACAATGATGGAGCGTGTCATAGTAAACGGAACGGTGGAAAGTTGCATGGCAATATATCTCAGAATGGCTATGGAGATGCCATGATAGGTAGGTATGGTGGCTGTTTTGAGGAAGGTATATGGTGCGTGTATGATACCGGCGAAAGGTGCGCGGTATTAGAGAGGCTAGCAATGGTGGAAGGAAGAAAAGTGTGTATGATCCATGGACTCAACCTTAGTCATAAAGAACTCATATACTTATTGCAAAAATCTACAAGTTATCAAAGCAAAGTATTACACGCATGCTCCTAGGGGGATAGATTGGTAGGAAAAGACCATCGCTCGTCCCCGACCGCCACTCATAAGGAAGACAATGAATAAATAAATCAGGCTCCGACTTCATCACATAACGGTTCACCATACGTTCATGCTACGCGAATCACAAACTTTAACAAAAGTATTTCTCAAATTCACAACTACTCAACTAGCATGACTCTAATATCACCATCTCCATATCTCAAAACAATTATCAAGTATCAAACTTCTCATAGTATTCAACACACTCATAAGAATTTTTTATTAATCTTGAATGCCTAACATAATTAAAGCAAATTACCATGCTGTTTTGTAGGACTCTCAAAATAATCTAAGTGAAGCATGAGAGAACAATAGTTTCTATAAAACAAATCCACCGACGTGCTCTAAAAGATATAAGTGAAGCACTAGAGCAAAAACTATATAACTCAAAAGATATAAGTGAAGCACATAGAGTATTCTAACAATTTCCGAATCATGTGTGTCTCTCTCAAAAGGTGTGTACAGAAAGTATGATTTTGGAAAACTAACAAATAAAGAATCAAATAATACAAGACGCTCCAAGCAAAACACATATCATGTGGTGAATAAAAATATAGCTCCAAGTAAAGTTACCGACGGAAGTAGACGAAAGAGGGGATGCCTTCCGGGGCATCCCCAAGCTTTGGCTTTTAGGTGTCCTTAGATTATCTTGGGGTTCCATGGCCATCCCCAAGCTTAGGCTCTTTTCACTCCTTGTTCCATAATCCATCAAATCTTTTACCCAAAACTTGAAAACTTCACAACACAAAACTTAAAGTAGAAAATCTCGTGAGCTCCGTTAGCGAAAGAAAACAAAACACCACTTCAAGGTACTGTAATGAACTCATTATTTATTTATATTGGTGTTAAACCTACTGTATTCCAACTTCTCTATGGTTTATAAACTATTTTACTAGCCATAGATTCATCAAACTAAGCAAACAACACACGAAAAACAGAATCTGTCAAAAACAGAACAGTCTGTAGTAATCTGTAGCTAACGCAATATCTAGAACCCCAAAAATTCTAAAATAAATTGATGGACGTGATTAATTTATATATTAATCATCTTAAAAAATAATTAACTAAATATCACTTTCCAAATAAAAATGGCAGCAATTCTCATGAGCGCTAAAGTTTCTGTTTTTTACAGCAAGACTAAAAAGACTTTCCCCAAGTCTTCCCAACGGTTCTACTTGGCACAAACACTAATTAAACACAAAAAACACAACCAAAACAGAGGCTAGATAAATTATTTATTACTAAACAGGAGAAAAAATCAAGGAATAAAAATAAAATTGGGTTGCCTCCCAACAAGCGCTATCGTTTAACGCCCCTAGCTAGGCATAAAAGCAAGGATAGATCTATGTATTGCCATCTTTGGTAGGCAATCCATAAGTGGCTCTCACAATAGATTCATAAGGTAATTTAATTTTCTTTCTAGGGAAGTGTCCCATGCCTTTCCTTAAAGGAAATTGGAATCTAATATTCCTTTCCTTCATATCAATAATTGCACCAATCGTTCTAAGAAAAGGTCTACCAAGAATAATAGGACATGAAGGGTTGCAATCTATGTCAAGAAAAATAAAATCTATGGGCACATAATTCCTATTTGCAACAATAAGAACACCATTAATTCTTCCCATAGGTTTTTAATAGTGGAATCCGCAAGGTGCAAGTTTAAAGAGCAATCATCAAAATCACGGAAACCTAGCAAATCACACAAAGTCTTTGGAATTGTGGAAACACTAGCGCCCAAATCACACAAAGCATAGCATTCATGATCCTTAATTTTAATTTTAATAGTAGTTTCCCACTCATCATAAAGTTTTCTAGGGATAGAAACTTCCAACTCAAGTTTTTCTTCATAAGATTGCATCAAAGCATCAACGATATGTTTAGTAAAAGCTTTATTTTGACTATAAGCATGAGGAGAATTTAGCACAGATTGCAACAAGGAAATACAATCTATCAAAGAGCAATTATCATAATTAAATTCCTTGAAATCCAAAATAGTGGGTTCATTAATATTTAAAGTTTTGACTTCTTCAATCCCACTTTTAACAATTTTAGCATCAAGATCTAAAGACTCCGAATTTTTGGAACGTCGTCTAGGTAAAGGTGGATCATATTCAGTCCCATCATTATCAATATTCATATTGCAAAACAAAGATTTAATAGGGGACACATCAATAACTTTTAGATCTTCATCTTTATCTTCCAAAAAAAATTCCGGCTTAGCGGCCATCTTATTAACTAAGGTGGCTTGCTTATCCGAAACTTCAGCTATTAACTTCTCAAGATAAGCAATCTGAGATTTTAAACCATCAAATTATTTAGACATATCATCGAGCTCTTTATTCATATAACCCATAAAACTTTTTTATTCTTTAAGCTCATTTCTAAAGAAATTATTATGCTCAAATTGTAAAACCATAAAACTCCTGATATTGTTTTCGATCTCTTCTAACCTTTTAAGGTGAAGATCACCAAATCTAGGTAAAGCCATTGTGACAAGCAAGCAATCCAACACACAAGCAAACAAGAAATGGGCAAAAAGAGGCAAATAGAGAAAGAGAGGGGGGAGAGAGAGGGCAAATAAAACGGCAAGGGTGAAGTGGGGGAGAGGAAAATGGGAGGCAAATGGCAAATAATGTAATGCAGGAGATAAGGGTTTGTGATGGGTACTTGGTATGTCTTGACTTGCAACGGCGCCACAAGTGACTCGTTGTCGGGAGTCAAATCTTGACTTGTCTTGCGCGAACCTCCCCGGCAACGGCGTCAGAAATCCTTCTTGCTACCTATTGAGCACTTACGTTGGTTTTCCCTTGAAGAGGAAAGGGTGATGCAGCAAAGTAGCGTAAGTATTTCCCTTAGTTTTTGAGAACCAAGGCATCAATCCAGTAGGAGGCCGCGCACAAGTCCCTCGCACCTACACAAACAAATAAATCCCCTCAACCAACGTTAACGCGATAAGGGGTTGTCAATCCCTACACGGTCACTTACGAGAGTGAGATCTGATAGATATGATAATATAATATTTTTGGTATTTTTATGATAAAGAGAAATAAAAGATGCAAAGTAAAATAAATGGTAAAGGAAATAACTAGGTGTTGGAAGATTAATATGATGGAAGATAGACCCGGGGGCCATAGGTTTCACTAGTGGCTTCTCTCAAGAGTAAGTATTTACGGTGGGTGAACAAATTACTGTTGGGCAATTGACAGAATTGAGCATAGTTATGAGAATATCTAAGTATGATCATGTATATAGGCATCACGTACGAGACAAGTAGACCGACTCCTGCCTGCATCTACTACTATTACTCCACACATCGACCGCTATCCAGCATGCATCTAGAGTATTAAGTTCAAGAGAACAGAGTAATGCTTTAAGCAAGATGACATGATCTAGAGGGATAAACTCATGCAATATGATATAAACCCCATCTTGTTATCCTCGATGGCAACAATACAATACGTGCCTTGCTGTGTTGGGGAACGTAGCAGAATTTTAAAATTTTCTACGCATCACCAAGATCAATCTATGGAGTCATCTAGCAACGAGGGAGAGAGGAGTGCATCTACATACCCTTGTAGATCACGAGCGGAAGCATTCAGAAGAACGGGGATGATGGAGTCGTACTCGCCGTGATCCAAATCACCGATGACCAAGTGCCGAACGGACGGCACCTCCGCGTTCAACACACGTATGGAGCGGATGATGTCTCCTCCTTCTTGATCCAGCAAGGGGGAAGGAGAGGTTGATGAAGATTCAGCAGCACGACGGCGTGGTGGTGGATGCAGCCGTGATCGCAGCAGGGCTTCGCCGAGCTTCTGCGAGAGGGAGAGGTGTAGCAGGGGAGAGGGAGGCGCCAAGACTTTAGGTCCGGATGCCCTCCCTCCCCCCTCCTTTATATAGGCCCTCTGGGGGGCGCCGGCCCTAGGAGATGGGATCTCCTTGGGGGGGCGGCGGCCAAGGGGGAGGCTTGCCCCCCAAGGCAAGTGGAGGCGCCCCCCACCCTAGGGTTTCCAACCCTAGGGGCAGGGGGGCCAAAGGGGGGCGCACCAGCCCACTAGGGGCTGGTTCCCTCCCCACTTCAGCCGACGGGGCCCTCCGGGATGGATGGCCCCACAAGGTGGACCCCCGGGACCCATCCGGTGGTCCCGGTACAATACCGGTGACTCCGAATCCTTCCCGATGGCCGAAATTGCACTTCCTATATATAATTCTTCACCTCCGGACCATTCCGAAACTCCTCGTGACGTCTAGGATCTCATCCGGGACTCCGAACAACTTTCGGATTACTGCATACTCATATCTGTACAACCCTAGCGTCACCGAACCTTAAGTGTGTAGACCCTACGGGTTCGGGAGACAAGCAGACATGACCGAGACGACTCTTCGGTCAATAACCAACAGCGGGATCTGGATACCCATGTTGGCTCCCACATGCTCCTTGATGATCTCATCGGATGAACCACGATGTCGAGGACTTAATCAATCCCGTATTCAATTCCCTTTGTCAATCGGTACGTTACTTGCCCGAGACTCGATCGTCGGTATCCCAATACCTTGTTCAGTCTCGTTACCGGCAAGTCACTTTACTCGTACCGTAATGCATGATCCCGTGATCAAACACTTGATCACATTGAGCTCATTATGATGATGCATTACCGAGTGGGCCCAGAGATACCTCTCTATCATACGGAGTGACAAATCCCAGTCTCGATTCGTGCCAACCCAACAGACACTTCCGGAGATACCTGTAATGTACCTTTATAGTCACCCAGTTACGTTGTGACGTTTGGCACACCCAAGGCACTCCTACAGTATCCGGGAGTTGCACAATCTCATGGTCTAAGGAAATGATACTTGACATTCAGAAAAGCTACAACAAACGAACTACACGATCTTTGTGCTATGCTTAGGTTTGGGTCTTGTCCATCACATCATTCTCCTAATGATGTGATCCCATTATCAATGACATCCCCATGTCCATAGCCAGGAAACCATGACTATCTGTTGTTCAACGAGCTAGTCAACTAGAGGCTCACTAGGGACACATTGTGGTCTATGTATTCACACATGTATTACGATTTCCGGATAATACAATTATAGCATGAATAATAGACAATTATCATGAACAAGGAAATATAACGTGTTCGAGGAATCCTACTTCCTTCAACCAAAATTCACATTTGCTGAACTTGGCATATAATTGGTGTTCTCTGAGCTTTCCAAGTACCAAACGCAAATGCTCCTTATGTTCCTCTTCATTCTTCGAATATACCAGGATATCATCAATGAACACTACGACGAACTTATCCAAAAACTCCATAAACACTTTGTTCATCATGTTCATAAAATAAGCAGGCGCGTTAGTCATTCCAAATGACATAACGGTATACTCATACAGCCCATACCTGGTGGTAAAAGCTGTCTTAGGAATATCCTGTTCTCGAATCTTCAACTGGTGGTACCCTGATCGCAAATCGATCTTGGAAAACACTTTAGCTCCTTGCAATCGATCAAACAGATCATTGATCATTGGTAGCGGGTACTTGTTCTTGATCGTTACTTCGTTCAATCCTCGATAATCAACAACCATCCTTAATGATCCATCCTTCTTCTCCACTAAAAGTACTGGTGATCCCCAAGGTGAAGAACTTGGGCGAATATATCCCTTATCCAGTAACTCCTTAATCTGCTTCTTAATTTCCACCAAATCCTTTGCTGGCATCCTATATGGTCTCTTTGATATTGGCCCAGTGCCTGGTAAAAGCTCAATCAAAAACTCAATGTCTCTATCCGGTGGCATGCCTGGCAACTCTTTGGGAAATACATCAGGAAAATCCTTTACAACTGGTACTTCCTCCTGCACAACTCCTGATAAGGAATTTACTTGTGTCCTATTTGGCGCATGCCGAGATACATACTTGATCCTTCTTCCTTCTGGCATTGTGAGTAAAATTGTCTTACTGGCGCAATCGATGTTTCCCCCATACATTGACAGCCAATCCATACCAAGAATCACATCCAGACCTTGGGATTCCAAAATAATTAAATCCGTTGGGAAAACATGCCTTCCTATACTTAATGGCACTTGAAAACATCCTTGACTGGCCATGTACTCCGCTCCTGGTGAGCTTACTAGCATAGGTGTTTTAAGAATCCTAGTGGGCAGACTATACTTTTCCACAAATCCCCTTGATATGTATGAATGCGATGCACCGGTATCAAAAAGAACGAGTGCAGTAAATGACTTAACCAAAAACTTACCTATTACTGCATCGGGCTGAGCTTCAACCTCCTCCACATTAACGTGGTTCACCTGTCCCCTGTTGAAAGGGTTCGGCTTCTTTCCAGAACTTCCATTACCATTTTGTCCTTCAGGACAGTCATTTGCATAATGTCCTGGCTTCGAACACTTATAGCAAGTGACGTGGCTCAAATCCTTCTTGGCTGGGGTTGCTGGGGTGCTGCGGTTCTGTCCATTGCTTCCTCCATTCCCATTACCATTCTTGGTGCCATTGTGATTGTGCGAGCTACCTACTCCATGGGTATGCTGAAAATGTCCTCCTGGCCTAGGGGTAAAACGAGGCTTATGCCGAGCTCCTGAATTATACTTTCCTTGTCCATACTTCCTCTTGCGGTTCTCAATTTGCTGCTGCTTCCCTTCAATCATAAGAGCACGGTCTACCAACTCCTGGTAGTTGTTGAAGGTGGCTACCATCAACTGCATACTCAACTCATCATTCAGTCCTTCCAGGAATTTCTCCTGCTTAGCTGCATCCGTAGCAACGTCATCTGGGGCATAACGTGCTAGCTTACTAAACTCCTCCACATACTGGCCAATTGTCCGTCCTCCTTGGCGCAATTACGAAACTCACGCTTCTTCATGGCCATTGCTCCTGTTGAAACATGGGCAGTATGAAAAGCCTGCCGAAACTGGTCCCATGTGACAGTGTCAACTGGGAAGGTGGCTGTGAAATTCTCCCACCAAGATGCTGCGGGTCCTTCTAACTGATGTGCGGCAAACTTCACCTTCTCCACATCTGTGCATCCTGCTGTGGTCAACTCCCTAGCTATCTTGCGGAGCCAATCATCTGCTACTATCGTCTCGGTGCTACTGGAAAACACCGGCGGATTCAGCCTAAGAAAACGGGCTAAGTGGTCAACAGGTGGTGGTGGTGGTGGATTGTTGTTGTTGTTCCCCTGATTCTGATTCTGAACTAGCAACTGCATCAGGGTGTTCTGCTGCTGGATCAACTGGGTGAGCTCCGGCGGAAAGGCAAATCCGGGGTCACGTCTCAGAGGCATCTAAGGGTTTAGAAAAGATGAGATATAAGAATAGAGGGGGTCTAAAGGGAAAACACTACCCATATGCACATGAGGCAAAAGCACACAATTCACTTCAATCAATCAAACAAAGGCATACAATCGATCTAGCTATCGCAAAAGTGCTTGGACTACTATATTTACATGGTGGACTACTACTACTGATGAGGTGGTCTACTAGAAATATTCTACGGTTGTAGACTCCATGATATCTGCTCCTGCTTCATCAACATAGTCATCATCGCTACTATCTTGTTCCGAGTTGGTGCCGTCAATGATGATGTAGTCTTCCGGGCTAATCTCCTTGGGTTCCTCGTCTTCATCTACTGGTGTCGGGCCTCCAATAAATATTCCAATCTTCTTAATCAGATCGTCATTCTTCTCCACCAATACTTCAATTTATTCTTCATAATCTTTACGTGTAGCCTTGAGTTCTTCCTCCAGTTCCTTGATTCTAGTCTTAGCCTTCTTCAGATCTATCATGTCGGCGCACATCTGATTCTCCTGTCGCCGAATGTGCTGATTAACTCCTGAATAAAAGCTGCAATTGATCTATCCTTCCTAGTGCTGATCATCTCCCAGTGTTCATCTCGGCGTCCGCAAATCTGGTAGATAGTATCCTTGAGATCCTTGTGGTAGACTTCTCCAATGCGTCCCATGGCGATGTGAGCTGCCATGCTCTTTCCTAGACTCCAAGTTGGGGCATCAAAAGAAATCTCTATGGGCTCAGTGACTGGCATGAACGTCCTTCCTGGAACTTGAACTTGAATCATCCAGCGCTCTTCTTCAGGTAAAGTGGCGTTGTAGGTTCCCGTGAAGCTTGGTATTCCTATGTTCAGGTATCTAGTGACTTCCTTCAGGTGGCGTCCAAAGGGTGTGTCTTCATCCGGTTGTGTGAACTTGTTCCTTGCATCCTCCATCCTAAAGAGTAGAAAAGCTGAGAAGTCAGAAGAGAAGAGAGTGAGCAATGATCTAGGTCTTTAGCTTAGTGGTCGTGTCCTACAGTCAGCGTGTGCTCTGATACCATCTCTGTAGCGACCAGACCTCAAACAGTCTGATCTCTGTGCTCCGGTGTCATCCCTAGATCAGTAATGCTGACACCACACAGTACTCGGAGGATTTATAGCAGAGTAGCAATCACACACTTATTACATCGAGTGTCTCAAAAGAGAACTTATTACAATAAATATGGCTTAAGGCCATCTAATGACGACAACAGCGGAAGGCTTGGAAGATAAGTGAGTCCATCAACTCCAACGGCATCACTGAGTATAGAACCATGACCTAAAACTCCTCAACGTCGTCTGAAAAGTCTGCAACATTAACGTTGCAGCCCGAAATGGGTCAGCACATGGAATATGCTGGCAAGGTAACACATAGAGAGTAATGGAATGCAACAGCTATACTATATGCATATTTGGTTGGTGGAAAGCTCTATGGTTACAGTTTTTGTGTAAAGCCAATTTTTCCCTACTTCAAAGGAATAAAATTAATTACTATCATGGTGGTTGTTAAACATTGAGAATGGTTGATAGCATCCTCAATCCCAATTAAGTAACATCATTAAAACCCATCAAAATTAATTTAAAGTAACATGTTGAGATTCACATGAAAATCCAGGTACTAGATACTCAAGATGTCCATAACCGGGGACACGGCTAACCATGATTAGTTTGTTACACTCTGCAGAGGTTTGCGCACTTTTCCCCACAAGACTCGATCGCCTTCGTTTGGTTTCTCGCACTACAAGGTGTTTGAGAAACGGATGACCGAGACACAATCTTTCAGAAGCGCTAGCACCTTACGACGGATAGACCGGTACACCTACTTTCCCCTACATCTGCTAGTCTACCCTGTAAGAGTTCGCACAACTTAGTCAACTATGCCAGAGCCCATAATGGCTTGTGGCTGCACACGGAAGTTTCTAGTTTGAATAATCTCATGATCCCTTTGGGCCTGGGTGGCGGTCCAAGAAAACAGGCAAGTCCTGGTAACCCCAGGTGCCTCAATCCACCCAGATGTGTGTTAGGATGCCACCTTAGATAAACCCTTAATTATAAGTCTCACATCTGTCATGGATATCACTCACCCAATCCACGTCTATTGGCATAGCATGGCATAATAAGCAAACGTAGAAGTAACTCCCAAAGGTTTGGAAATAAACAGGTAATAGGTACTACCTCATCTACTTCCCATCCCACAATTTAATTAGATCCTAATCATGCAATGTGTGAGGATTGATCTAATGCAATAAAACTGGGTTGTAGAAAAGGTATGATTAAAGTGTTACTTGCCTTGCTGATGATCCGTGAAACCTAGAGATTCGAAGTAACAGGCGGCGCGCTCCGGCTATTCTATCGCAGACAAACAACAAGCATACAATAAGTACTCATCTAATGCACGGGTAAAACTCAAATAGAAGATCTAACCAGAAAGTTCAACTTAAGAACCCTGGTTTGCAAAAAGAATCAAATCGAACGAAGCGAAAGAAATCAAACGGCGAAAGAAAACAACTTCGTTCTAGTAATCTGGATCTAGGGCAAATTTTACAGTAGCAAAAACTTGTTTAAGTTGATTATTCGGAAAGAGGGTTTCGAGACGAAACTCCAGGCGCTTGAATCGCCTGATTCCGATAAACGAGCGAAAAGTTATACTAAAACGAAAATCGGATCAGAAATCGCGATCAGAAAATAACCGCGAAAAATCTGACGAAAAAGAAAAACGACGAACAGAAAAAAAATTTAGAGAAAAAAAAACTGCATGGAAAACGAGGCGGCGGCGAACCTCGAAAGGCGCGCACTCGGCGACGGGCGGCGGCGGCGGCTGGGGGCGGCAGCTAGCTAGGGTTTGGGGCTGGTGGCTGGGCTTCTCCTCGCAGGCTTCGGCGCCTTATAAAGGCCCCGGGCGGAGGTTTCCTGGCCGGTTACGGCCCGGAGTCGGTTCGCGTTTTTTTATATATATAATTCCGCTCGGAATAAAAATAAAAAGAAATACTAAACGGACTCCAAAAATCACGAAATAAATTTTGCCGGGTTCCTAAAATCAAGCCCGATAAAGTGAACATTTATCTGGGCCCAAACTACAAATTTGAAAAACGCGCATTTTTCCTAAATTCAAATAAAATACCGAAAACTCCGAAATAAAACTTATTTGATTTTTTTATTAAATCCTCAATATTTCTATATTTTGGGAAAGTCATTTTATTCCCTCTCTCATATTTTTGCAATAAAATAATTGATGATAAAATAAATAAAATCAAATGATCCTGTTTACATAATCTGAGAAAACTCAAATATGCAAATAACGAAATCCCCAACTCTCTCCGTAGGTCCTTGAGTTGCTTAGGATTTTCTAGGATCAAAACCAAAAGCAAAATAAAATATGATATGCATGATGACCTAATGTATAACATTCCAAATTGAAAATTTGGGTTGTTACAAATAGACAATTATCATGAACAAGGAAATATAATAATCATTTTATTATTGCCTCTAGAGCATATATCCAACATGCTGCCCCTACTGTCACTAGGAAAGGACACCACAAGATTGAACCCAAAGCTAAGCACTTCTCCCATTGCAAGAAAGATCAATCTAGTAGGCCAAACCAAACCGATAATTCGAAGTGACTTGCAAAGATAATCAATCATACATAAAATAATTCAGAGAAGATTCAAATATTGTTCATAGATAAACTTGATCATAAACCCACAATTCATCTATCTCAACAAACATACCGCAAAAGAAGATTACATCGAATAGATCTCCACAAGAGAGGGGGGGAATGATGACCCACAAGTATAGGGGATCTATCATAGTCCTTTCGATAAGTAAGAGTGTCGAACCCAACGAGGAGCAAAAGGAAATGATAAGCGGTTTCCAGCAAGGTATTCTCTGCAAGTACTGAAATAAGTGGTAACAGATAGTATTGTGATAAGATAATTTGTAACGAGCAACAAGTAACAAAAGTAAATAAGGTGCGGCAAGGTGGCCCAATCCTTTTTGTAGCAAAGGACAAGCCTGGACAAACTCTTATAAGATGTAAAGCGCTCCCGAGGACACATGGGAATATCGTCAAGCTAGTTTTCATCATGTTCATATGATTCGCGTTCGGTACTTTGATAATTTTGTATGTGGGTGGACCGGTGCTTGGGTACTGCCCTTACTTGGACAAGCATCCGACTTATGATTAACCTCTATTGCAAGCATCCACAACTACAACAAAAGTATTAAGGTAAACCTAACCATAGCATGAAAAATATGGAACCAAATCAGCCCCTTACAAAGCAACGCATAAACTAGGGTTTAAGCTTCTGTCACTCTAGCAACCCATCATCTACTTATGACTTCCCAATGCCTTCCTCTAGGCCCAAATAATGGTGAAGTGTCATGTAGTCGACGTTCACATAACACCACTAGAGGATAGACCACATACATCTCATCAAAATATCAAACGAATACCAAATTCACATGACTACTAATAGCAAGACTTCTCCCATGTCCTCAGGAACAAAAGTAACTACTCACAAAGCATAAACATGTTCATAATCAGAGAGGTATTAATATGCATATAGGATCTGAACATATGATCTTCCACTAATTAAACCAACTAGCATCAACTACAAGGAGTAATTAACACTACTAGCAACCTACTAGCACCAATCTCGAACTTGGAGACAAGAATTGGATACAAGAGATGAACTAGGGTTTTGAGATGAGATGGTGCTGGTGAAGATGTTGATGGAGATTGCCCTCTCCCGATGAGAGGAGCGTTGGTGATGACGATGGCGATGATTTCCCCCTCTGGGAGGGAAGTTTTCCCGGCAGAACAGCTCCGCCGGAGCCCTAGATTGGTTCCGCCAAGGTTCCGCCTCGTGGCGGTGGAGTTTCGTCCGAGAAGATGGCTTATGATTTTTTCCCATGGAAAGACTCCATATATCAGAAGATGGCCACCGGAGGGCCACCAGGGGGCCCACGAGGTAGGGGGGCACGCCCCCCACCCTCGTGGGCAGGGTGTGGCCCCCTGGTGAAGTTCTTGCTCTCAGTATTTTTTATATATTTGGAAAACATCTTCCGTGAAGTTTCAGGACTTTTGGAGCTGTGCAGAATATGTCTCTAATATTTTCTCCTTTTCCAGCCCAGAATCCCAGCTGCCGGCATTCTCCCTCTTTATGTAAACCTTGTAAAATAAGAGAGAATAGGCATAAGTATTGTGACATAATGTGTAATAACAGCCCATAATGCAATAAATATTGATATAAAAGCATGATGCAAAATGGACGTATCAACTCCCCCAAGCTTATACCTCGCTTGTCCTCAAGCGAAAAGCCGAAATCGAAAAATATGTCCACATGTTTAGAGATAGAGGTGTCGATAAAAATAACATACGGACATGAGGGCATCATGATCATTCTTAGAACAGCAACTCATATAATTCTTTGTCATGTAATCTCTAATGCTAGAGTAATAATTCAATCACAATATCAAGTATGAATAATAAACTTCATTGAAAACTAACAAACTACAATCTCAGTCATTGAAGCAATTGCAATTTATCATAACATAGGAAAGAGTCAATGTATAAGAGCTTTTCAGCAAGTCCACATACTCAACTATCATATAATCTTTCACAATTGCTGACACTCACGCAATACTTATGGGTATGGAGTTTTAATCGGACACAGAGAAAGATGTGTTGGAAATATGCCCTAGAGGCAATAATAAAATGGTTATTATTATATTGCCTTGTTCATGATAATTGTCTATTGTTCATGCTATAATTGTGTTATCCTGAAATCGAAATACATGTGTGAATACATAGACCACAACATGTCCCTAGTGAGCCTCTAGTTGACTAGCTCGTTGATCAATAGATGGTTACGGTTTCCTGACCATGGACATTGGATGTCATTGATAATGGGATCACATCATTAGGAGAATGATGTGATGGACAAGACCCAATCCTAAGCATAGCGCAAGATCGTGTAGTCCGTCTGCTAAAGCTTTTCTAATGTCAAGTATCTTTTCCTTAGACCATGAGATTGTGCAACTCCCGGATACTGTAGGAATACTTTGGGTGTGCCAAACGTCACAACGTAACTGGGTGACTATAAAGGTGCACTATGGGTATCTCTGAAAGTGTCTGTTGGGTTGGCACGAATCGAGACTGGGATTTGTCACTCCATATGACGGAGAGGTATCTCTGGGCCCACTCGATAAGACATCATCGTAATGAGCTCAATGTGACTAAGGGTTGGTCACGGGATGATGTGTTATGCAACGAGTAAAGTGACTTTCCGGTAACGAGATTGAACGAGGTATTGGGATACCGACGATCGAATCTCGGGCAAGTAACGTACCGATTGACAAAGGGAATTGTATACGGGATTGCTTGAATCCTCGACATCGTGGTTCATCCGATGAGATCATCGTGGAACATGTGGGAGCCAACATGGGTATCCAGATCCTACTGTTGGTTATTGGCCGGAGAGTTGTCTCGGTCATGTCTGCATGGTTCTCGAACCCGTAGGGTCTACACACTTAAGGTTTGATGATGCTAGGGTTATTAGGAAGTTTTGTATGTGATTACCGAATTTTGTTCGAAGTCCCGGATGAGATCCCTAACGTCACGAGGAGTTTCAGAATAGTCCGGAGGTGAAGATTTATATATGGGAAGTCATCATACGGTCATCGGAAATATTCGGGGGTATACCGGTATTGTACCGGGACCACCGGAGGGGTTCCGGGGGTCCACCGGGAGGGTCCACCTGCCTCGGAGGGCCTTATGGGCTGTAGGTGGAAAGGAACCAGCCCCTAGTGGGCTAGGCACCATCCCCCCTAGGGCCCATGCGCCTAGGGTTTGGGGGGAACCTTAAAGGGGGGCGCCCCCCCCCCTTGCTTGGGGGGCAAGCCCCCTCCCCCTTGGCTGCCCCCCCCTCTAGATCTCATCTAGAAGGGCCGGCCCCCTTCTCCCTATAAATAGAGGGGCGAGGGGAGGGCTGTAGCACCACATCCAAGGCGCAGCCCCTCCCCTCCCCAACACCTCTCCTCCTCCGCGTGAGCTTGGCGAAGCCCTGCCGGAGAAATGCCACTCCATCACCACCATGCTGGCGTGCTGCTGTTGGAGCCTTCTTCCTCAACCTCTCCCTCCTCCTTGTTGGATCAAGGCGTGGGAGACGTCACCGGGCTGCACGTGTGTTGAACACGGAGGCACTGTTGTTCGGTGCTCAGATCGGATTCGGCCGCGATCTGAATCGCTACGTGTACGACTCCTCCAACCGCGTTCTTGCAACGCTTCCGACTCGCGATCTTCAAGGGTATGAAGATGCACTCCCCGCTCATTGCTAGTTACTCCATAGATTGATCTTGGTGATGCGTAGAAAATTTTTAATTTCTGCAACGATCCCCAACAGTGGTATCAGAGCCAGGTCTATGCGTAGTTTCTATGCACGAGTAGAACACAAGTTGTTGTGGGCGTTGATTTTGTCAATTTACTTGCTGTTACTAGTCTTATCTTGATTCGGCGGCATCGTAGGATGAAGCGGCCCGGGCCGACCTTACACGTACGCTTACGTGAGACTGGTTCCACCGACTGACATGCACTAGTTGCATAAGGTGGCCAGCGGGTGTCTGTCTCTCCCACTTCAGTCGGATCGGATTCGATGAAAAGGGTCCTTATGAAGGGTAAATAGAAATTGGCATATCACGTTCTGGTGTTGGCGTAGGTAAGAAACGTTCTTGCTAGAAACCTATAGCAGCCACGTAAAAACTTGCAACAACAATTAGAGGACGTCTAACTTGTTTTTGCAGCATATGCCGTGTGATGTGATATGGCCAAAAGGATGTGATGAATGATATCTGTGATGTATGAGATTGATCATGTTCTTGTAATAGGAATCACGACTTGCATGTAGATGAGTATGAAAACCGGCAGGAGCCATAGGAGTTGTCTTAATTTATTTATGACCTGCATGTCAACATAAACGTCATGTAATTACTTTACTTTATTGCTAACCGTTAGCCATAGTAGTAGAAGTAATAGTTGGCGAGACAACTTCATGAAGTCACGATGATGGAGATCATGATGATGGAGGTCATGGTGTCATGCCGGTGATAATGATGATCATGGCGCCCGAAGATGGAGATCAAAAGGAGCAAAATGATATTGGCCATATCATGTCACTATTTGATTGCATGTGATGTTTATCATATTTTACATCTTATTTGCTTAGAACGACGGTAGCATAAATAAGATGATCCCTCACAATAATTTCAAGAAAATGTTCCCCCTAACTATGCACCGTTGCTAAGGTCTGTTGTTCAGAAGCACCATGTGATGATCGGGTGTGATAGGTTCTAACGTTCGCATACAATGGGTGTAAGCCAGATTTACACATGCAATACACTTAGGTTGACTTGACGAGCCTAGCATGTACAAACATGGCCTCGGAACACGGAAGACCAAAAGGTCGAACATGAGTCGTATAGAAGATACGATCAACATGAAAATGTTCACCGATGATGACTAGTCCGTCTCATGTGATGATCGAACACGGCCTAGTTGACTCGGATCATGTATCACTTAGATGACTAGAGGGATGTCTATCTGAGTGGGAGTTCATTAAATAATTTGATTAGATGAACTTAATTATCATGAACATAGTCTAAAATCTTTGCAATATGTCTTGTAGATCAAATGGCCCACGCTAATGTTGCCCTCAACTTCAACGCGTTCCTAGAGAAAACCAAGCTGAAAGATGATGGCAGCAACTACACGGACTGGGTCCGTAACCTGAGGATTATCCTCATAGCTGCCAGGAAAGCATATGTCCTTGATGCACCGCTAGGTGAAGCACCTGTTTTCCCAGCAGAACAAGACGTTATGAATGCCTGGCAGACGCGCAGTGATGATTACTCCCTAGTTCAGTGCGGCATGCTTTACAGCTTAGAACCGGGGCTCCAAAAGCGTTTTGAGCAACACGGAGCATATGAGATGTTCCAAGAGCTGAAAATGGTTTTCCAAGCTCATGCCCGGGTCGAGAGATATGAAGTCTCCGACAAGTTCTACAGTTGCAAGATGGAGGAGAATAGTTCCGTCAGCGAGCACATACTCAAAATGTCTGGGTTGCACAACCGCTTGTCTCAGCTAGGAGTTAATCTCCCGGATGATGCGGTCATTGACAGAATCCTTCAGTCGCTCCCACCTAGCTACAAGAGCTTTGTGATGAACTTCAATATGTAGGGGATGGAAAAGACCATTCCTGAGGTATATTCAATGCTGAAATCAGCGAAGGTGGAAATCAAAAAGGAACATCAAGTGTTGATGGTGAATAAAACCACTAAGTTCAAGAAAGGCAAGGGTAAAAAGAACTTCAAGAAGGACAACAAGGGAGTTGCCGCGCCCGGTAAGCAAGCTGCCGGGAAGAAGCCAAAGAATGGACCCAAGCCTGAGACTGAGTGCTTTTATTACAAGGGAAACGGTCACTAGAAGCGGAACTGTCCCAAGTACTTAGCGGATAAGAAGGCCGGCAATGCCAAAGGTATATGTGATATACATGTTATTGATGTGTACCTAACCAACGCTCGTAGTAGCTCCTGGGTATTTGATACCGGTGCAGTTGCTCATATTTGTAACTCAAACAGGAACTGCGGAATAAACGGAGACTGGCGAAGGACGAGGTGACGATGCGCGTCGGGAATGGTTCCAAGGTCGATGTGATCACCGTCGGCACGCTACCTCTACATTTACCTACGGGATTAGTTTTAAACCTTAATAATTGTTATTTAGTACCAGCTTTGAGCATGAACATTGTATCTGGATCTCGTTTAATGCGAGATGGCTACTCATTTAAATCTGAGAATAATTGTTGTTCTATTTATATGAGAGACATGTTTTATGGTCATGCCCCGCTGGTTAATGGTTTATTCTTATTTAATCTCAAACGTGATGTTACACCTATTCATAGTGTGAATGCCAAAAGATGTAAGGTTGATAATGATAGTCCCACATGCTTGTTGCACTGCCGCCTTGGTCACATTGGTGTCAAACGCATGAAGAAACTCCATGCAGATGGACTTTTGGAGTATCTTGATTATGAATCATTTGACACATGCGAACCATGCCTCATGGGCAAATTGACCAAGACTCCGTTCTCCGGAACAATGGAGCGAGCAACCAACTTATTGGAAATCATACATACTGATGTGTGCGGTCCAATGAGTGTTGAGGCTCGCGGTGGCTATCGTTATGTTCTCACCCTCACTGATGACTTGAGTAGATATGGGTATGTCTACTTAATGAAACACAAATCTGAGACCTTTGAAAAGTTCAAGGAATTTCAGAGTGAGGTTGAGAATCAACGTGACACGAAAATCAAGTTCTTATGATCAGATCATGGGGGAGAGTATTCGAGTCACGAATTTGGCACGCACTTAAGGAAATGCGGAATTGTTTCACAACTCACGCCGCCTGGAACACGTCAGCGTAATGGTGTGTCTGAACGTCGTAATCGCACTCTATTGGATATGGTATGATCTATGATGTCTCTTACCGATTTACTGCTGTCATTTTGGGGTTATGCTATAGAGACTGCCGCATTCACTTTAAATAGGGCTCCATAGAAATCCGTTGAGACGACACCGTATGAATTGTGGTTTGGTAAGAAACCTAAGCTGTCGTTTCTAAAAGTTTGGGGATGCGATGCTTATGTCAAGAAACTTCAACCTGAAAAGCTCGAACCCAAATCGGAAAAATGCGTCTTCATAGGATACCCTAAAGAAACTATTGGGTATACCTACTACCTCAGATCCGAAGGCAAGATCTTTGTTGCCAAGAATGGATCCTTTCTAGAGAAAGAGTTTCTCTCGAAAGAAGTAAGTGGGAGGAAAGTAGAACTTGATGAAGTATTGCCTCTTGAACCGGAGAGTGGCGCGGCTCAAGAAAATGTTCCTGAGGTTCCTGCACCGACTAGAGAGGAAGTTAATGATGATGATCAAGAAACATCAGATCAGGTTGCTACTGGACTTCGTAGGTCCACAAGGACACATTCCGCACCAGAGTGGTACGGCAACCCTGTCTTGGAAATCATGTTGTTAGACAATGGTGAACCTTCAAACTATGAAGAAGCAATGGCGGGCCCAGATTCCAACAAATGGCTGGAATCCATGAAATCCGAGATAGGATCCATGTATGGACTTTGACTGACTTGCCCGATGATCGGCGAGCCATAGAAAATAAATGGATCTTTAAGAAGAAGACAGACGCGGATGGTAATGTGACCATCTATAAGGCTCGGATTGTCGCTAAGGGTTATCAACAAGTTCAAGGGGTTGACTACGATGAGACTTTCTCACCCGTAGCGAAGCCGAAGTCTGTCCGAATCATGTTAGCAATTGCCGCATTCTATGATTATGAGATATGGCAAATGGACGTCAAAACAGCATTCCTTAATGGTTTCCATAAGGAAGAATTGTATATGATGCAGCCGGAAGGTTTTGTCGATCCTAAGAATGCTGACAAGGTGTGCAAGCTCCAATGCTCAATCTATGGGCTGGTGCAAGCCTCTCGGAGTTGGAACATTCGATTTGATGAGATGATCAAAGCGTTTGGGTTTACGCAGACTTATGGAGAAGCCTGTGTTTACAAGAAAGTGAGTGGGAGCTCTGTAGCATTTCTCATATTATATGTGGATGACATAATATTGATGGGAAATGATATAGAATTCTTGGAAAGCATAAAGGCCTACTTGAACAAGTGTTTTTCAATGAAGGACCTTGGAGAAGCTGCTTATATATTAGGCATCAAGATCTATAGAGATAGATCGAGACGCCTCATTGGTCTTTCACAAAGTACGTACCTTGACAAGATATTGAAGAAGTTCAATATGGATCAGTCCAAGAAGGGGTTCTTGCCTGTATTGCAAGGTATGAGATTGAGCACGACTCAATGCCCGACCACAGCAGAAGATAGAGAAAAGATGAGTGTCGTCCCCTATGCCTCGGCCATAGGGTCTATTATGTATGCCATGTTGTGTACCAGACCTGATGTAAACCTTGTCGTGAGTTTGGTAGGAAGGTACCAAAGTAATCCCGGCATGGAACACTGGACAGCGGTCAAGAATATCCTGAAGTACCTGAAAAGGACTAAGGATATGTGAGGGAGTCCTGGATTAGGGGGTGTCCGGATGGCCGGACTATACCTTCAGCCGGACTCCTGGACTATGAAGATACAAGATTGAAGACTCCGTCCCGTGTCCGGGAGGGACTTTCCTTGGCATGGAAGGCAAGCTTGGTGATATGGATATGTGGATCTCCTACCATTGTAACCGACTTTGTGTAACCCTAACCCTCTCCGGTGTCTATATAAACCAGAGGGTTTTAGTCCGTAGGACAACATACAGAACAACAATCATACCATAGGCTAGCTTCTAGGGTTTAGCCTTTCCGATCTCGTGGTAGATCTACTCTTGTACTACCCATATCATCAATATTAATCAAGCAGGACGTAGGGTTTTACCTCCATCAAGAGGGCCCGAACCTGGGTAAAACTTCGTGTCCCTTGCCTCCTGTTACCATACGGCCTAGACGCACAGTTCGGGACCCCCTACCCGAGATCCGCCGGTTTTGACACCGACATTCGTGCTTTCATTGAGAGTTCCTCTGCGTCGTCGCCGTCAGGCTTGATGGCTCCTACTATCATCGATAGTGATGCGGTCCAGTGTGAAACTTGTCTCCCTGGACAGATCTCTGTCTTCGGCAGCTTTGCACTGCGGGCTAATTTGCTTGGCCATCTGGAGCAGATCGAAAGCTATGCCCCTGGCCGTCAGGTCAGGTTTGGAAGTTTAAACTACACGGCTGACATCCGCGGGGACTTGATCTTCGACGGAGTCGAGCCACTGCCGAGCGCGCCGCACTATCACGACGGGCATGATCTAGCTCTGCCGCCGAACAGTGCCCTGGAGGCTGCACCCGCATCGGCTTCGACCCTTAATTCGGAGCCAACTGCGCCGATCAAGGATGGGTGGTTGGACGCCGCCTCGGGGGCTGCGATCCCAATGACGATCGAGCTGAACACCAGCCCCGCACTCCGCGAGACTCGTGACTCCAAGGAGCCGGACTCCTCCCCGGACTCTGGACCTTCCGCGCCCTTGCCGATCGAATCCGATTGGGCGCCGATCATGGAGTTTACCATCGCGGACATCTTTCAGCGCTCGCCCTTCGGCGATATTATGAAATCACTAAAGCCTCTCTCTTTGTCAAGAGAGCCCTGCCCGGATCATGGCCAGCAGGATTGGGATGCGGAAGACGAAGAAATTCGATGCCCACCCACCACCCACTTTGTAGCCAGTGTCGATGATTTAACCGACATGCTCGACTTCGACTCTGAAAACATCGACGGTATGGACGACGATGTGGGAGGCGAAGAAGAACCACCACCCACAGGGCGCTGGACGCCCACCTCATCATATGACGTATACATGGTGGACGCACCAAAAGATGACGACGAGGACCGGAAGGACGCACCGAAGGCTTGTTCCCTCGAGAAGCAGTCAAAGCGGTGACGCAAGCACCGCCCCAAATCCTGCCTCGACAGAAATAACGATCACACAGACCCAGCGCTAGAGCAGGGCGAACCGCTGCCGGACAATGGCAATCCGGATAATCAAACCGAACAAACAAATTCTATCAAGGATAATAGTCCGGACGACATAACGCCGGACAGGCACCCGGAGCAGCAGAATGCCCGTAAAAGGCTTGTTGCCACCGCGAGGAGTGTTAAAAAGCAGAAGCAAAGGCTCAAGGCTGCGCAAGACACACTCCAAATCAGATGGAGTAAAATACTCAACACATCAGCGAGGTACAGCGACAATCGCCCCTCCAAGAGCTACCCAAAGCGGAAGCTGCTACCTGAAATCGATGAGGAGGCCTCAGACCCCCCACAACCAAACATCAAAGCAGCCACCTAGCCGGATAGACGACCCCTCTACCAACACAGAGCAGCATACAACGCCACTCACAATACAACACGCGACCCATGCGAGGGCTCACACCCAAAGGACGGCGCAACAAGATCCATCTATGGACCACACAAGCACGCCCCAGCATACAATGCAACACAACAAACATCCGAACAATGCGGTACACCAAGCTACAGGGGTGCTGCACACCCCCTATGTTTCACCGATGAGGTGCTGGACCATGAATTTCCAGAGGGATTCAAACCCGTAAACATAGAGACATACGACGGAACAACAGACCCTAGGGTCTGGATTGAGGACTACATCCTTCATATCCATATGGCTCGAGGAGATGATCTCCACGCCATCAAGTACTTACCCCTCAAGCTCAAAGGGTCAGCTCGTCACTGGCTTAAAGGCCTCCCCGAAAGCTCCATTGGAAGTTGGGAAGAGCTCGAAGACGCCTTTCGGGCAAATTATCAAGGGACTTATGTCCGACCTCCGGATGCGGACGATTTGAGTCATATAACTCAACAGCCCGGAGAGTCAGCCCGAAAGCTTTGGAACAGGTTTCTTACTCAAAAGAACCAGATTGTCGACTGTCCGGACGCCGAAGCCTTGGCAGCTTTTAAGCATAGCGTCCGTGACGAATGGCTCGCCAGACACCTCGGCCAAAATAAGCCGAGAACGATGGCCGCATTAACAAGCCTCATGACCCGCTTTTGCGCGGGTGAGGACAGCTGGCTAGCCAGATGCAGCACCAGTGACCCCAGTACATCTGAAGTTAGAGATGGAAACGGGAAATCACGGCGCAACAGCAATAACAAACGCCGGAATAAAGAAGACAGCACGAAGGGCATGGCAGTAAACGCCGGATTCAAAAGCTCTCAGCCAGGTCAGCAAAAGCCGCCCTCTAAAGGCACCAGGGATGAACTGTCCAGCCTCAATAAAATTTTGGACCAAGTATGTCAGATCCATAGTACCCCTGGTAAACCTGCTAATCATACCCACAGAGAATGTTGGGTCTTCAAGCAGTCCGGCAAGCTGAACGCCGTACACAAGGGGGAGGATACACCAAGTGAAGACGAGGACGAGCCTCCCAAGCAAGACACTGGGGAACAAAAGAAATTTCCACCAGAAGTCAAAATAGTAAATGTGTTACACATGATCAAGGGAAAAAACAACGCGGCACTCCCAGGAAAATATACCCAAGTGCCTGTCACCGTGAAGTCCTGCCACTGGTCGTCTCAACTGATCACTTTCGACCATCGCTATTACTCAGCAAGTATCTGACGGGCAGGATGGGCTGCCCTTGTATTAGACCCAGTAATTGGCGGATATCACTTCACACGAGTCTTGATGGATGGTGGCAGCAATCTAAACCTAATATATCAGGATACAATCCGCGGGATGGGGTTAGACCCAACAAAAATTCGCCATAGCAATACTACCTTTAAAGGAGTGACGCCAGGCCCAGGGGCTCGTTGTACGGGCTCCCTCCTACTACAAGTTATATTCGGCTCCCCCGATAACTTCTGTCGCGAGCATTTAACCTTCCACATCGCTCCGTTCCAAAGTGGCTATCAAGCACTGCTCGGACGCGAAGCTTTCGCTCGCTTTAATGCAATACCACACTACGCCTCCCTCACACTCAAGATGCCCGGTCCACGTGGCATCATTTCAGTGCACGGAAATATCATGCGATCTCTGCGCGTCGAAGAGAGTGCGGCTGCCTTGGCAGCCGCACACTAAAGGCGCCCGGACCAGCGAAAGCATCCAATAGGTCGTCAAGACCTCAGACACAACTAATCAAGTCCGGCGCCGCTATTTATATCGAATAAATGGTCACACCCCTATTTGTCAATACAAGGGGCTCAACGCGCACAGACAAGTGGCAATTTTTTCTCATCTTGAATTATACATGGTTTTTTTAAAAACTATCTTTTTACACGACAACTTTTTCACCTAAATTCCTCTCTTTTACAGACGATCATCGTGCTACACCCATCTAGGATACGGCACAACGGAGACACAGGCGCAGACGTGCAGCAGGGACCCGCTCCAAGGATTCTTTTTAGATTAAGACCCTGTGTAAACCTTTTTTACTGTCTCTTGTTGATACATATCCACCGTTGCGAAGGATGCTGACGTCTTGGCATGTGGCCACGCCAGAACAATGCACGTACCTGGACACAAGGGGCTTCTTACAAAGGCCATTATTTAGGCCCGGTTTATACCACAAAGACCGAATACCTTAGGGAGTGTTCGGCATCGCGAGTTTGGCCCTATATGCATCAGCTCTGAATCATTGTCTTTGGTCAAATGTTGGGTTTGCCCGGCTCCTGTGTTTTAGTGCCTTACGTTTCGCTTTACCGGCTAAGGTAGCACTAGGAGAACTACTGCGATTGTGCCCTGGTTCATCCGGACGAGCACCTCAGTAGAGAAAGCCGAAAACTGACTGTCATGATATAGCGTGAGACTGGTCAACCACTCGATGACCTGTTGGAATGTTAGAATTCCTCCGCCTTAATGAAGGGCCGTTTTTCGGCCAGGCATGTACGCACCCCGGGATTGGGAGAGTGCGGAGCCACCAGGGGCTATCTAGTAGCCCCACTGTCAAACTCCTATGGCTAAGTGAAAGTGCTAAAGCATTATAGTCCGGTTGCCTCGCTCGCTCTGCTATCACCTCCTTAATAGGACCAAGACGTTGGGTCAAGTGTGAACGTGTGTTTTTTGTGAGAACCTCCGCATTATATGCGTGGGGGTTGAAGCCGACGGCTGCAATCTTTCAGGTTATACACATGTATACATAAATGGCCGCCCAGGAGGCATCATATTACTTTCAGGCAAAAGTATAAAATAGCCTTATAAAAATTTATAAAAGCATTTCGCTTACAATGAGATTACATATCACTCAAACATAATATTTTATGAGCACTGGGTGTCTATCAAACGAGCACCCTCAAGAACTTCTTCAAAGTAGTGCTCAGCAGCCATTCGGCCTATGGCCGAATCCCGCGCTGCAACAGTGGTAGCATACATCTCTGCCCAGTATGCTTTAACACGGGCAAAGGCCATCCATGAGCCCTCTATGCACGCCGACCTCTTCATCACATTAATGTGCGGCACCACGTCAAGGAACTGCTACACCAAGCTGAAATAGCTGTTCGATTTTGGCCTTTCCGGCCATAGCTGATCCACAACAGACCTCATGGCGAGTCCGAACAACCTATTCAGTTCGGCCCATTCGGCTAATTGGTCAGTGAATGAAAGCGGACGCTCGGGAGAATGGAATTGTGTCCAAAACAGCTGGTCCACTTCACGGTCCGTCTGACCCTGGAAGTACTTGGCCGCATCGGCAGCGCTCACCGCCAAATCCATATACACATCCTCCGAACTCCACAGCCGATCCAGAGGGGCATACCGTGGATCTCCGAACTTCCTCCGCAACATAAAGGATTTCCCAGCTACAATATCCCCGGCTTCCCGCATCTCCTCCTTCGCCCTCATAGCAGAGCGGATGTCTTTTCTCGTCGCAGCAGCCTTCTCAAGGTCTGATGCCTTCGCTAGGTTTTCCTTTTCAAGAACCCGGCAACGGTCGGCGGCAGCTTTTAATTCTATGGCCATCTTGGCCATCTTATCTCGGCTCTCGCCATGCGCGGCCTTCTCGGCTTTCAACTCTTCGGCCACCTTCAAAGAAGCCGCATTACCAAACCTCGCTTGTTCCTTGGCTCGGGCAAGTTCTGCCCGCAAGGCTTCAACAGTGGCAGCTCCATCTGCAGTCACAACATATTAAAGATACTGGCATCATGCTGCTCTTACTATGTGGCATTTACCAGATAATGACACTTACCCTGTGCCTCGTCAAGCCTTTTGTTAACAAGCTCGATGTCGGCGTCTGCCGCATCCAACTGCCGTTTTAAATGGGCAAACTCGCTAGTCCGGCTAGCCACCGGAGCTTCCATCACCTGCACATAGAGGCAGTATGGTTATTACCTGGGAATATGATCCTCTGTTCGTCATCGCTTCCGACGACAACCAGAGTCTCAGGGGCTACTATCTACACAGGGCACACCTAGCATGTGCAGGACTATCATACATTATTTTACGTACCTCAAAGCCTGTCAGTAGACTGATAAAAGCTTCATGCAATTTGCTTTTGGCGGACGAGATTCTCTCCATCACCGTATTCATCAGCATACGGTGTTCATCTGAGATGGCCGCTCGCCCCACCAACTCCCTCAGAACATCCGATCGCACACCAGACGGTGCCAGACTCTTTTGTCTGCTCTCTTCGGGAGCCGGACACTGGGAGCTTCGGGGGTCAATGGGATTATCTTCTGGCCTCAGCGGACTCGGAGAGGCCCTCCGCGACGACACTTTGGGGTCACCCGCTTCCGGAGCGGAGGAGTCCGGAGGAGGCGTTTCGCTCTCCATCATCTTTGGAAGAAGATCCCCCGAAGACGAGCTCATTTGAGAGGGGCTAAGGCCCGAACTGCAAAGATATATGCGGTGGTTATTTTCTCAGAAGAAAAAGATGGCATACCTGTACTATTAAAGTATTTCGGGTCACTTACGACTCGCTGGAGAATTGATCCCCCCACGGACTTTGTGCGGCAAAAGCACCCCCCAAGGTAGGACCCTCCGTGGGAGACTTCTTCTCCCGTTTGGAAGCTTCGGCTTCCGAATCCCCGGGCGCAGTCCTTTTCCTCCTCCGGTCGTCTTCCTTCATGGAGACGCTCACTCCCTCGGTTAGAATGGGCAGCGTTGGGGGCCCGCGTCCGCCCGTGTTATCCTCCCCGGGCAAGGTGCGACCTGGAGCATCTTTTCCAATACTGGATTGTCCAAACCCTCAGGGAGGGGGCCGAACACCGAATCAACTTCGCCTTTGTTAGCCAGTCCTGGTCAAAAAGCAAACTCTCAGAAATAACTTCGTAACAAATGAGAGATAGTATGTTCGGCCAGAAGATTCCTTACCTGTTCGGTGGCGCGGTTACTGCTCAGGCCCACGTCCTCGGTGATTTCCGGACGCTCTACCTGAGGTCCAAAGAATGACTTGTACATCTCCTCGTGTGTTAGGCCGAGGAAATTTTGAATGACATGCGGTCCCTCGGGATTGAACTCCCACAAGCGAAGGGGCCAACGTTTGCAAGGCTGGACTTGACGAACCAGCATAACTTGTATTACCGCAACCAAACTAAAATGTCCGTTGAAGAGATCTCGAATGCGGCTTTGCAGTATATGCACGTCCTTGGCTGGACCCCAGCTCAGACCTCTGCTGATACATGACATCAGTTGTGGTGGAGGGCCCGAGCGGAAAACAGGGGCGGCCGCCCACTTGGCACTTCTAGGAGCCATGATGTAGAACCACTCCTGTTGCCACAATTCAGACACCTCTGGAATGGAACCTTTGGGCCATGGAGCTCCCGTCATCTTGCATATGTGAGGCACCTCCGCACGCTACATGTTGCCCCTCGATCATCTTCGGCTTTACTTCAAAGGTCTTGAGCCACAGGCCAAAGTGAGGGGTAACCCGGAGGAAGGCCTCACACACGACAATAAATGTTGTGATATGAAGAAAGGAGTCTGGAGCTAGATCATGGAAATCTAGCCCGTAATAAAACATCGAACCCCTGACGAAAGGATCCAGAGCAAGGCCTAGACCTCGGAGGAAGTGGGAGATGAACACGACGTTCTCGTTGGGGTCGGGGGAGGGGACGGCCTGCCCTCGGGCAGGCAGACGATGCGAAACCTCGGTGGTCAGATATCTGGCCTCCCTCAACTTTTTGATGTCTTCTTCCGTGATGGAGGAAGGCATCCATCGGCCTTGAAGGCTAGATCCTGACATGATTGAAGGTTCAGAGCACCTGACCTGAACTTTGGGTGTTTGAGCTTGAGGTGGGGGAAGGATTCGATTGAGCACGGGAGGGAAAAATAAAAGCCTTGTCCCTTTATAAAGAGGGTGAATATCAAGCGTCCTCTCCGTGGCCGTTTGGGCTTGCCTATAGTCTAGGAGTCCTAGAAGCGGTTGGGTTATCCACTCCCGTATCGATGAGAATCCCGGAATAAGGGGACACGATCTCTGCTTTAACAAGACGTGCCAAGGAAACCGCCTCGCATGACACGCTGAGGTGGGACAATAAAATGATTCGAATAAAGGCTTGGTCGTGGTGCGATGTCACACTACGGAATACGTCAGCAGATTAGATTTGTGTAAATATTATTCTCTCTATGGCAATATGTGGAAACTTATTTTGCAGAGCCGGACACTATCTTTGTGTTCAAAATCTTCTATGAAGTACTTGGAGGAGAAACCCGCCTTGCAATGCCGAAGACAATCTGCGCGCCAGACTCGTCGTCATTGAAGCCTGGTTCAGGGGCCACTGAGGGAGTCCTGGATTAGGGGGTGTCCGGATGGCCGGACTATACCTTCAGTCGGACTCCTGGACTATGAAGATACAAGATTGAAGACTTCGTCCCGTGTCCGGGAGGGACTTCCCTTGGCGTGGAAGGCAAGCTTGGCGATACGAATATGTGGATCTCCTACCATTGTAACCGACTTTGTGTAACCCTAACCCTCTCTGGTGTCTATATAAACCGGAGGGTTTTAGTCCGTAGGACAACATACAGAACAACAATCATACCATAGGCTAGCTTCTAGGGTTTAGCCTCTCTGATCTCGTGGTAGATCTACTCTTGTACTACCCATATCATCAATATTAATCAAGCAGGACGTAGGGTTTTACCTCCATCAAGAGGGCCCGAACCTGGGTAAAAATTCGTGTCCCTTGCCTCCTGTTACCATCCGGCCTAGACGCACAGTTCAGGACCCCCTACCCGAGATCCGCCGGTTTTGACACCGACAATATGTTTCTCGTTTATGGAGGTGACGAAGAGCTCGTCGTAAAGGGTTACGTCGATGCTAGCTTCGACACAGATCTGGATGACTCTAAGTCACAAACCGGATACGTGTATATTTTTAATGGTGGGGCAGTCAGCTGGTGTAGTTGCAACTAAAGTGTCGTGGCGGGATCTACATGTGAAGCGGAGTACATGGCAGCCTCGGAGGCAACACAAGAAGCAATCTGGATGAAGGAGTTCATTAACGACCTAGGAGTTATTCCCAATGCATCGGGCCCGATGACACTCTTCTGTGACACACTGGAGCTATTTCCCTTGCCAAGGAGCCCAGGTTTCACAAGAAGACCAGGCATATCAAGCGTCACTTCAACTCCATTCGTGAAAATGTTCAAAATGGAGACATAGATATTTGTAAAGTGCATACGGACCTGAATGACGTAGATCCGTTGACTAAACCTCTTCCTTGAGCAAAACATGATCAACACCAGAACTCTATGGGTGTTCGATTCATCACAATGTAACTAGATTATTGACTCTAGTGCAAGTGGGAGACTGTTGGAAATATGCCCTAGAGGCAATAATAAAATGTTTATTATTATATTTCCTTGTTCATGATAATTGTCTATTGTTCATGCTATAATTGTGTTATCCGAAAATCGTAATACATGTGTGAATACATAGACCACAACATGTCCCTAGTGAGCCTCTAGTTGACTAGCTCGTTGATCAATAGATGGTTACGGTTTCCTGATCATGGACATTGGATGTCATTGATAACAGGATCACATCATTAGGAGAATGATGTGATGGACAAGACACAATCCTAAGCATAGCGCAAGATCGTGTAGTTCGTCTGCTAAAGCTTTTCTAATGTCAAGTATCTTTTCCTTAGACCATGAGATTGTGCAACTCCCGGATACTATAGGAATACTTTGGGTGTGCCAAACGTCACAACGTAACTGGGTGACTATAAAGGTGCACTATGGGTATCTCTGAAAGTGTCTGTTGGGTTGGCACAAATCGAGACTGGGATTTGTCACTCCATATGACGGAGAGGTATCTCTGGCCCACTCGGTAAGACATCATCGTAATGAGCTCAATGTGACTAAGGGTTGGTCACGGGATGATGTGTTACGCAACGAGTAAAGTGACTTGCCAGTAACGAGATTAAACGAGATATTGGGATATCGACGATCGAATCTCGAGCAAGTAACGTACCGATTGACAAAGGGAATTGTATACGGGATTGCTTGAATCCTCGACATCGTGGTTCATCCGATGAGATCATCGTGGAACATGTGGGAGCCAACATGGGTATCCAGATCCCGCTGTTGGTTATTGGCCGGAGAGTTGTCTCGGTCATGTTTGCATGGTTCCCGAACCCGTAGGGTCTACACACTTAAGGTTCGATGACGCTAGGGTTATTAGGAAGATTTGTATGTGATCACCGAATGTTGTTCGGAGTCCCGGATGAGATCCCAGACGTCACGAGGAGTTTCGGAATAGTCCATAGGTGAAGATTTATATATGGGAAGTCATCATACGGTCACCGGAAATATTTGGGGGTATACCGGTATTGTACCGGGACCACGGGAGGGGTTCCGGGGGTCCATCGGGAGGGTCCACCTGCCCCAGAGGGCCTTATGGGCTGTAGGTGGAAGGGAACCAGCCCCTAGTGGGCTGGGCGCCATCCTCCCTAGGGCCCATGCGCCTAGGGTTTGGGAGGAACCCTAAAGGGGGGCACCCCCCCCCTTGCTTGGGGGCCAAACCCCCTCCCCCTTGCCCCCCCCCTCTAGATCTCATCTAGAGGGGCCGGTCCCCTTCCCCCTTCTCCCTATAAATAGAGGGGCGAGGGGAGGGTTGCAGCACCACATCCAAGGCGCAGCCCCTCCCCTCCCCAACACATCTCCTCCTCCGCGTGAGCTTGGCGAAGCCCTGCCGGAGAACTGCCACTCCATCACCACCACGCCGTCGTGCTGCTGTTGGAGCCTTCTTCCTCAACCTCTCCCTCCTCCTTGCTGGATCAAGGCGCGGGAGACGTCACCGGGCTGCACGTGTGTTGAACGCAGAGGCACCGTTGTTCGGTGCTCAGATCGGATTCGCCCGCGATCTGAATCGCTACGTGTACGACTCCTCCAACCGCGTTCTTGCAACGCTTCCGACTCGCGATCTTCAAGGGTATGAAGATGCACTCCCCTCTCATTGCTAGTTACTTCATAGATTGATCTTGGTGATGCTTAGAAAAATTGTAATTTCTGCAATGATCCCCAACAAGATGGGGGCTTATAGTTTTGCCTCCCAACGTTTTACCTCAAGGGTAATGTCAACAATAATAGTTCATGAAAACTCACATCCAATTAGCCATATATACCAAGATCTTTCCAACATATTGTGCTTGCAAAAGGATAAAATGTAAAAAGGAAGGGTGAAGATCACCATGACTCTTAAGCAATGTATGAGATAAAAGTAAAAGATGGGCCCTTCGCAGAGGGAAGCAGAGGTTGGCATGCGCTTTTATGGTTGGATGCACAAAATCTTAATGCGAAAGAACGTCACTTTATATTGCCACTTGTGATATGGACCTTTTTTATGCAGTCTGTCGCTTTTATTACTTCCATATCACACGATCGTATAAAGCTTATTTCTTCCACACCAATCAATCATACATATTTAGAGAGCAATTTTTATTGCTTGCACCGATGACATCTTACTTGATGGATCTTACTCAATCCATAGGTAGATATGGTGGACTCCTATGGCAAGACTGGTTTAAGGGTATTTGGAAGCACAAGTAGTATCTCTACTTGGTGCAATGAACTTGGCTAGCATGAGGGGGAAAAGCAAGCTCAACATGTTGGAAGATCCAAGACAATATAATTTATTTCAGATGTAAGAAACATAACCCATTATGTTGTCTTCCTTGTCCAATGTGAACTCTTTAGCACGTCATATTTTAATGAGTGCTCACAATCATAAAAGATGTCCAAGATAGTATATTTATATGTGAAGACCTCTATTTCTTTATTACTTCCTATTAATTGCAACGATGACCAAAACTGTGTTTGTCAACCCTCAACAACTTTTATTCATCATACTCTTTCTATGTGAGCTCATTACTCTCCATAAGATTCACATGATCTCTTTGTTTCTTTTTATTTCTTTCTCTTTTCTTTTATTCACTTAGGATCATGGCAAAATAATCAAGCCCTTGACTCAACGCTAATCTTTATTATATAGCTCACATACTCGATTACATAGAAGGATAATAAAGCAAAACTCACGACTAAATCATACTAAGAACTTTTATTCTACTAGATCAAGATATTACCAAAACGATCGAACTAAGAAAAACGGTAAAGATAAAAGTGATGGTGATACGATACCGGGGCACTCCCCCAAGCTTGGCAGTTGCCAAGTGGAGTGCCCATACCAGAAACTCAATTCTTCTTTGTTGGTGGAGACGGTGGTGATTTTGTTGATGGTGTAGGCTTGTCGTCCTTCTTCCAAGGCATAGGCTCTCCATCATAGAATGATGATCGAGTCTCCTGAAACCTCAAATCTGCAGCCAAACTCATCCTCTTGAATCTATATTCATACTCACAGTTTTGGTTTTGCAGGTCATAGATCTGGGCTTGGAGGTGCTCGTTTTTCTCATGAAGCTTGAAGATGGCCTCCCCAATGTCCTTGACGTCCAACTTGTGGTTGTTGGTGAACTCCGTGATCATAATGTGATTAGAATCGAGTCCACGCTCCACCATATCCTGACACTTGAAAACTTCTTGCTCCAATGCCTCGAGCCTTGCCTTCGTGCTTCCGGTCTTCCTTGGTCCCTCAGCATCGCAGATGTGCAACAACCCCTCACGCACCTCAATGGTTTGAGGGTGTTGCAGCACTTCTGCGAGGTAGGGGTTGATGACCTTCTCAAAGAACTGGTCCTTGGGGGCGCATGAAGATGACATGACGACCTGGATATGTCAGAAAAACAGCTCGAAACAAAAACAGGGGATTTTTGCGTGATACGGGAGTCAAAACCTCCGGGAGATTATATAATGAATTTTTACTGACCAAAATATGTAATGTGTACGAAAACGGAGTCCGGAGAGCACACGAGGTACCCACGAGGTAGGGGGTGCGCCCAGTAGGGTAGGGCGCGCCCTCCACCCTCGTGGAGCCCTCGTGTCCTTCCCGGACTGCTGCTTATTTTTCTATTTTTCTAAATATTCCAAAATGGAGAAATATTGCCTTAAAACTGTTTTGGAGTCGGTTTACTAATCGTACCACATACCTATTCCTTTTCGGAGTCTGAAACATTCCGGAAAGTGTCCCTTATGTATTCCTCCGGGGTTACGGTTTCAATAACATTGATTTCAACATTTATGGGATTACCTGAGATATAGTGTTTGATTCTTTGACCGTTCACCACCTTTAGATTTGTGCCTTCGAAGTTGTTGATTTTTAAGGCACCGGAACGGTAGACCTCCTCGATAACGTAAGGACCTTCCCATTTAGAGAGAAGTTTTCCTGCAAAAAATCTTAAACGAGAGTTGTATAGAAATACATAATCACCTACATTAAACTCACGCTTTTGTATCCTTTTGTCATGCCATCTTTTAAATTTTTCTTTAAACAACTTGGCATTTTCGTAGGCTTGGGTTCTCCATTCATCAAGTGAGCTAATATCAAATAACCTCTTCTCACCGGCAAGTTTAAAATCATAATGAAGTTCTTTAATAGCCTAATAAGCCTTGTGTTCTAGTTCGAGAGGTAAGTGACAAGCTTTTCCATAGACCATTTTATACGGAGACATACCCATAGGATTTTTATATGCAGTTCTATAGGCCCATAATGCATCATCAAGTTTCTTGGACCAATTCTTTCTAGACCTATTAACAGTCTTTTGCAAAATTAATTTGAGTTCTCTATTACTCAATTCTACTTGACCACTAGACTGAGGGTCATAAGGAGATGCAATTCTATGATTAACATCATATTTAGCAAGCATTTTACGGAAAGCACCATGAATAAAATGTGAACCACCATCAGTCATTAAATATCTAGGGACTCCAAATCTTGGAAAAATAACTTCTTTAAGCATTTTAATAGAAGTGTTATGATCAGCACTACTAGTTGGAATAGCTTCTACCCACTTAGTAACGTAATCAACAACAACTAAAATATGTGTATAACCATTAGAGGAAGGAAAATGTCCCATATAGTCAAAGCCGCAAACATCAAATGGTTCAATAACAAGTGAATAGTTCATAGGCATTTCTTGACTTCTACTAATATTACCAATTCTTCGACATTCATCACAAGATAAGACAAACTTACGGGCATCCTTGAAGAGAGTAGGACAATAAAAACCAGATTGCAGTACCTTATGTGCGGTTCTATCTCCAGCATGGTGTCCTCCATAAGCTTCGGAGTGACACTTGCGTAGGATCTATTCCTGTTCATGCTCAGGTACACAACGTCTAATAACACCACCTACTCCTTCTTTATAAAGATGTGGGTCATCCCAAAAGTAATGCCTCAAATCATAGAAGAACTTTTTCTTTTGTTGGTATGTGAAACTAGGTGGTATAAACTTAGCAACAATGTAATTAGCATAATCAGCATACCATGGACCAGTATGAGAAGCATTTATGACATTTAATTGCTCATCGGGAAAGTTATCATCAATAGGTAGTGGGTCATCAAGCACATTTTCTAACCTAGACAAGTTGTCTGCAACGGGGTTCTCAGCTCCTTTTCTATCAACAATATGCAAATCAAATTCTTGTAGCAAGAGAACCCATCTAATAAGTCTAGGTTTAGCATCTTTCTTTTCCATGAGATATTTAATAGCAGCATGATCAGTGTGAATAGTTCAGAATCAACAATGTAAGGTCTAAACTTATCACAAGCAAATACAACTGCTAAGAATTCTTTTTCAGTAGTAGCATAATTTCTTTGAGCATTGTCTAGAGTTTTACTAGCATATTGAATAACATTTAGTTTCTTATCAACTCTTTGTCCTATAACAGCACCTACAGCATAATCACTAGCATCACACATAATTTCAAAGGGTAAATTCCAATCAGGTGGCTGGACAATAGGTGTAGAGATCAATGCTTTCTTAAGTATTTCAAATGCTTCTACACAATCATCATCAAAGACAAATGGTATATCTTTTTGTAATAAATTAGTCAGAGGCCGAGAAATTTTTGAGAAGTCCTTAATGAACCTCCTACAAAAACCGGCATGACCCAGGAAACTTCTTATACCTTTGATGTCCTTGGGACATGGCATCTTTTCAATAGCATCAACCTTGGCTTTATCAACTTCAATACCTCTTTCAGAAACTTTATGACCCAAGACAATACCTTCATTAACCATAAAGTGGCACTTTTCCCAATTCAAGACAAGAATAGTTTCTTCACATCTCTGCAAAACTCGATCAAGGTTGCTCAAGCAATCATCAAAAGAAGATCCATAGACGGAAAAGTCGTCCATGAAAACCTCACAAATCTTTTCACAAAAGTCAGAGAATATAGCCATCATGCATCTTTGAAAGGTAGCAGGTGCATTACATAAACCAAAAGGCATACGTCTATAAGCAAAAGTACCAAAAGGGCATGTAAAAGTAGTCTTTGATTGATCTTTGGCTGACACCTGTATTTGAGAGAAACCGGAATAACCATCTAGAAAGCAAAAATGTGTATGTTTGGACAATCTTTCTAGCATTTGATCGATAAAAGGTAAGGGGTAATGATCTTTTTTAGTATCCTTATTTAATTTGCGGAAATCAATTACCATCCAATAACCTCTAATAATTCTTTGAGGAATCAATTCATCTTTATCATTAGGAACAACAGTAATACCTCCCTTCTTAGGGACACAATGGACAGGGCTTACCCACTGACTATCAGCAACGGGATAAATTATACCTGCCTCAAGGAGCTTTAGTATCTCCTTTCTTACCACTTCTTTCATCTTAGGATTTAGCCGACGTTGATGATCACGAACTGGTTTAGCATCTTCTTCCAAATTAATTTTATGTTGACATAGAGTGGGACTAATGCCCTTAAGATCATCAAGAGTATACCCAATAGCAGCACGGTGCTTCTTCAGAGTTTTCAATAATCTCTCTTCTTCATGCTCTGATAGGTTAGCACTAATAATAACAGGATATATCTTTTTCTCATCAAGATAAGCATATTTAAGAGTATCAGGTAACGGTTTAAGCTCAAACACGGGATCACCCTTGGGTGGAGGAGGATCCCCTAGGATTTCAACAGGTAAATTGTTTTTCAGAATAGGTTCCTGTTTAAAGAATACTTCATCTAATTCCCTTCTTTCATTCATAAACATATCATTTTCATGGTCTAGCAAATATTGTTCTAAAGGATCACTAGGAGGTACGGCAATAGAAGCAATACCGATAATTTCATCCTTACTAGGTAATTCTTCTTCACGGTGTTGTCTACTAAATTTAGAAAAATTAAATTCATGAGCCATATCATATAAACCAATAGTAACAACATCTCTTTTGCAATATATGGTAGCATTAACAGTATTTAAGAAGGGTCTACCAAATATAATGGGACAAAAGCTATCTTGTGTGGAACCAAGAACAAGAAAATCAGCAGGATATTTAGTTTTCCCACACAAGACTTCAACATCTCTAACAATTCCCATTGGTGAAATAGTATCTCTATTGGCAAGTTTAATTGTGACATCAATATCTTCCATCTCAGCAGGTGCAATATCATGCATAACTTCTTGGTATAAGGAATAAGGTATTGCACTAGCACTAGCACCCATATCACATAAGCTATGATAACAATGATCTCCTATTTTAACAAAAATAACAAGCATGCCTACCACAGGTCTAGGCTTATCTTTATCAAAGGGTTTAGCAAGTCTAGCAGTTTCATCACAGAAATAAATAACATGCCCATCAATATTATCAGACAAGATATCTTTAACAATAGCAATATTAGGTTCAACTTTAACTTGCTCAGGAGGTGTATATGTTTTAATATTGCTTTTACGAACTACAGTTGAAGCTTTAGCATGATCCTTTATCCTAACAGGGAAAGGTGGTTTCTCAACATAAGAAGTAGGAACAATAGGATCATTATAAGTGATAGTCTTTTCTTCAACTTTAATAGGTGCATATACTTTTACTTCTATGGGAGGATGATATTTAAACCACTTCTCCTTGGGGAGATCAACATAGGCAGCAAAAGATTCACAGAAAGAAGCTACTATATCATAGTCAAGTCCATATTTAGTGCTAAATTTACAAAAAATATCGGTATCCATAAAAGATTTAACACAATCAAAACTAGGTGTCATACCTGACTCCTTACCATTGTCGAGGTCCCAATCTTCAGAGTTGCGTTTAATTCTTTCCAATAAATCCCATTTGAATCCAATAGTCTTCATCATAAAAGAGCCAGCACAAGAAGTATCAAGCATGGTGCGATTGTTACCAGAAAGCCGAGCATAAAATTTTTGAATAATCATTTCTCTTGAGAGCTCATGATTGGGGCATGAATACAACATTGATTTAAGCCTCCCCCAAGCTTGAGCGATGCTTTCTCCTTCGCAAGGCCAAAAATTATATATGTAATTGCGATGACGATGAACAAGATGCATAGGATAAAACTTCTGATGAAATTCCAATTTCAATCGTTTGTAATTCCAAGACCTCATATCATCACATAGCCTATACCATGTCGATGCATCTCCCCTCAAAGATAAAGGGAAGACCTTCTTCTTAACAACATCTCTGGGTACACCTGCAAGCTTAAATAATCCACAAACTTCATCCACATATATCAGATGTTCATCAGGATGTTTTGTTCCATCTCCTAAAAAAGGATTAGCTAGCAGTTTTTCTATCATACCCGCATGAACTTCAAAGCAAGCATTTTCATTTTCATTTTCATTTTCAGTAGGTTATGTAGGTTGAGGAGCAACTCTTTGCTCTACTGGTCGGGGTGAAGATACCCCGAACAAGCCCCTCAGAGGATTACTTTCCATAGTAATAAGTGACAATAAATTTCAGCACACTATATAAATTTTCCTTACCAAACTCCACCTACCGAAGGCGCTTCACTCCCCGGCAATGGCGACAGAAAAGAGTCTTGATGACCCACAAGTATAGGGGATCTATCGTAGTCCTTTTGATAAGTAAGAGTGTCGAACACAACGAGGAGCAGAAGGAAATGATAAGCGGTTTCCAGCAAGGTATTCTCTGCAAGTACTGAAATAAGTGGTAACAGATAGTTTTGTGATAAGATAATTTGTAACGAGCAACAAGTAACAAAAGTAAATAAGGTGCAGCAAGGTGTCCCAATCCTTTTTGTAGCAAAGGACAAGCCTGGACAAACTCTTATAAGATGTAAAGTGCTCCCGAGGACACATGGGAATATCGTCAAGCTAGTTTTCATCACGTTCATATGATTCGCGTTCGGTACTTTGATAATTTGGTATGTGGGTGGACCGGTGCTTGGGTACTGCCCTTACTTGGACAAGCATCCCACTTATGATTAACCTCTATTGCAAGCATCCACAACTACAACAAAAGTATTAAGGTAAACCTTAACCATAGCATGAAACATATGGATCCAAATCAGCCCCTTACGAAGTAATGCATAAACTAGGGTTTAAGCTTCTGTCACTCTAGCAACCCATCATCTACTTATTACTTCCCAATGCCTTCCTCTAGGCCCAAATAATGGTGAAGTGTCATGTAGTCGACGTTCACATAACACCACTAGAGGAGAGACAACATACATCTCATCAAAATATCGAAAAAATACCAAATTCACATGACTACTAATAGCAAGACTTCTCCCATGTCCTCAGGAACAAAAGTAACTACTCACAAAGCATAAACATGTTCATAATCAGAGGGGTATTAATATGCATATAGGATCTGAACATATGATCTTCCACCAATTAAACCAACTAGCATCAACTACAAGGAGTAATTAACACTACTAGCAACCTACTAGCACCAATCCCGGACTTGGAGACAAGAATTGGATACAAGAGATGAACTAGGGTTTTGAGATGAGATAGTGCTGATGAAGATGTTGATGGATATTGCCCTCTCCCGATGAGAGGAGCATTGGTGATGACGATGGCGATGATTTCCCCCTCCGGGAGGGAAGTTTCCCCGGCAGAACAGCTCCGCTAAAGCCCTAGATTGGTTCCGCCTCGTGGCGGCGGAGTTTCGTCTGAGAAGATGGCTTATGATTTTTTCCCATCGGAAGACTCCATATAGCAGAAGATGGCCATCGGAGGGCCACCAGGGGGCCCACGAGGTAGGGGGCGCGCCCCCCACCCTTGTGGGCAGGGTGTGGCCCCCTGGTGAAGTTCTTGCTCTCAGTATTTTTTATATATTTGGAAAACATCTTCTGTGAAGTTTCAGGACTTTTGGAGCTGTGTAGAATAGGCCTCTAATATTTGCTCCTTTTCCAGCCCAGAATCCCAGCTGCCGGCATTCTCCCTCTTTATGTAAACCTTGTAAAATAAGAGAGAATAGGCATAAGTATTGTGACATAATGTGTAATAACAACCCATAATGCAATAAATATCGATATAAAAGCATGATGCAAAATGGACGTATCAAGTATCATTTCCTTAGACCATGAGATTGTGCAACTCCCAGATACCGTAGGAATGCTTTGGGTGTACCAAATGTCACAACGTAACTGGGTGGCTATAAAGGTGCACTACAGGTATCTCCGAAAGTATGTGTTGGGTTGGCACGAATCGAGACTGGGATTTGTCACTCCGTATGACGGAGAGGTATCTCTGGGCCCACTTGGTAATGCATCATCATAACGAGCTCAATGTGACTAAGGAGTTAGCCACAGGATCATGCGTTATGGAACGAGTAAAGAGACTTTCCGGTAACGAGATTGAACGAGGCATAAGTATTGTGACATAATGTGTAATAACAGCCCATAATGCAATAAATATTGATATAAAAGCATGATGCAAAATGGACGTATCGGAAAACTTTGTATTGAGATCCAAAAAGAGAGAAGAAGCCATCTAGCTAATAACTGTGGACCCGTAGGTCTGAAGAAAACTATTCACACTTCATCGGAAGGGCTATGGTGTTGATATAGAAGCCCTCCGTGATCGATGCCCCCTCCGGCGGAGATCTGAAACAGGCCCCAAGATGGGATCTCGTGGATACAGAAAGTTACGGCGGTGGAATTGGGGTTTTGGCTCCGTATCTGGTAGTTTGGGGATACATAGGTATATATAGGAGGAAGGAGTACGTCGGTGGAGCAACAGGGGGCCCACGAGGGTGGAGGCGCGCCTGGGGGGTAGGCGCGCCCCCCTACCTCATGGCCTCCTTCTTTGTTTCTTGACGTAGGGTCCAAGTCTCCTGGATTATGTTCGTTCAATTGGACCCCCCAAAAATAAGTTCCGTGAAGTTTCACGTCAATTGGACTCCGTTTGGTTTTCCTTTTCTACGATAATCTAAAACAAGGTAAAAACAGAAACTCGCACTGGGCTCTGGGTAATAGGTTAGTCCCAAAAATGGTATAAAAGTGTATAATAAAGCCCATAAACATCCAAAACATAAGATAATATAGCATGGAGCAATCAAAAATTATAGAAATGTTGGAGACGTATCAGCATCCCCAAGCTTAATTCCTGCTCGTCCCCGAGTAGGTAAATGATAAAAACAGAATTTTTGATGCGGAGTGCTACTTGGCATAATTTCAATGTAATTCTTCTTAATTGTGGCATGAATATTCAGATTTGAAAGATTCAAGATAAAAGTTCATATTGACATAAAAATAATAATACTTCAAGCATACTAACTAAGCAATCATGTCTTCTCAAAATAACATGGCAAAAGAAAGTTCATCCCTACAAAATCATATAGTTTGGTCATGCTCCATTTTCATCACACAAGAATGCTCTCAGCATGCACAACCCCGATGACAAATCAAGCAATTGTTTCACACTTTAGTAATCTCAAACTTTTTTCAACTTTCACGCAATACATGAGCGTGAGCCATGGATATAGCACTATGGGTGGAATAGAATATGATGATAGGCATTATGTGGAGAAGACAAAAAAGGAGAAAGTCTCACATTGACGAGGCTGATCAACGGGCTAGGGAGATGCCCATTAATTGATATCAATGCAGGGAGTAGGGATTGCCATGCAACGGATGCAATAGAGCTATAAATGTATGAAAGCTCAACAAAAGAAACTAAGTGGGTGTGCATCCAACTTGCTTGCTCACGAAGACCTAGGGCATTTGAGGAAGCCCATTGTTGGAATATACAAGCCAAGTTCTATAATGAAAAATTCCCACTAGTATATGGAAGTGACAAAACAAGAGACTCTCTATCATAATGATCATGGTGCTACTTTGAAGCACAAGTGTGGGAAAAAAGGATAGTAGCATTGCCCCTTTTTATTTATATTTTTTGGGGGCCTCTTTTTTATTTGGCCTTTCTATTTTTTGGGGAAAATGCTCTATTAATGATGATCATCACACTTCTATTTATTTACAACTGAATGATTACAACTCGACACTAGAACAAAGTATGACTCTATATGAATGCCTCCGGTGGTATACCGGGAAGGGCAATGAATCAAGAGTGAAATGTATGAAAAATTATGAATGGTGGCTTTGCCACAAATACGATGTCAACTACATGATCATGCAAGGCAATATGACAATGATAATATGTGTCATGATAAATGGAACGGTGGAAAGTTGCATGGCAATATATCTCGGAATGGCTATGGAAATGCCATAATAGGTAGGTATGGTGGCTATTTTGAGAAAGATATAAGGAGGTTTATGTGTGACAGAGCGTATCATATCACGGGGTTTGGATGCACCGGCGAAGTTTGCACCAACTCTCAAGGTCAGAAAGGGCAATGCACGGTACCGAAGAGGCTAGCAATGATGGAAGGGTGAGAGTGCGTATAATCCATGGACTCAACATTAGTCATAAAGAACTCACATACTTTTTGCAAAAATCTACATGTCATCAAAAACCAAGCATTACGCGCATGCTCCTAGGGGGATAGATTGGTAGGAAAAGACCATCGCTCGTCCCCGACCGCCACTCATAAGGAAGACAATTAAATAACACCTCATGCTTCAAATTTGTTACACAACGGTCACCATACGTGCATGCTATGGGACTTGCAAACTTCAACGCAAGTATTTATCAAATTCACAACTACTCAACTAGCACACTCTAATATTACCACCTTTATATCTCAAAACAATTATCAAGTATCAAACTTCTCCTAGTACTCAATGCACTTTTTATGAAAGTTATTATTATACCGATCTTGAATGCCTATCATATTAGGACTAAATTCATAACCAAAGCAAATTACCATGCTGTTCTAAGGGACTCTCAAAATAATATAAGTGAAGCATGAGAGAACAATAATTTCTATAAAATAAAACCACTACCGTGCACTAAAAGATATAAGTGAAGCACTAGAGCAAAATTATCTAGCTCAAAAGATATAAGTGAAGCACATAGAGTATTCTAATAAATTCCAATTCATGTGTGTCTCTCCCAAAAGGTGTGTACAACAAGGATGATTGTGGTAAACTAAAAAGCAAAGACTCAAATCATACAAGACGCTCCAAGCAAAACACATATCATGTGATGAATAAAAATATAGCTTCAAGTAAAGTTACCGATGGACGAAGACGAAAGAGGGGATGCCTTCTGGGGCATCCCCAAGCTTAGGATTTTGGTTGTCCTTGAATTTTACCTTGGGGTGCCATGGACATCCCCAAGCTTAGGCTCTTTCCACTCCTTGTTCCATAATCCATCAAATCTTTACCCAAAATTTGAAAACTTCACAACACAAAACTTAAAAGAAAATCTCGTGAGCTCCGTTAGTAAAAGAAAACAAACCACCACTTCAAGGTACTGTAATGAACTCATTATTTATTTATATTGGTGTTAAAACCACTGTATTCCAACTTCTCTATGGTTCATAAACTCTATTACTAGCCATAGATTCATCAAAATAAGCAAACAACACACGAAAAACAGAAACTGTCAAAAACAGAACAATCTGTAGGTTTAGAATACTTCTGGAACCTCAAAAATTCTAAAATAAATCGCTGGACGTGAGGAATTTAACTATTAATCAACTGCAAAAAGAATTAACTAAATAGCACTCTCCAGTAAAAATGGCAGCAAATCTCATGAGCGCTAAAGTTTCTGTTTTTTTACAGCAAGATCACAAAGATTTTCCCAAGTCTTCCCGAAGATTCTACTTGGCACAAACACTAATTAAAAGCATAAAACCACATATAAACAGAGGCTAGATGAATTATTTATTACTAAACAGAATCAAAAAGTAAAGAACAAAAATAAAATTGGGTTGCCTCCCAACAAGCGCTATTGTTTAGCGCATAGGAAGGTAAAACAAGCATAACTTCAAAAATTTAAGCACATAGAGAGGAAACTTGATATTATTGCAATTCCTACAAGCATATATTCCTCCCTCATAATAATTTTTAGTAGCATCATGAATGAATTTAACAATATAACCAGCACCTAAAGCATTCTTTTCATGATCTACAAGCATAGAATTTTTATTACTCTCCACATAAGCAAAATTCTTCTCATGAATAATAGTGGGAGCAAACTCAATAAAATAATTATCATGTTTCAATTGAATAATAGTGGGAGCATACTCTCCACATAATCCAATTGAAAACTAAAATCATGATGACAAGTTTCATGGATATCATTATTCTTTATAGCATACAAGTCATCGCAATAATCATCATAGATAGCAACTTCGTTCTCATAATCAATTGGAACCTCTTCCGAAATAGTGGATTCATCACAAAATAAAGTCATGACCTATCCAAATCCACTTTCATCAATATAATCATCATAAATAGGAGGCATGATTTCATCATAATAAATTTGCTCATCAAAACTTGGGGGACAAAAAATATCATCTTCATCAAACATAGCTTCCCCAAGCTTGTGGCTTTGCGTATCATTAGCATCATGGATATTCAAGGAATTCATACTAACAAAATTGAAATCATGCTCATCATTCAAATATTTAGTGCCAAACATTTTAATGCATTCTTCTTCTAACACTTTGGCATAATTTTCCTTTCCATCATACTCACGAAAGATATTAAAAAGATGAAGCGTATGAGACAAACTCAATTCCATTTCTTTATAGTTTTATTTTATAAACTAAACTAGTGATAAAACAAGAAACTAAACGACTCGATTGCAAGATCTAAAGATATACCTTCAAGCACTCACCTCCCCGGCAACGGCGCCAGAAAAGAGCTTGATGTCTACTACACAACCTTCTTCTTGTATATGTTGTTGGGCCTCCAAGTGCAGAGGTTTGTAGGACAGTAGCAAATTTCCCTCAAGTGGATGACCTAAGGTTTATCAATCCGTAGGAGGCGTAGGATGAAGATGGTCTCTCTCAAGCAAACCTGCAACCAAATAACAAAGAGTCTCTTGTGTCCCCAACACACGCAATACAATGGTAAAATGTATAGGTGCACTAGTTCGGTGAAGAGATGGTGATACAAGTGGTATATGGATAGTAGATAATAGTTTTTGTAATCTGAAAATATAAAAACAGCAAGGTAACTAATGATAAAAGTGAGCGTAAACGGTATTGAAATGCGTTGAAACAAGGCCTAGGGTTCATACTTTCACTAGTGCAAGTTCCCTCAACAATACTAACATAATTGGATCACATAACTATCCCTCAACATGCAACAAAGAGTCACTCTAAAATCACTAATAGAGGAGAACAAACGAAGAGATTATGGTAGGGCACGAAACCACCTCAAAGTTATTCTTTCCAATCAATCTGTTGGGCTATTTCTATAAGTGTCACAAATAGCCCTAGAGTTCGTACTAGAATAACACCTTAAGACACAAATCAACCAAAACCCTAATGTCACCTAGATACTACAATGTCACCTCAAGTATCCGTGGGTATGATTATACAATATGCATCATACAATCTCAGATTCATCTATTCAACCAACACATAGGACCTCAAAGAGTGCCCCAAAGTTTCTATCAGATAATCACCACGAAAACGTGTGCCAACCCCTATGCATAGGTTCATGGGCGGAACCCGCAAGTTGATCACCAAAACATACATCAAGTTAATCACGTGATATCCCACTGTCACCACAGATACGCACGGCAAGACATACATCAAGTGTTCTCAAATCTTTAAAGACTCAATCTGATAAGATAACTTCAAAGGGGAAACTCAATCCATTACAATAGAGTAGAGGGGGAGAAACATCATAAGATCCAACTACAATAGCAAAGCTCACGATACATCAAGATCGTATCACCTCAAGAACACGAGAGAGAGAGAGAGAGAGAGCGATCAAACACATAGCTACTGGTACATACCTGTTGGGGAATGTTGCAGAAAACAAAATTTTCCTACGGTTTCACCAAGATCCATCTAGGAGTTCATCTAGCAACGAGTGATTAGATGCATCTACGTACCTTTGTAGATCACGAGCGGAAGCGTTCAAAGAACGGGGATGAGGGAGTCGTACTCGACGTGATTCGAATCACCGAAGATCCTAGCACCGAACGGACGGCACCTCCGCGTTCAACACACGTACGGAACAGCCACGTCTCCTCCTTCTTGATCCAGCAAAGGGAAGGAGAGGTTGAGGGAGATGGCTCCAGCAGCAGCACGATGGCGTGGTGATGATGGAGCTGCAGTACTCCGGCAGGGCTTCGCCAAGCACTATCGAGGAGGAGGAGGAGTTGGAGAGGGAGAGGGAGGCACCAAAGATCAAGGTAAGAAGTCCTCCATCTCCCCACTATATATAGAAGGGCCAAGGGGGGGGGCGCCGGCCCTAGGAGATCTAATCTCCTAGGGTGGTGCAGCCAAGGGGAGGAATCCCTCCTCCCCAAGGCACCTAGGAGGTGCCTTCCCCTCCTAGGACTCTTCCTCCTTGAAACCCTAGGCGCATGGGCCTCTTGGGGCTGGTGCCCTTGGCCCATGTAGGCCAAGGCGCACCCCCTACAGCCCATGTGGCCCCCCCGGGACAGGTGGCCCCACCCGGTGGACCCCCGGGACCCTTCCGGTGGTCCCGGTACAATACCGATGACCCCGAAACTTGTCCCGATGGCCGAAACAGGACTTCCCATATATAAATCTTTACCTCCGGACCATTCCGGAACTCCTCGTGACATCCGGGATCTCATCCGGGACTCCGAACAACATTCGGGTTACTGCATATACATATCCCTACAACCCTAGCGTCACCGAACCTTAAGTGTGTAGACCCTACGGGTTCGGGAGACATGTAGACATGACCGAGATCGCTCTCCGATCAATAGCCAACAGCGTGATCTGGATACCCATGTTGGCTCCCACATGCTCCTCGATGATCCCATCGGATGAACCACGATGTCGAGGATTCAAGCAACCCCGTATACAATTCCCTTTGTCAATCGGTATGTTACTTGCCCGAGATTCGATCGTCGGTATCCCAATACCTCGTTCAATCTCGTTACCGGCAAGTCACTTTACTCGTACCGTAATGCATGATCCTGTGACCAAACATTTGGTCACTTTGAGCTCATAATGATGATGCATTACCGAGTGGGCCTAGTGATACCTCTCCGTCATACGGAGTGACAAATCCCAGTCTTGATCCGTGTCAACCCAACAGACACTTTCGGAGATACCCATAGTATACCTTTATAGTCACCCAGTTACGTTGCGACGTTTGGTACACCCAAAGCACTCCTACGGTATCCGGGAGTTACACGATCTCATGGTCTAAGGAAAAGATACTTGACATTGGAAAACTCTAGCAAACGAACTATACGATCTTATGCTATGTTTAGGATTGGGTCTTGTCCATCACATCATTCTCCTAATGATGTGATCTCGTTATCAATGACATCCAATGTCCATAGTCAGGAAACCATGACTATCTGTTGATCAACGAGCTAGTCAACTAGAGGCTTACTAGGGACATGTTGGTGTCTATTATTCACACATGTATTACGATTTCCGGATAATACAATTATAGCATGAATAAAGACAATTATCATGAACAAGGAAATATAATAATAATGCTTTTATTATTGCCTCTAGGGCATATTTCCAATAGTCTCCCACTTGCACTAGAGTCAATAATCTAGTTACATTGTGATGAATCGAACACCCATGGAATTCTGGTGTTGATCATGTTTTGCTCTAGGGAGAGGTTTAGTCAACGGATCTGCTACATTCAGGTCCGTGTGTACTTTACAAATATCTATGTCTCCATCTTGAACATTTTCACGAATGGAGTTGAAGCGACGCTTGATGTGCCTTGTCTTATTGTGAAACCTGGGCTCCTTGGCAAGAGCAATAGCTCCAGTGTTGTCACAGAAGAGCTTGATCGGCCCCGACGCATTGGGTATGACTCCTAGGTCGGTGATGAACTCCTTCACCCAAATTGCTTCATGCGCTGCCTCCGAGGCTGCCATGTACTCCGCTTCACATGTAGATCCCGCCACGACGCTCTGCTTGCAACTGCACCAGCTTACTGCCCCACCATTCAAAATATACACGTATCCGGTTTGTGACTTAGAGTCATCCAGATCTGTGTCGAAGCTAGCGTCGACGTAACCCTTTACGACGAGCTCTTCGTCACCTCCATAAACGAGAAACATTTCCTTTGTACTTTTCAGGTACTTCAGGATATTCTTGACCGCTGTCCAGTGTTCCTTGCCGGGATTACTTTGGTACCTTCCTACCAAACTTACGGCAAGGTTTACATCAGGTCTGGTACACAGCATGGCATACATAATAGACCCTATGGCCGAGGCATAGGGGATGACACTCATCTCTTCTATATCTTCTGCCGTGGTCGGACATTGAGCTGAGCTCAATTTCACACCTTGTAATACAGGCAAGAACCCCTTCTTAGACTGATCCATATTGAACTTCTTCAATATCTTATCAAGGTATGTGCTTTGTGAAAGACCTATGAGGCGTCTTGATCTATCTCTATAGATCTTGATGCCTAATATATATGCGGCTTCTCCAAGGTCCTTCATTGAAAAACTCTTATTCAAGTAGGCCTTAATGTTGTCCAAGAGTTCTATATCATTTCCCATCAAAAGTATGTCATCTACATATAATATGAGAAATGCTACAGTGCTCCCACTCACTTTCTTGTAAACGCAGGCTTCTCCATAAGTCTGCGTAAACCCAAACACTTTGATCATCTCATCAAAGTGAATGTTCCAACTCCGAGATGCTTGCACCAGCCCATAAATCGAGCGTTGGAGCTTGCACACCTTGTTAGCATTCTTAGGATCGACAAAACCTTCTGGCTGCATCATATACAATTCTTCCTTAAGGAAACCATTAAGGAATGCCGTTTTGACATCCATTTGCCATATCTCATAATCGTAAAATGCGGCAATTGCTAACATGATTCGGACTGACTTTAGCTTTGCTACCGGTGAGAAAGTCTCATCGTAGTCAACCCCTTGAACTTGTCGATAACCCTTAGCGACAAGCCGAGCTTTATAGATGGTCACATTACCATCCGCGTCTGTCTTCTTCTTAAAGATCCATTTATTTTCTATGGCTCGCCGTTCAACGGGCAAGTCAGTCAAAGTCCATACTTCGTTTTCATACATGGATCCTATCTCGGATTTCATGGCTTCTAGCCATTTGTCGGAATCCGGGCCCACCATCGCTTCTTCATAGTTCGAAGGTTCACCGTTGTCTAACAACATGATTTCTAAGACAGGGTTGCCGTACCACTCTGGTGCGGAACGTGTCCTTGTGGACCTTCAAATTTCAGTAGGAGCTTGATCAGAAGTATCTTGATCATTATCATTAACTTCCTCTCTAGTCGGTGCAGGCACCTCAGGAACATTTTCTTGAGTTGCGCCATTTTCCGGTTCAAGAGGTAATACTTCATCAAGTTCTACTTTCCTCCCACTTACTTCTTTCGAGAGAAACTCTTTCTCTAGAAAGGATCCATTCTTGGCAACAAAGATCTTGCCTTCGGATCTGAGGTAGAAGGTATACCCAATAGTTTCTTTAGGGTATCCTATGAAGACGCATTTTTCTGACTTGGGTTCGAGCTTTTCAGGTTGAAGTTTCTTGACATAAGCATCGCATCCCCAAACTTTTAGAAACGACAGCTTAGGTTTCTTTCCAAACCATAATTCATACGGTGTCGTCTCAACAGATTTCGACGGAGCCCTATTTAAAGTGAATGCGGCAGTCTCTAAAGCATAGCCCCAAAAAGATAGTGGTAAATCGGCAAGAGACATCATAGATCGCACCATATCTAATAGAGTGCGATTACGACGTTCGGACACACCATTACGCTGAGGTGTTCCAAGCGGCGTGAGTTGTGAAACTATTCCACATTTTCTTAAGTGTGTGCCAAATTCGTGACTCAAGTATTCTCCTCCACGATCTGATCGTAGAAACTTGATTTTCCTGTCACGTTGATTCTCAACCTCACTCTGAAATTCCTTGAACTTTTCAAAGGTCTCAGACTTGTGTTTCATTAAGTAGACATACCCATATCTACTCAAGTCATCAGTGAGGGTGAGAACATAATGATAGCCACCGCGAGCCTCAATACTCATTGGACCGCACACATCAGTATGTATGATTTCCAATAAGTTGCTTGCTCGCTCCATTGTTCCTGAGAATGGAGTCTTGGTCATTTTACCCATGAGGCATGGTTCGCACGTGTCAAATGATTCATAATCAAGAGACTCTAAAAGTCCATCTGCATGGAGCTTCTTCATGCGTTTGACACCTATGTGACCAAGGCGGCAGTGCCACAAGTATGTGGGACTATCGTTATCAACCTTACATCTTTTGGTTTTCATACTATGAACATGTGTAGCATTACGTTCGAGGAAGAATAAACCATTCACCATCGGAGCATGACCATAAAACATATCTCTCATATAAATAGAACAACCATTATTCTCGGATTTAAATGAGTAGCCATCTCGAATTAAACGAGATCCCGATACAATGTTCATGCTCAAAGCTGGCACTAAATAACAATTATTCAGGTTTAAAACTAATCCCGTAGGTAAATGTAGAGGTAGCGTGCCGACGGCAATCACATTGACCTTGGAACCATTCCCGACGCGCATCGTCACCTCGTCCTTTGCCAGTCTCCGCTTATTCCGCAGCTCCTGCTTTGAGTTACAAATGTGAGCAACTGCACCGGTATCAAATACCCAGGAGCTACTACGAGTACTGGTAAGGTACACATCAATTACATGTATATCACATATACCTTTTGTTTTGCCGGCCTTCTTGTCCGCTAAGTATTTGGGGCAGTTCCGCTTCCAGTGACCACTTTCCTTGCACTAAAAGCACTCAGTCTCGGGCTTGGGTCCATTCTTTGGCTTCTTCTCGGCAGCTTGCTTGCCGGGCGCGGCAACTCCCTTGCCGTCCTTCTTGAAGTTCTTTTTACCCTTGCCCTTCTTGAACTTAGTGGTTTTATTCACCATCAACACTTGATGTTCCTTCTTGACTTCTACCTCTGCTGATTTCAGCATAGCAAATACTTCAGGAATGGTCTTTTCCATCCCCTGCATATTGAAGTTCATCACAAAGCTCTTGTAGCTTGGTGGAAGCGACTGGAGGATTCTGTCAATGACCGCGTCATCCGGGAGATTAACTCCCAGCTGAGTCAAGCGGTTATGTAACCCAGACATAGTGAGTATGTGCTCACTAACAGAACTATTTTCCTCCATCTTACAGCTGAAGAATTTGTCGGAGACTTCATATCTCTCGACCCGGGCATGAGCTTGAAAAACCATTTTCAGCTCTTCGAACATCTCATATGCTCCATGTATCTCAAAACGCTTTTGGAGCCCCGGCTCTAAGCTGTAAAGCATGCCGCACTGAACGAGGGAGTAGTCATCGGTACGTGCCTGCCAAGCGTTCATAACGTCTTGTTCTGCAGGGAGAACAGGTGCGTCACCCAGCGGTGCTTGTAGGACATAATCTTTCTTGGCAGCTATGAGGATGATCCTCAGGTTCCGGACCCAGTCCGTGTAGTTGCTGCCATCGTCTTTCAGCTTGGTTTTCTCTAGGAACGCGTTAAAGTTGAGGACTACGTTGGCCATTTGATCTACAAGACATATTGTAAATATTTTAGACTAAGTTCATGATAATTAAGTTCATCTAATCAAATTATTCAATGAACTCCCACTTAGATAGACATCCCTCTTCTAGTCATCTAAGTATAACATGATCCGAGCCAACTAGGCCGTGTCCGATCATCACGTGAGACGGACTAGTCAACATCGGTGAACATCTTCATGTTGATCGTATCTTCTATACAACTCATGCTCGACCTTTCAGTCTTCTGTGTTCCGAGGCCATGTCTGTACATGCTAGGCTCGTCAAGTCAACCTAAGTGTTTGCATGTGTAAATCTGTCTTACACCCGTTGTATGTGAACGTTGGAATCTATCACACCCGATCATCACGTGATGCTTTGAAACGAACGAACTGTCGCAACGGTGCACAGTTACGGGGAACACTTCTTGAAATTATTATGAGGGATCATCTTATTTACTACCATTGTTCTAAGTAAACAAGATGCAAAAACATGATAAACATCACATGCAATCAAATAATAATAGTGACATGATATGGCCAATATCACATAGCTCCTTTGATCTCCATCTTGGGGCTCCATGATCATCTTGTCACTGGCTTGACACCATGATCTCCATCATCATGATCTCCATCATTGTGTCTCCATGAAGTTGCTCGCCAACTATTACTTCTACTACTATGGCTAACGCGTTTAGCAATATATTAAAGTAATTTACATGGCGTTTCTCAATGACATGCAGGTCATACAAAAATAAAGACAACTCCTATGGCTCCTGCCGGTTGTCATACTCATCGACATGCAAGTCGTGATTCCTATTACAATAGCATGAACATCTCATAAATCACATATAGATCATTCATCATTCATCACAACTTTGGCCATATCATATCACAAAGCACTTGCTGCAAAAACAAGTTAGACGTCCTCTAATTGTTGTTGCATGTTTTATGTGGCTGAAGTAGGGTTCTAGCAAGAACGTTTTCTTACCTACGTGAAAGCCACAACGTGATTTGTCAACTTCTATTTACCCTTCATAAGGACCCTTTTCATCGAATCCGCTCCAACTAAAGTGGGAGAGACAGACACCTGCCAGCCACCTTATGCAACTAGTGCATGTTAGTCGGTGGAACCGGTCTCACGTAAGCATACGTGTAAGGTTGGTCCGGGACGCTTCATCCCACAATACCGTTGAAGCAATATAAGACTAGTAGCGGCAAGAAAGTTGACAACATCTATGCCCACAACAAATTGTGTTCTACTCGCGCAAGAAGAACTACGCATAGACCTAGCTCATGATGCCACTGTTGGGGAACGTTGCAGAAAACAAAATTTTCCTACGGTTTCACCAAGATCCATCTAGGAGTTCATCTAGCAACGAGTGATTAGATGCATCTACGTACCTTGTAGATCGCGAGCGGAAGCGTTCAAAGAACGGGGATGAGGGAGTCGTACTCGACGTGATTCGAATCACCGAAGATCCTAGCACCGAACGGACGGCACCTCCACGTTCAACACACGTACGGAACAGCCACGTCTCCTCCTTCTTGATCCAGAAAAGGGAAGGAGAGGTTGAGGGAGATGGCTCCAGCAGCAGCACGACGGCGTGGTGATGATGGAGCTTCAGTACTCCGGCAGGGCTTCGCCAAGCACTATGGAGGAGGAGGAGGAGTTGGAGAGGGAGAGGGAGGCACCAAAGATCAAGGTAAGAAGTCCTCCATCTCCCCACTATATATAGGAGGGCCAAGGGGGGGCGCCGGCCCTAGGAGATCTAATCTCCTAGGGTGGTGCGGCCAAGGGGAGGAATCCCTCCTCCCCAAGGCACCTAGGAGGTGCCTTCCCCTCCTAGGACTCTTCCTCCTTGAAACCCTAGGCGCATGGGCCTCTTGGGGCTGGTGCCCTTGGCCCATGTAGGCCAAGGCGCACCCCCTACAGCCCATGTGGCCCCCCGGGATAGGTGGCCCCACCCGGTGGACCCCCGGGACCCTTCCGGTGGTCCTGGTACAATATCGATGACCCCGAAACTTGTCCCGATGGCCGAAACAGGACTTCCCATATATAAATCTTTACCTCCGGACCATTCGGGAACTCCTCGTGACGTCCGGGATCTCATCCGGGACTCCGAACA
>NC_053024.1:662324442-662335796 GCF_003073215.2 Triticum urartu | reverse complement strand
TAACCGGAGGCCCAGCCCAGAATTGTGTTTTTTTGCCTGTTTTGGTTTCGAAGAAAAGGAATATCAAACGGAGTCCAAACGGAATGAAACCTTCGGGAACGTGAGTTTTCTTCACAAACAAAGACCCGGAGACTTGGACCCTAGTGACTCAAAGGACACAAAAGAGGAGGCCACGAGGTAGGGGCTGCGCCATACGCTCCCCCAGTGCGCAGCCCTCCACCCTCGTGATGGCCCCCTGTTGTCCCCGACGTTACTTCCTTTTCTCTTGATCACCGTATCACTATATATATCACTACTGTCCCCCAATATAACGTAATTTGAATATATGAGTGCCTCTACAGACACTCCGTACATGATCACCGGCCCTGGCAGCTTCCGTCTCATAATAAATTCAAAACATATGCATTACAATTCTTTCAATATCTGAATGTTGCTTTCTTATAATGAATACTGATCCCTCTATTGTCTTTTAACCCCAACACCAAATCTTGTCGCCCTGTTCCGGAGCCTCCGCCGACGTGAGGCCAAAACCCTAATTCCACTCGCCGAACTTTCTTGATCCACGAGATCCCATCTTGGGGCCTGTTCCGGAGCTCCGCCGGAGGGGGCATCGATCACGGAGGGCTTCTACATCAACACCATAGCCTCTCCGATGAAGTGTGAGTAGTTTACCTCAGACCTACGGGTCCATAGTTATTAGCTAGATGGCTTCTTCTCTCTTTTTGGATCTCAATACAATGTTCTCCCCTCTCTTGTGGAGAACTATTCGATGTAATCTTCTTTTTGCGGTGTGTTTGTTGATGAATTGTGGGTTTATGATCAAGTCTATCTATGAATAATATTTGAATCTTCTCTGAATTCTTTTATGTATGATTGGTTATCTTTGCAAGTCTCTTCATTATCAGTTTGGTTTGGCCTACTAGATTGATCTTTCTTGCAATGGGAGAAGTGCTTAGCTTTGGGTTCAATCTTGCGGTGTCCTTTCCCAGTGACAGTAAGGGCAGCAAGGCACGTATTGTATTGTTGCCATCGAGGATAACAAGATGGGGTTTATATATTGCATGAGTTTATCCCTCTACATCATGTCATCTTGCTTAAAGCGTTACTCTGTTCTTTTGAACTTAATACTCTAGATGCATGCTGGATAGCGGTCGATGTGTGAGTAATAGGTAGTAGATGCAGGCAGGAGTCGGTCTACTTGTCTCGGACGTGATGCCTATATACATGATCATATAGATATTCTCCAACTCTACGATATCTGCATGATTCCTGTCAATTCTCAGTATATATCTTATCTCACCTTCCGCTCAATTCTGTCCAAGCTACATTATTTTTCACACCGTAGATACTTATGCTCTGAAGAGAAGCCACAGTGAAACCATATTGGCCCCCGCTTCGATCTTATCATGATAATCTTCCTACTACTTATAGTTTATTGTACTTGCCTTTTACGTTAACTTTTATTTTACTTGGGCATCTTATTCATCAAAATCATCCAAAAGAACTTATACATATTCGTGATCAATATGTGCATTAGATCTATCACTCTCGTATGGGCCTTATATGGGTTTATGACAACACTATTTGCGTGTTGCGCGGGATCTAGATGGTCTCTTGTGAGTAACTGGACTCTTCTGATGACCCGTAACCTTCACTACTGGGGTATCTGACTTATTTAAGCTGGTCTTCCTAAAACACTGACGCGGCAACACATACATTATCTTATGATCGACTGTGCTCACAAATTATTTTCTCCTTTTATGACAAAAGGACGATTTTATCTTTTTCCTATGTATTCCTATTGTGTTCCACTTCCCTCTCGCGATATAAACTCGCCCACGATCTCTCGTGCTATGCCTCCAAAGAACCTGTGCAGTGGCGTGGCTCTGGTATCACACGCGACTCACCGGTACTGCAATATAGCTGCACAGCAGACAGTGGACTCCTAGCCAATAATAAAAAGATGTCGATGCTGGCACGTAATGTGGGATATCCACGCTCTCTGGATAACGCCTCACTGAAGGTTTCAATTATATAGCATAGACGACTTGTGTGCCCCGCATCTGTGTAAGTCTTGATCCAACCACTTGTTACCGAACACTAATATTATGTCGCTCTAGGTGGCGCTTCGCAAATCGGCCCAAATCTCTCTTTGAGCAGAGTATGATGTGGTGCGCGACGTAGGACATTCGGATAACCACCTGACTGCCTACCTATAGTTTAAATTGATTTCAGCTCGTGTTTAGGTATAGACTTGTAGACATCAAAAACTAGAGTTTCTTAATGTGTAGTGCTGAACAAGTACACACATGAGTAGACTAGAAGTTAATGTGTTTGATGTGATCCCTCCAAGTCTGACTCAGCATTCTTGCATGATCTAGAGGATTTCAAGTCGACACACACCGACTTTGTTCTGATTTGTCGCAAACAATGTGGTGCCACCTGAGCATGTGCTTGTAAGTTTCAACATTTGAATTATGACTTAAATGCCAAAAACTTAATTAATGTATAAAAAGGCGAATAAAAAGCTGAATGTCAAAACTCAAATATATGTGCCCCAATTTCGTAGCACATCATAGTACTTCGTATTTGATTGGCCTCTAATCGAATTTTTCAAGTATTAGACAATGGGATGTGTGTAAACATATTGGAAGACTGGCGTTTGAGCATCAATTCAACCAGCGACCAGGGAAACAGTTTGTATATGTTATCATTTATTGACACCTCCGCAGGAAGTCGAACCAGTTCCAGTGTCTCGAACCTTCGGACCTTCTTGAGGGAAGCTCTAGTTTGCAAATGATTACACCAAAGCTTTTCGTAATTCGGCCAAAAAGTTACCACAACATGTTGGTGCCATGTCATGACACCATGCCAAGTTTCATGATTTTCAGGCGTGTTTTGGAATTACAGGAATTAAAAAACCAAGTTTCTCAATCTTTCCGGCCGAGCCACGACGCCCAGATGTTTGAATTTCACTCCCATCTCTTGCATGGGACCTAGAAATTCACCCCAGGACACACATGTGATTTTTCAAACAACTTTGGTGCACTGGAGCCTGTGCTTGTAGTTCAAATTTGAATTATGCACATTAAATTCAGAAACTCAATTAATGTATAAAAAGGAACGAGCCCGAAATAATTCCAAAATTTAGCACGGTACTTCTATTTGGTCTAATCTGCCTTTGTAAAAAAATTAAGGCAGGAGAAGGCAGTGTACGTATGTCGTTTCGCACACGGAGGTGACACATTCCCTCTCGGAACCACGAGCCTTCTTGAGGGAAGCTCCGGTTTGCAAGAAGCTTACACCAAAGCTTGTCCCAATTCGGCCAAAAAAATTACCGCAAGCATGTTGGTGCCATGTCATGACACCATGCCAAGTTTCATGATTTTCAGGCGTGTTTTGGAATTACAGGAATTAAAAAACCAAGTTTCTCAATCTTTCCGGCCGAGCACGACGAGATGTTTGAATTTCACTCCCATCTCTTGCATGGGACCTAGAAATTCACCCAAGGACACACATGTGATTTTTCAAACAACTTTGGTGCACTGGAGCCTGTGCTTGTAGTTCAAATTTGAATTATGCACATTAAATCCAGAAACTCAATTAATGTATAAAAAAGGAAACGAGCCCGGAATAATTCCAAAATTTAGCACGGTACTTCTATTTGGTCTAATCTGGCTGTGTAAAAAAATTAAGGCGGGAGAAGGCAGTGTACGTATGTCGTTTCGCACACGGAGGTGACACGTTCCCTCTCGGAACCACGAGCCTTCTTGAGGGAAGCTCCGGTTTGCAAGAAGCCTTACACCAAAGCTTGTCCCAATTCGGCCAAAAAAATTACCGCAGCATGTTCCATGTCATGACACCATGCCAAGTTTCATGATTTTCAGGCATGTTTTGGAATTACAGGAATTAAAAAACCAAGTTTCTCAATCTTTCCGGCCGAGCCACACGCCCAGATGTTTGAATTTCACTCCCATCTCTTGCATGGAGACCTAGAAATTCACCCAAGACACACACATGTGATTTTTCAAACAACTTTGGTGCACTAGAGCCTGTGCTTGTAGTTCAAATTTGAATTATGCACATGAAATACGTAGAAACTCAACTAATGCATAACAAAGGCCAAACGAACGCGGAATAATTCCAAAATTTAGCACGTTTTTTCTATTTGGTCTAATCTACCTGTGTAAAAAAATTAAGGCAGGGAAGAAGGCAGTGTACGTATGTCGTTTCACACACGGAGGTGACATGTTCCTCTTGAACCAGGAGCCTTCTTGAGGGAAGCTCCGGTTTGCAAGAAGCTTACACCAAAGCTTGTCCCAATTCGGCCAAAAAATTTACTGCAGCATGTTGGTGCCATGTCATGACACCATGCCAAGTTTCATGATTTTCAGCCGTGTTTTGGATTTACAGGAATTAAAAAACCAAGTTTCTCAATCATTCCGGCCGAGCCACGACACCCAGATGTTTGAATTTTTCCCATTTCTTGCATGGGACCTATAAATTCACCCAAAGACACACATGTGATTTTTCAGCAAACTTTGGTGCATTGGAGCATGTGCTTGTAGTTCAAATTTGAATTATGCACATTAAATGCCCAGAAACTCAATTAATGCATAAAAATGCCAAACGAACCCGGAATAATTCCAAATTTAAACACGACACTCATGTACTAGTTGCATGTTCACTGTACGTAAATCCTTCATAGCCAATTCACATCTCCTTTCTCCTCCGTAACACCAGTTTTGTCTCTTTCCGAATCATAAGACAAAAATCAGGTATACACAAACGTTTACTAGAAAGTACATCATAAGTGCTGGCGAGTTGCGAGTAGAAATATTAGCACGTCGTGTTTCTGGCTAGCTGTAAGCGTGAAGCTTCTGTATGGTCTATAGGATCCACCGCCCCGCTTCTGAACCACACTTAGATCGCGTGAGATTACTTAACGGCGATACGTAGTCCGACAAGCAGAAATTTGCCACCGCGGAATATCGTCTCACGAGCCCTCTATACACGATCCAATACAAGCTCAGTTATCCAAATGTTCCCCATTGATTATCTCACGAAGTTCAACCTCGATCTGCTCTGAACAGTGCACTCCTGCGCTAACCTACTCCGCATCGGGGACACTCTGTGCCTGCGCCTGCTCTCGCGGCTACCCTTCTCTGTAGCGCGTGCCTCCTTGCCGCCGCCTTCTTCTAGTTGCGAGGCAGCGCCTCCCTCCGCATGGCCAAATCTCTTACTTCTTGCTGTCAGGCTCATCATACGCGCTACTTCTTCTTGCCTCGCTGTGCTCGTCGCAAAATAGCGTCACTAATCACTCCCCCCACAATCCCTCTCCTACCTGATACACATATAGTTGGGCCCAATGACCGTAACTCACGAGGTGGCATACACCACATCCACCCAAAATCACTATGTCCCATCCATACCAATTCATAGAGCGACCACAGCAATCATTTACACACAGTGCTATAACGTGAGTGAGCTGCATGCTCTCACGGTCCGCGAGATGTAAAGAAAATTGCGGCCAGGTGCACGGTCGACTATGGCTGACATCGCCTGCGCCAGATGCTTGGAGGAGCACCGTCTATCTTCGAGGCCACCGTCGACACCACCGCGCATGTGTCTACTTTAAAATACAGTTCGTGATGTTTTCTCGAGGCCACCGCAGTGCCTTCTAGTGATTTGTCCTCTGTAATGTTAATATGCAATCTGATGTTCAGTTAACATAGTTTGGTCCTCTGAAATGTAATGTTCAGTTAACACTTTGGTCCAACAATTGCTACATTTCGTAGTACTGTTCTCAAGCATTCTTTGTTTTGTTAACTGTCTTATCTTCTCATACATGTTTCTACTCTGCAATGTCGTGCTCAGTTAACTATTTTGGTTCATTTGGTCTGCTGTCCATTTAACTGTTTGGTTCAGTTCTGCAATTTGATTTTCATTTGCTGGTACAATTTTGTATTGTTATGCATGTGACACCAATCGAATTTGGCTGTACTCAATACATATTCTACTGATAGTATGGCAACTCTCATTAACCTGATCAAGATCTTCCTTATGTGTGTTGCAGGGAAACAATGGGAGACACTCGGTTTACCATCGAGGTTTGTCATGGTCCTTTCGCTAATAGCACATTATTGTGCAGTTGCAGGAATCATTCGAATATTTAGGTTTCTTACAATTTGGTCTTGCACATGTAGGTCCTGTTGTTAGAGGCTTAGACCCACTGTTCGACCCATTTTGCACATGGAAATGAGATGCCATGAATATTAGCGTGACTACCGTACTAGCTAATACACACCGTCAGGAAAATGATTCTGATACTTCATGCATTGTGGCAGGATTTTTCTTAACCACGATTAGCAAACGTAACTATAGAGTTGGAAGATTAGGCAGATCAGAGTCAGGGTCTTGATTCAGGCAGTGGCCCACAGAATGAGATGAGAGTGAGCATTAAGTCCTAAGCTATGGACTGTAACCACCTATCTTAGGTGTTGATACCCTGTGGTCTTCTCATCGCTCGTCGGACAGAGTGTTCGCATAAGATTTACTGAATCAATGGTACTACGCTGTCGATAGTCCTTCATCGTGTGGCTCTCAGTGACGTGTATTTCTTTATAATAGTCAGTTTCACGATGATACACTTCTCAACATCTCTATCTTACAGAAGTGTTCTCGCGCGGAAGGTGTGGTGTTCATTCAAAGGTCAATGGTTACAGATAGAATAAAGTTATTCTGGTCTTGCTTGCACGAACAGAACAAACAGATGATTGTGCGGCTGAAAAATCTCATAGCCACTGCCGAAGTTGCAAGACATTCCAGTAACGTTGATGTCTTAGATTAGATGTCAGCAATACTCATAACTAGTTTAGTGCTCCTCTCAGCTACTACTAGGGATTATATCACAGTGTGGAAGTAATTGCTAACTCTCTCTCATTAGCCAGTGAGTTATGCGTAAAGTTCCCTCTTCAAGAGGCTCTTAAACTCACTATTGCTGGGAGTGGACGAGATCAAATTTGCAAACATATATTGCTGTTTCGACGTAGGTGACTCTATGAGCATGTAGTTAATGGTCAATATCAAATAGCATAAAGCTCAACTAAGCGAAGCTTTACTATATTATAATATGGAGTAATTCCGATATGTGCACGCGAAGCATATCGTCTCCCTATAAAACAAGTACTAGCAAATTATATGCTGGTGTGACAAGTTTGTATATTGATATCGTCCCTCAGTTCTGCACTGTTACTAGAGATCGACATTAATCCTAAATGCAGATAATGAGGCCTAGACACCTCCATCCTCTAGATGGTCATCTAAGTGAGCTGTTTGGCTAGACAATTGAAAATTCAGATGGACTTTAAGAAGTGAGACACCTGGGGTGTCGCACTCATAAGTCACACAACACCTATACTTGATATAGTGGCGTATGATGACAATTAAGCTGTTGCTCTTAGCTTCGAGTGCCTTATATAAATCAATAACAGCAGACGGATGCCCGTGATCCTCGACACGCTAAAAGATACATTTGCAGTGTAGGACTAGACCTCTTCTGCCACACAGGAAGCATTACGCCGACACAGATTTAGTAGAGTGTGGTGCGGGATCGACGATATTTAGACAGGTGAAGAATAGTATATAGAGTTGGCTACTGTTGTGTGGCTCACGGACGCTACGGGAAAGGATTCTGGTGTACTTTCCTATTAGTGCATAGTGCAGTATATAGCTAAGTAGCCTGTGAACAAGTATACACACATGTTCTACATCGCGGATATTACCGTAAGTGTGGGCCTGTAAGTATCTCAGGACAGTATGGTAATATTATTAGGCATCTCCCTGCTCTGGCTGTGGAGCACAAACCAACGCGATGCAAATTCCATAGTAGCCTTGGTCGAAGCAGAACGTTCAGTGTCTTCAAGCAGTGAGATAAAGACACTACGGAAAAGGTCGCATGGGTAGGAGGCGAGTATTTAGTGCCAACTGAACCTTTCACGTTTCAGATTTGCAGTGCAAGCCATTGGAAGCCTCGGGGCCATTCACGAGCGGAGTGGACATATGATTCTCGGTGAGAGGCGGTGTAGGTGTCAGCGGAGTGGCCCACTATCTCGTGGTAAGAGGACTACCGCCTATCGCCCACCACGAATAGACTCAAGGACAATCGTTGGCGTTGCTCTAGCGGTCAATGCAACTAGAGAGATAGGGTTGCGAGCATACAAAACAAAAGGTTTATTTTGAAGTTGTAAGGTATTGGTGTATCATTACTAAATTTACTTGGAGGACGTCACGCAGGTAGTTGACAGACTAATAGCAATAGGAAAACGCGATAATGAGGAATGGCATCATATATAATTAGGACTCATCTGGAATAACTTTGGGGTTAAGGGATTGGATGCACAAGCAGTATTCCGCTTAGTACTAAGGTGAAGGCTAGCAAAAGACTGGGAAGCGACCAACTAGAGAGCGACAACAGCCATGTACATGCATTAAAATTAATAAACATTGGATGCAAGCATGAGTAGGATATAATCCACCATGAACATAAATATCGTGAAGGCTATGTTGATTTTGTTTCAACTACATGCGTGAACATGTGCCAAGTCAAGTCACTTAAATCATTCAAAGGAGGATACCACCCCATCATACCACATCATAATCATCGCAATAGCATGTTGGCACACAAGGTAAATCATTATAACTCATAGCTAATCAAGCATGGCACAAGCAACTATGATCTCTAATTGTCATTGCAAACATGTTTATTCATAATAAGCTGAATCAAGAACGAGGGACTCATCATATTTACAAAAACAAAAGAGGTCGAGTTCATACCAGCTTTTCTCATCTCAGTCAGCCATCATATATCATCATAATTGCCTTTCACTTGCACGACCGAACGGTGTGAATAATAATAAGAGTGTACGTGCATTGGACTAAGCTGGAATCTGCGAGCATTCAATAAACAGGAGAAGACAAGGCAATATGGGCTCTGGGTTAATCAACAATAATGCATATAAGAGCCACTTCAACAATTTAATTATGGTCTTCTCCTACTGACCCCCAAAGAAAAGAAAAGAAATAAAACTATTTACACGGGAAAGCTCCCAACAAGCAAAAGAAGAACGGGAAATATTTTTGGGTTTTCTTTTTAATTATTACTACTACAGCAGAAAAATAAACTACTACTAATTTTTTTGGTTTTTCTTAAGGTTTAACAAACACACAAGAAGAAAGCAGGAAAAGAAAATAAACTAGCATGGATATTACAGTGAAAAAGTATGAGCACCGACATCTAGCAATGAGTGTGTGTGAACATAAATGTAATGTCGGTGAGAAATACGTACTCCCCCAAGCTTAGGCTTTTGGCCTAAGTTGGTCTATGGCCACGGCTGGCCTGGCTGATATCCATAATAATAGTTGTTGGGGTCGTACTGTGATGAGGAAGAAGAAGGCTCCGATTGCCACTGGCTGGCAATCATCTCCGGATCCCACTGATAGTTAGACTGTCGTGAAGGATCAAATTGTGGTTCCGGTTCTGGCTCCTCGGCTGGTGCAGGGTTCCGGTAGGCGTGAATAGCCGTCAACGGAACAAGGTACGTGCCTACAGTCAAATCAAACAAAGAAGGAGCAGGCAGGATAATAGTCTCAGGATGATGTTTGTTAAAGAACAATTGATATTTAAGCTCTCCTGCCTATTCTTAACAATAAAATCATGTGCCACCATAATTTTATGATCTAGATAAACACGGGGCAGCACCTTTTCTTCCTTCTCAGCATGCCTAATAGGTATGTTAAAACGTGCGGCTAGGCGTGTAGCATAGATGCCTCCAAAGATGGGGCCTTTGGTACGGTTCATACTTAACCATCTAGCAATAATACTTCCCATACTAAAAGTGTTATCACTGTATAAACCGTGGAGCAGAATAATTATATCAGGGATACTAAGGTTTCCACATTTTCCGTGTCCAATTAAGCAATGACTAGCAAATAATGCAAAGTAACGTAAAACAGGAAAATGTATGCTAGTGATTCGTGCATCGGAAACCTTCCTAGTTTCTCCTATAGTGATAGTATCAATAAACCCAACCACATCATCATGATTTGGTTCTTCTGTCTTGCCCTCAAAAGGGACTAAACAAATCTGGCAAAAATCATAAAGTGACATCTCCTTATGCTCATCATATAAATAAAACTCCGCCGTAGGTGGTGAGTTCCTAGAATGAAAATGAATGTTTTGCACAAAGGTATTTGTGAGTAAGAGATACTGATCGCATTGGCCGTGGAGGAAAACGGTGAGGCCTGCATTGTGAGCCAATTCATGAAAATCTTCATAGATACCGGCTGCTCTCAAGAAATCATCAGAAGGCCATTCACACGCCCGAATCTCCGCGGTGCGCTGCAAATTATACTTAGGCTTTGGTGCCTTTTCCTTCGAGCTTTGGCTCGATGAGCCCCTCAATAATCTCCTCATCATTTTCTGAAAAATTCTGAAATTTTTAGTAACTTCAAACAAAAGTGAACCAACTTCAATAAAACTGATAGCAACTACTCCTACAAGTCCTAGAGCCTATATCAAGCATTAGAACTACTTAGAACCATATAAATTTGACATGCAAGCTCAAGAACATGGTCACCTATGCAGCACAAATTTGCAAAGAATAAGCACTAGAACAAAAACTAATTGGACCAATGGAGGAGTCACATACTAAGGAACAATCTCCCCAAGCAGTTTTGCGAGAGGTGCTTTGAGCAAGGAGATCGAAAATCACAGCAAAAGTGGCTGGAACTCGTGCTTGAGTTGGTTTTTCGGGTTTGTGTGAGACAGAGGAAGAAGATGGGTGCTGGGATAAGTGGAGGAGGGCCACCATGGGCCCACGAGGCAGGGGGGCGCCCTAGAGGGGGGGGCGCCCACCACCCTCGTGGCCAGGTGGCAGCTCCTCCCGCGGTAATTTTTGCACAGTAAATCCTCAAATATTCCCGAAAAAATCATATTAAATTGGCATGTCATTCTGAGGACTTTTATTTTCGGGATATTTTTATATTGCACGGATAAGTCAGGAAACAGACGAAAAAAACTATTTTTACTTTATTTCTACTAATTAACAGAAAATATAGAGAGGGTACAGAAGTTTGTGCTTCTAGTTTCATCCATCTCATGCTCATCAAAAAGAATCCACTAACAAGGTTGATCAAGTCTTGTTAACAAACTCATTCCGATAATCATGAAACTGGAGAAATTTCGAATAACACTAAGTTACCTCAACGGGGATATGCACATCCCCTATATAATAAGTATATCATATTTCTTTTTGACAGTAGGAAGAGGAAATTCAAACCTCCAATTAATAATC
>NC_053024.1:662286095-662323442 GCF_003073215.2 Triticum urartu | reverse complement strand
GAATAGGATTGGGGGGGGGAGTCCTACTCCCGAAAGGAGTAGGACTCCTCCTGCGCCTCTCTCCCTGGCCGGCGCCCCCCCCCCTTGGCTCCTTTATATACTGAGGTAGAGGCACCCTAGAACACACAAGTTGATCCACGTGATCTATTCCTTAGCCGTGTGCGGTGCCCCCTGCCACCATATACCTCGATAATACTGTAGCGGAGTTTAGGCGAAGCCCTGCTGTTGTAGTACATCAAGATCGTCACCACGCCGTCGTGCTGACGGAACTATTCCCCTACACTTTGCTGGATCGGAGTCCGGGGATCGTCATCGAGCTGAACGTGTGCTCGAACTTGGAGGTGTCGTAGTTTCGGTGCTTGATCGGTTGGATCGTGAAGACGTACGACTACTTCCTCTACGTCGTGTCATCGCTTCCACAGTCGGTCTGCGTTGGGTACGTAGACAACACTCCCCCCCTCGTTGCTATGCATCACATGACCTTGCGTGTGCGTAGGAAATTTTTTTGAAATTACTACGAAACCCAACATCTACCTCAGATCCGAAGGCAAGATCTTTGTTGCCAAGAATGGGTCCTTTCTAGAGAAGGAGTTTCTCTCGAAAGAAATAAGTGGGAGGAAGGTAGAACTTGATGAAGTATTACCTCTTGAACCGGTAAGTGGCGCAGCTCAAGAAAATGTTCCTGAGGTGCCTGCACCGACTAGAGAGGAAGTTGATGATGGTGATCATGAAACTTCAGATCAAGTTGCTACTGAACTTCGTAGGTCCACAAGGACACGTTCCGCACCAGAGTGGTATGGCAACCCTGTCTTGGAAATCATGTTGTTAGACAACGATGAACCTTCGAACTATGAAGAAGCGATGGCGGGCCCGGATTCCGACAAATGGCTGGAAGCCATGAAATCCGAGATAGGATCCATGTATGAAAAGGAAGTATGGACTTTGACTGACTTGCCCGTTGATCGGCGAGCCATAGAAAATAAATGGATCTTTAAGAAGAAGACAGACGCGGATGGTAATGTGACCATCTATAAGGCTCGGCTTGTCGCTAAGGGTTATCGACAAGTTCAAGGGGTTGACTACGATGAGACTTTCTCACCCGTAGCGAAGCTGAAGTCCGTCCGAATCATGTTAGCAATTGTCGCATTCTATGATTATGAGATATGGCAAATGGACGTCAAAACGGCATTCCTTAATGGTTTCCTTAAGGAAGAATTGTATATGATGCAGCCGGAAGGTTTTGTCGATCCTAAGAATGCTGACAAGGTGTGCAAGCTCCAACGCTCGATTTATGGGCTGGTGCAAGCATCTCGGAGTTGGAACATTCACTTTGATGAGATGATCAAAGCGTTTGGGTTTATGCAGACTTATGGAGAAGCCTGCATTTACAAGAAAGTGAGTGGGAGCTCTGTAGCATTTCTCATATTGTATGTGGATGACATACTGTTGATGGGAAATGATATAGAATTCTTGGAAAGCATAAAGGCCTATTTGAATAAGTGTTTTTCAATGAAGGACCTTGGAGAAGCTGCTTATATATTAGGCATCAAGATCTATAGAGATAGGTCGAGACGCCTCATTGGTCTTTCACAGAGTACGTACCTTGACAAGATTTTGAAGAAGTTCAAAATGGATCAGTCAAAGAAGGGGTTCTTGCCTGTATTGAAAGGTACGAGATTGAGCTTGGCTCAATGCCCGACCACGGCAGAAGATAGAGAAAAGATGAGTGTCGTCCCCTATGCCTCGGCCATAGGGTCTATCATGTATGCTATGCTGTGTACCAGACCTGATGTAAACCTTGCCATAAGTTTGGTAGGAAGGTACCAAAGTAATCCCGGCATGGAACACTGGACAGCGGTCAAAAATATCCTGAAGTACCTGAAAAGGACTAAGGAAACGTTTCTCGTTTATGGAGGTGATGAAGAGCTCGTCGTAAAGGGTTACGTCAATGCTAGCTTCGACACAGATCTGGATGACTCTAAGTCACAAACCGGATATGTGTATATTTTGAATGGTGGGGCAGTAAGCTGGTGCAGTTGCAAGCAAAGCGTTGTGGCGGGATCTACATGTGAAGCGGAGTACATGGCAGCCTCGGAGGCAGCACACGAAGCAGTCTGGGTGAAGGAGTTCATTACCGACCTAGGAGTCATACCCAATGCGTCGGGCCCAATGACTCTCTTATGTGACAACACTGGAGCTATTGCCCTTGCCAAGGAGCCCAGGTTTCACAGGAAGACCAGGCATATCAAGCGTCGCTTCAACTCCATTCGTGAAAGTGTTCAAGATGGAGACATAGATATTTGTAAAGTACATACGGACCTGAATGTAGCAGATCCGTTGACTAAACCTCTCCCTAGAGCAAAACATGATCAACACCAGAATTCCATGGGTGTTCGATTCATCACAATGTAACTAGATGATTGACTCTAGTGCAAGTGGGAGACTGTTGGAAATATGCCCTAGAGGCAATAATAAAATGATTATTATATTTCCTTGTTCATGATAATTGTCTATTATTCATGCTATAATTGTATTATACGGAAATCGTAATACATGTGTGAATACATAGACCACAATGTGTCCCTAGTGAGCCTCTAGTTGACTAGCTCGTTGATCAACAGATAGTCATGGTTTCCTGGCTATGGACATGGGGATGTCATTGATAACGGGATCACATCATTAGGAGAATGATGTGATGGACAAGACCCAAACCTAAGCATAGCACAAAGATCGTGTAGTTCGTTTGCTGTAGCTTTTCTAGATGTCAAGTATCATTTCCTTAGACCATGAGATTGTGCAACTCCTGGATACCGTAGGAGTGCCTTGGGTGTGCCAAACGTCACAACGTAACTGGGTGACTATAAAGGTACATTACAGGTATCTCCGAAAGTGTCTGTTGGGTTGGCACGAATCGAGACTGGGATTTGTCACTCCGTACGACGGAGAGGTATCTCTGGGCCCACTCGGTAATGCATCATCATAATGAGCTCAATGTGATCAAGTGGTTGATCACGGGATCATGCATTACGATACGAGTAAAGTGACTTGCCAGTAACGAGACTGAACAAGGTATTGGGATACCGACGATCGAGTCTCGGGCAAGTAACGTACCAATTGACAAAGGGAATTGAGTACGGGATTGATTAGGTCCTCGACATCGTGGTTCATCTGATGAGATCATCGAGGAGCATCTGGGAACCAACATGGGTATCCAGATCCCGCTATTGGTTATTGACCAGAGAGTCGTCTCGGTCATGTCTGCTTGTCTCCCGAACCCGTAGGGTCTACACACTTAAGGTTCAGTGACGCTAGGGTTGTATAGATATGAGTATGCAGTAATCCGAAAGTTGTTCGGAGTCCCGGATGAGATCCTGGACGTCGCGAGGAGTTCCGGAATTGTCCGGAGGTGAAGAATTATATATAGGAAGTGTAGTTTCGGCCATCGGGAAAGTTTCGGGGTCACCGGTATTGTACCGGGACCACCGGATGGGTCCCGGGGGTCCACTGGGTGGGGCCACCCATCCTGGAGGGCCCCATGGGCTGAAGTGGGGAGGGGAACCAGCCCATAGTGGTCTGGTGCGCCCCCCCTTGGGCCCCCCATGAGCCTAGGGTTGGGAACCCTAGGGGTGGGGGCGCCCCACTTGCCTTGGGGGGCAAGCCACCCCCTTGGCCGCCGCCCCCCTAGGAGATTGGATCTCCTAGGGCCGTGCCCCCCCTAGGGACCTATATATAGTGGGGGGGAAGGGAGGGCAGCCGCACCCCAAGCCCCTGGCCTCTCCCTCTCGCCCTCCCTGTGACGCCCGGGTATTTGAGCTACAGTAAACCTCTGTTAATGATGCCACGTCACGATGGTTACTGTTGCTAATCTCGTGTTAGTTCGAAACCGATTCAAATTCAAATTCAAAATCGAGTCAAACGGTAAATTCTTCAAACATTAAAACTAAAATTGTTCAAAATGGGACAAATAAATCCTAAGTCCAAATGGTGGAGGAACCACATTTTAGTAAAAAGATTTAAAGCCCTAAAATGATTTAAACAGTAGCTAAACAGCTATTTAAACGACTTTGGTATTTTATAAAATACTAGACTATTTTCATCAGGGTAAAACTTTTTGAAGTAGTGGATTGTTCTGGAACATTATTTTAGGGGCTCTAGATATATTTGTCTAAAATTAAAATTAATGTGTAACTAAAATAAAACAAAAAAGGAAAAATATGAAAAGGTAAAAAAAGGAATAAAACAACCCTCCCCCACTGGGCCACTCGCCCAGCTACTAGCTAGGCCAAACTCCAGGCCGGCCCACCCCCTGCCTACTAACCCACTCCCCCCGAAACCCTAGCGGCCCCTCCCCACTTCCCCCACAATCCTCCCCCCACGACCGCCCCCACTCCCTCTCCCTCGCCCCCCCGATCTGGATCGGGGGAAACGACGACCCCGCCGCCCGGATCGACCCACCGCGCCGGCCTCGACCACTCCTCGCTGGACGCCTCGCCGTCCTCTCCACCGACGCCGTCATCGCCGACTCGCCCATGTCCTCCTCCCCGCCCCGTGCGAAGGCCGCAGTTCCTACACCGCGCCCTCGACCCCGCGTCGGACGCCGCCGCCCTCTCCGTCACCGGTGCCGCCTCGCCGAACCTCCCCGAGCCCACTGCCAGTGCCCTACGGCCCCGCAGTGAGCACCTCCCTCGCTCTCCCCATCCCTGTCGCCCGTCCCGGCCACAGCGCGCCTGCCTCACCTTCTACTCGCCGCTGTAGTGCCCGGGCGCGCACTTGCCACGGCCACGCCCCCCTCACGCAAGGGCCTCGTCCCGGTTCTCGACTGCTCGCTCGATCGACAGCGCTCCGGCGCCCGCTGTCGCCGCACCCATGGCCCTTGCGCGCCTCGCGCCCGCGCCGCCTTCCCTGGCCTCGCCCAGGCCACCTCCACCTCCGTCGGACCACGCCGGAACACGCTCGCCGCACCTCGACCTGCCGCCGTGGCTCCCGCCACTGCACTGCCTCCCCTGCTGCTGACGCTACCCGTCATCGCCCGGCTCCACCCGCCGTCGCCCTGCTACCGCCTTACGGCGGCCCTGCCGCTGCTCCATGCCGGTGCGCCAACCTGCCCCCCTCGTTCCCTGCGGTCGCCCTGCCATGGCCGCCATGGCCGTTGGGGCCGAGCGCTTGTTCGGGTTCGCTCCAGGCGCTGATGCCCGCTAGCGCTCGCATGACCACGCCCATTAGCCCGCTTTGGCCCTTGGGCCTATGACCAGTGGGGCCCGCCCCAGAACGTGATTAAAATAAAATAAAATTAATTAATTAATTAATTAATTAACTTAATTAATTTTGATTAATTAAACTAAAACAACTAATTAAGCCTAACTAATTAACCTAAACCCTAATTAACTAAAACAATCAATGACGGGGGGTCCCACCCCTATTGACCAGTCAAACGTTGACTGGTCAACTGGGTCCCTCTGGCCCACCTGTCAGTCACTGGGTACACTTTTGTGTACACTGTGCTGGGTGCGCCTAACAATTTAGCAATTATTCTCGAATTAAAAATAATTCCAGAAATTAATAAAATCTTTAGAAAATCATATCTTTTAATCCGTAACTCGGATTAAATTATTTTGTACATGAAATTTGCTCAGAACGACGAGACGAACCCGGATACGCAGCCCGTTCGTCCGCCACGCATCCCTAGCATAGCAAAAACGCAACTTTCCCCCTCCGGCTCCTCTGCCCGAAAATGCGAAACACCAGGGATATTTTCCCGGATGTTTCCCCCCTTCACCGGTACCACCTCATACCGCGTTAGGGCACACCCAGCATCACGCTTTGTCATGTCATGCATCACTATGCATCTGTTTGCTTAATATTTATAGTTTCTTCCCCCTCTTCTCTCACTAGACACCGAGACCGACGCCGCTGCTACCCAGTACGACTACGGTGTTGACGACCCCTCTCTCTTGCCAGAGCAACCAGGCAAGCCCCCCCCTTGATCACCAGATATCGCCTACTCTTCTCTATACTGCTTGCATTAGAGTAGTGCAGCATGTTACTGCTTTCCGTTAATCCTATCCTGATGTATAGCCTGTCCTTGCTACTACTGTTGTTACCTTTACCTGCAATCCTAATGCTTAGTATAGGATGCTAGATTACCATCAGTGGCCCTACACTCTTGTCCGTCTACCATGCTATACTACTGGGCCATGATCACTTCGAGGGGTGATCACGGGCATATACTATATACTTTGCACTGTTACATTACCTGTGGTACTGTTCGGCGTTGGGGGCTGAAGGGGCAGGTGGCGCCATCCCGGTAGAGGTAGGCCTGGGTTCCCGACGACCCTCAACTGTTACTTTGTGGCGGAGCGACAGGGCAGGTTGAGACCACCTAGGAGAGATGTGGGCCTGGCCCTGGTCGGCGTTCGCGGATACTTAACACGTTTAATGAGATCTTGGTATTTGATCTGAGTCTGGCCACTGGCCTATACGCACTAACCATCTACGCGGGGACAGTTATGGGCACTCGACGTCGTGGTATCAGCCGAAGCCTTCGTGACGTCAGCGACTAAGCGGCGCGCGCCGGATTGGACTAGAACGCCTGCTAGGCTAGGTCTGCTTCCGGCCGCCCTCGCAACGTGCAGGTGTGCAATGGGCGATGGGCCCAGACCCCTGCGCCATAGGATTTAGACCGGCGTGCTGACCTCTCTGTTGTGCCTAGGTAGGGCTGCGACGTGTTGATCTTTCGAGGCCGGGCATGACCCAGGAAAGTGTGTCCGGCCAAATGGGATCGAGCGTGTTGGGTTATGTGGTGCACCCCTGCAGGGAAGTTAATCTATTCGAATAGCCGTGATCTTCGGTAACAGGACGACTTGGAGTTGTACCTTGACCTTATGACAACTAGAACCGGATACTTAATAAAACACACCCTTCCAAGTGCCAGATACAACCGGTGGTTGCTCTCTCACAGGGCGACGAGGGGAGGATCATCGGTTAGGATTATGCTATGCGATGTTACTTGGTGAACTTACCATCTACTCTCTTCTTCTGCTGCAAGATGGAGGTTACCAGAAGCGTAGTCTTCGAAATGACTAGCTATCCCCCTCTTATTCCGGCATTCTGCAGTTCAGTCCACATATGATACCCTTATTCCATTTGATACCAATCCATACATATGTAGTGTAGCTCCTTGCTTGCGAGTACTTTGGATGAGTACTCACGGTTGCTTTTCTTCCCCTTTTCCCCTTTCCTATATCCGATTGCTGCAACCAGACGATGGAGCCCAGGAGCCAGATGCCACTGTCGATGACGATTACCACTACTCGGGAGGTGCCTATTACTACGTGCAGCCCGCTGACGGCGACCAGGAGTAGTTTAGGAGGATCCCAGGCAGGAGGCCTGCGCCTCTTTCGATCTGTATCCCAGTTTGTGCTAGCCTTCTTAAGGCAAACTTGTTTAACTTATGTCTGTACTCAGATATTGTTGTTTCCGGTGACTCGTCTATGATCGAGCTCTTGTATTCGAGCCCTCGAGGCCCCTGGCTTGTAATATGATGTTTGTATGACTTATTTTATTTGTAGAGTTGTGTTGTGATATCTTCCCGTGAGTCCCTGATCTTGATCGTACACGTTTGCGTGTATGATTAGTGTATGATTAAATCGGGGGCGTCACACAATTGGTATCAGAGCCGACTGCCTGTAGGAATCCCCCTTCCACACTCCTTGGCCGAAGTCGAGTCTAGACATTGCAAAACTTTTACTAACATGGCTGTGCGGCCCATGGACCCATTTCGCCATTGAGTGGTATTAGGATCTTTTATTCCTCGACCTATACTCTGGGACTCTGCCCTCTCTTCTATTCGGGTTTAAATGAATTTGCTAAAATAAAACTCTAGGTTCTTGTTACCACTTCCCGCCGGGGAGCCCCTTCATTACATATGATCGACTGCTTCAATAGAAGATTCTGACAATACTCTCCGATGTTTCCCCGAGACCCTTGTGCCCTTCGCCGTTGCAATTCCATACCACCGATAAATCCCTATGGAAAGCTACACACACTTGTCATTCAAACAATCATTCCCCGTCGATCTTGTTATTACAAGATACCCCGATATTCTCTCTATTGTCCCGAGAATACTTTGTGCCTACTGCCTTGCAGTTCTTTGCCACATGAATACCCCTACAGATACTTTCTCGCACTTACCGAGTATCCACTAGTTCCCAGTTGTTCATGTGTTTCACAGAAGTCTTTGAAATACCATTCGATGTTCTGATCCTTAACAGCCCATTGTTCTTGAAATTCTTGCTTGCCTGCATTGTGGTTAATCCCATAAGTCTGGTAATCTTATTGTCATCCTTTGTCAATATCATTTTGAGGCCATTGATTCAATGTGTTGCGAATGCACGCAATCCTCAATCGGATAATAGAATTCATCCTTCTGGCTCAGACGCATTTTAAACATGAGTTGGAGCTTGACCAATCAAATTGCCATCGATTGTATCCCTAAGGCTAATCAACTTATCCATCCTTAATCAGAAGCGTTTGCTTCTGATCCCTTGATTTGGAAATAATAATTCCTTTGCATTTGAGCTTTGAGTTAGTTAGTTGTTTTTATAATCTGATCTCCTTGCATTCTTTCTTCCTCTGGTTGAGTATCGATGCTCACATCACATCCCTTGTGGACCACTAGATCCTTTGTTGGATTTTATCCAACAACGTCCTTCATATTCAATCACTTTGGAAGTCTTTCCATGATACATAATGCTTTTGGTAAATTCTATCCTCTGTTTTCTCAACCATGCTCTATTTTCGAGCTAGTGGTATTTACGATTGAAGCTTGTAGTATATGTTTCCACGATACCCTGACGGCTTGAACCTATGCCTTCCTTAATATGTGTGAACTCGAAAGTTTTCACGAGTCATACTCTTCTGGTATTTTGCCAGATAAAATTTCAACACTACAACTTCATCGAACGCGAGAAGTAAATGAAAGGTTATGCATTGGAGAAGTGGGAGTCGACCTTGAACTTTGTGTTCATGCCCATGGACACGATGTAGATCCTATCATGGAAGCTTCTTGTAATAATAACTATTTCCTTGATAAATATCATCTGGTATCTGTGAATTGATCCTTTGCAACCGTGGTTCCAACCATAATTGTTCCCCTTTGATTCTATTTCTCGGACAAGTTAAAGTACTTGCCTTCTGCAGATCAGTACGCCTTCCCAACCTCTATTTTGTTCTACCTTCGAGTATTACCCCCCTGGTATCTCGAGATTATCATGGAACTGCATAACTTCTTATGAGTTCTCCATCAAGTGCTACATTCTCACTGGTTCCAATTTTTCATGGGCCCTGAGTTATTAAACACTCAAAGACACCGATAACTGACTGAAGTCTGCACCGCGATTAAACAAATCGTGGTAACGGCCGGACACCGCTCCGGAACCTTCAAAGGTTCCAGAGTATGGCGGGGGACCTCCTTCCAAGAGGAGCAAGCCCACCGTGCCGGTGACCCCCGTCCAACCGGAGGCGCCAGACAATCTATTGGGGGCGCTCCAAGGCGCCTCCATCGACGAGGAGCACCGCATCATTATGAGTGCGGTGGTCCAGAAGGTTCAGTCCGCCAAGAGCGGACTGACTGAAGCTTGTACTAGCCTTTTAATAGGCTTTGAGGTAAGTAAAGAATGTGTAAATAATATTACCGCATAGACAGTAGCCCCTGATGCTCTGTTTGGCGTTCGGGAAGAAAAGCCGAATAGAGGATCAAATAAAATTCGCGGGAGTCTAACAAAAAGGAGTCAATATGCGTATGCAGGCTTCTCTGCTTGCGTCCGCCGCACTGACTACGGAAGTGGACACGCTAAAGCAGAACCTCAAGCGGTCCGAGCAAGAGCTCGGGCGTGCCAAGAAGCAGCTCGAGGACAATGAAGGTAAGAAATACCTTGTTTAAATATATATAAAGAGGTGCAATTGCAAAAAATGACAGGATTATCGTGGCTATTGTAGGGGCCACGTCTAAGGTGGCGACCCTTAAGCAAGCGCTGGTCGAGGCCGAGAAGAGGGCGGCCACGGAGCGCACCGAGCGGGAGAAGTATGAGGCTGAGGTTGGCAAGGTACGGCAAGAGCTCCAGGCTCTCATGGAAAAACATGAGAGTTTGGAGCTTGACTCAAAGACGCGAGCGTCCGAGCTCGCGGTGGCTATTGAAAATGCCAAGTCTGCCAAGGCCGAATCCCAGAAGACCCTCCAGGAGTTGGATGAGGTGAAGAAGATAGCGGCGGGTAAGGCATTCTTTATGCAAAGCAAACACATAAACGTGAGTTACTTGTTACTTACCCGAATCTGGAGCTCTCCAGGAGCGTTCGCAGATCTTCCCTGGAGTGTGTCTGATGCCGCCGCATTCTATCGAGCCGAGGAGGGCAGCTCGACAGAGAAGGTGTTCTGGTCTCAGTATGCTGAGGCCGGACACCCCGTGCCCCTAAGCGACCAGCTGAAGCAACTGGTCGAGCTCCACAAGGCCGCCGAACAGGCCATGAAGGGCCCCATAGTTCGGCTGTGGCCTGGAGGGGCTCTGCCTGGGAGCTATTTCGGGCTGGTGCGGCGACTGGTGGAGGCCTGTCCAAGGCTCGAAGTCATCAAGCGCTCCGTCTGCATTGAAGGTGCCCGTAGGGCCCTTGCCCGTGCTAAGGTGCACTAGGGCAAGTTGGATGCTGAGAAGCTTGTGAAGGACGGGCCACCGCCGGGGAAAGAGCATCGCAAGCCCGAGAATTATTATAAGGATGTTCTGAAGGGTGCCTGCCTTGTGGCGGATGAATGTTCTAGGGATGTAATTTTTGAGTGAAACTTGCTCATTTTGTCCTGTGCGCTGAAAACTTGTTCATATGCGCTAAGCAATGCTGTTGGAATTTAAAATATTACCTTCTGTGCGGCTGTTTATCAATTCTGAGAGATGGCAAGTCGTCGGCTTCTGCCCCCGTGCCGCTAGTGCTGGGGTGTTCGGGGATAAACCTGAGCGCTCTTTTTCCCATGTTTGGGTCCTTTGAGGGAGGCGCTCAGCCCAACGAACAGGGCAATCGGACTATAATGCGTGAACACTCTCACTTAGCCATAGAATTCTATAATTTTAAATTTCGGCGAAGCCCCTGGTATTCGGAAGACCGAGTTCGGGGCGCTATCCACGCCTTGGCCGGACAGAGCCGGCTCCTCGCTCTAAGTGGCATAAGTCTTTAGGGACTCGAAAAACCTCTCGAACAGCGACCAGCTCTCGCTTCATCATGACAGTCAATTTTAGCTTTCTCCACTGAGGTGCTCGACCCAGCTCAACTGGGGCACAATCGCAGTGGTTCTCCTAGTGCTACCTTAGCCGATATAGCGGAACGTAAGGCACCAAAACATAGGAGCCGGGCAAACCCAACTATTGACCCAAGACATGATTCGGAGCCGATGCATATAATGCTATAAGTTCGGGGTGCCGCACTTGTTAAAGTGTTCGGACTTCTCACACCATATTGAGGGGTACTAAAGCCCCTGGCGTATTTTGGTCGTACCAAAGTGTACGGATGCAACATGTCGTTAAGGAACATATATTAAAAAAGAGTAATGCAAAAACAGACAAAAGCTATGCATTGTTTATTAAAGAGGGCTGCGATCAAAGCAGAACGATACAAATAATACGATAAGCAAAAGGTTGGACTATTTAACGTGTCCGTTCCAGGGGCAAGCTGCGGAATAGTATGCGAAACAGGTATACTGCTCGTGATAGAGACCACCTGGGAGTTCCGTAATGTGGCGTGGCTTGTCTGCTTCCCTGGTTCTTGCATCGTTTATTCGGCAATTGAACTTCCGAATGGGCCTTCTGAAGAGTGGAGTCCTGAAAGTAAGAGAAAATTAAAAAATCGGCAGCCCTTGGTGCGGTTTAAGCCGTGTTTCGGGCGTGCCGTGATGGTGCCCCTCCCCCTGTACCCATGGTATTTCTAGAGCGTAGTTATGTACGTGAAGTACTGGTATCGCATTTTTGCGAGGGCTGGGGCCGCATTGCTATGCCTGCTCGGGTCGTGCCAGGCGGTCTTGTTGTAGGTTATTCCGGGCACGCTTGACGGTGTCTGGTCGTTTAATGGCCGGACTGGAGAACTGCCTGGAGAGGCTGCTTTGTACTTCTGCTGCAAGGGCCGCTGTCGGTGTCAAAACCGGCGGATCTCGGGTAGGGGGTCCCGAACTGTGCGTCTAGGCCGGATGGTAACATGAGGCAAGGAACACGATGTTTTACCCAGGTTCGGGCCCTCTTGATGGAGGTAAAACCCTACATCCTGCTTGATTAATATTGATGATATGGGTAGTACAAGAGTAGATCTACCACGAGATCAAGGAGGCTAAACCCTAAAAGCTAGCCTATGGTATGATTGTTGTATGATGAAGTTGTCCTACGGACTAAAACCCTCCGGTTTATATACACACCGGAGAGGATTACGGTTACACAAAGTCGGTTACAATGGTAGGAGATCTTGAATATCCGCATCACCAAGCTTGCCTTCCACGCCAAGGAAAGTCCCATCCGGACACGGGACGAAGTCTTCGATCTTGTATCTTCATAGTCCTGGAGTCCGGCTGAAGGTATAGTCCGGCTACCCGAACACCCCCTAATCCAGGACTCCCTTAGTAGCCCCTGAACCAGGCTTCAATGGCGACGAGTCCGGCGCGTAGATTATCTTCGGCATTGCAAGGCGGGTTCCTCCTCCAAATTCTTCATAAAAGTTTGTAAACACCAAGAGTAGTGTCCGGCTCTGCAAAATAAGTTTCCACGTATTGCCACAGAGAGAATAATATTAACACAAATCTAATCCGCTGACGTATTCCGCAGCGTGACATCACACTATGGCCAAGCCTTTATTCGAATCGTTTTCACTTTTCCACCTCAGCGTGTTTTGCGAGGCGGTTTCCTTGGCACGTCTTGTCAAAGCAGAGATCGTGTCCCCTTTATTTACGGGATTCTCATCAATACGGACGTGGGTAACCCAATCGTGCCCGTTAGCATGTCTTCTCGATTAAAGGCGAGTCCCAAACGGTCACGGGGAGGGCTCCTGGTATTCAACCTCTTATAAAGAGACCAAGGCCTTACTCCTTTTCTCCAATCTCAAAACAAGTTCGCCCGTCGCCTCGAGTTCCAACACCCTAGGCTCCAGATTCCAGGCGCTTCGGACCTTCGACAATGTCCGGTTCCAACCTTCAAGGCCGATGGATGCCCTCCTCCGTCACGAAGGAGGACGTGCTAAAGTTGAGAGAGGCTAAGTTCTTGACCGCCAAAATTTTGCATAGGTTGCCTGCTCAAAGGCAGGCTATTCCCAGTCCCCGGCCCGGTGAGAGCGTAGTGTTCATGTCTCACTTCCTTCGGGGGTTAGGCTTCCTGATGGATCCCTTCGTGAGGGGGCTGATGTTCTATTATGGGCTGGAATTTCATGACTTAGCTCCTGAGTCCATCCTCCACATTTCCTCATTCATCATTGTGTGCGAAGCGTTCCTCCGTGTTACTCCTCACTTCGGATTATGGCTCTAGACCTTTGGAGTGGAGCCGAAGATGATCGAGGGACGGCACGCAGAGTGCGGAGGCGCTGTCATAAGTAAGAATGCTGATGCTCCATGGCCCGAGGGCTCCTTTCAAGAGGAGCTCGGCTTGTGGCAACGAGAGTGGTTCTATATCACCGCTCCCAGGAGCACCAAGTGGGTGGCGCCTCCTGCCTTTCGCTCGGGTCCCCCACCACGGCTAGCGTCATCGGTCAACAAAGGATTAGATTGGGGGTTATCCAAAGACGTGCCCTTGTTGCAGGGCCGCATTAGGGATCTCTTAGAAAGAGACCTCAACCTGGTCAAGGTGACGCAGGTCATGCTGATTCGCCGAACACTGCCCGGCAAACGTCGCTCCCTTCGTCTGTGGGAGTTTAATCCGGAGGGACCACGAGCTCTCCAGCATTTTATGGGCGCAACGCCCGTGGAGATGTATAAAATGTTCTTCGAATCACAAGCAATGTGTCCGGATTTGACCGAGGACGCAGGTTTAAGCTGCAATCGCCCGGATACTCAAGTAAGTAACCTTGTGCCCGGACTCGCTATCCGTAAAATTGTCATAAATTCGCCCCTAAAAGAGCTATCCTTTTAAACAAGAGTGGATAGCGAAGGCAAAGCTGATCAGGTGTCCGGCTCCCCTTCCTGAGACCAGGACGGATCCCGTGCTAGTCAGGATGTTGAAGATCGTGCCTTTGGAGGGAAGTGAGGGGGAGGACAAGGAAACTATGGCCTCCTCGAAGGAGGCTGCTCCGAAGGGAAGAACCGACAATTCCTCTCCTAAGGGGAAGAAGAGGGCCGCCTCTGACGACCCGGAGACCATGGCCTCAAAGCGGGGGGAAAATTCCTTGTCAGAGGGTCCGACGCCGGGGAGATCCTCGGTCGAACTACGCCCTCAAAGGGATCAGCCCTCCAGCAAGCCGTAAGTAGAGAAAGATTTTCCTTTAGAGGGACGAGAGAAATCCTTGCTTTTTATCTGAGAAGATTAACCGAAATTTTACTTTGTAGCTCGGACCTCAGCCCTTCTCAGCAGAGCTCGTCATCAGGGGATCTTCTTCCGGAGATGATGGAGAGTGGAACGCCTCCCCCTGTCGTACCGCCTGGTGAGGCAGGCGACCCTGAGGTGTCGTCGCGGAGGGTTTCTCCGAATCCGACAGGGGTGGAAGGTAGCCATATGTCCCCCCCCAAGGTTCTCCGCGTCCGGCCTTCGATGGAGGTCATAGGACGAGTCCGGCACCGTCCGATGCGCGGTCGGAGGAGCTGATGATTCTGCTGGGGCGAGCTTCTATCTCAGAGGAGCACCGTGCATTGATGGGTACGGTGATTGGAAGGATTTCGTCCGCGGAAAGCGGATTGCATGAGGCCGTCAGAAGTTTGCTGACGGGTTTTGAGGTACGTTTGATAATGTACTTCTTTGTCAGTTGCGCATAAACAAGATGCGCCCTGTGTAGATAGTAGCCCCTGAGACTCTGTGCGTTGTCAAAATTGACGGCACGCAGAGGATCATAATCCCAGGTCTAAAATGTCGCCTTTGTATACAGGTGGCGAAGTGTCCGGAATCGAGCCGAACTGATGATTTTGCCTAACTAAAGCGGCAACTTGACATGGCAGATGCCGACATCGCGCTCGTCAACGAGCGGCTTGATGAGGCTCAAGGTATGCAATTCCTCGGGAGGCATCCGGTAAGAGGAGATTTATGCCAGTATCTTACAATGTGTGTGCTTGACGCAGATGGTGCGGCCGCCGTGGAGAGTCTTCGGGCGAAACTTGCCTGAGCTAAGGAACAAGCCAGGAAAAGTGATGCGGCTGCCGAGAAGGCCCTTGAAGAGATGAGAGCCGAACAGGCTGCTCACTGCCGAAGCAAGAAGGAGATGGCCGTGATGGCCGTGAAGTTAAAAAGTGCTGCTGACCGTTGCAAGTTTCTTGAGAAAGAAGACCGGGCGAGACAGACGGACTTAGAGAAGGCCGTTGCTGATGCCAAGGACGCTCGCTCTGCGATGAGAGCTGCGAAGGAGGAGCTGCGTCAGGCCGGACAGATTGTGGCTGGAAAGCCCTTTATGCTGCGGAGGAAGTTTTGCGATCCGAAGTTTGCTCCGTTGGACCGGATGTGGAGTGCGGAGGATACCTATCTGGATTTGGCAGCGAGTGCTGCTGATGCGACCGAATACTTTCGAGATCAAGAAGATCGCGAAGTGGAAAGGCTTTTCTGGTCGCAGTTCCAGAATCCAGAGAGTCCACTGGCAGTGGATGATCGTCTGGCTCAATGGGCCGAACTGAATAGATTGTCCGGACTCGCCATGAAGTACGTCATGGGTCATCTGTGGCCGGGGAGATCGGAGCCGAAGAGTTATTTCAGCTTGGTGTAGCAATTCCTTGACGCGGTGCCACGTATCAATGCGATGAAGAGGTCAGCATGCATAGAGGGCGCACGGATGGCTCTTGCCCGTGTCAAGACATACTGGGCAGAGATGGAGACCACCGTTGTTGCATCCCAAGATTCGGACAAAAGCCGAGTACCCTCCGAGCACTATTTTCAGGAAGTCCTTGAAGGCGCTCGTGTAATAGAGACGCAGTGCTCGAAGGATGCTATGTTCTGATAGCATATGTAATTATAAAGCAATATTTTGATGAATTGTAGTAGCCTTTTATACTTGTGCCTTCAAGTATTTGGAACACCTCCTGTGCGGCCGTTTTAAGATATATATATATATACAAAATCTGAAAGATTGCAGTCGTTGGCTTCAGCCCCCACGCACATAGTGCGGGGGTGCTCGCAGAAGGCGCATTTTCACACTTAATCCAACGTCTTGGTCCTACAAAGGAGGTGATAGCGCAGCGAGCTAGGCAACCGGACTATAATGCTTTAACACTTTCACTTAGCCATAGGAGCTTGACAATGGGACTATTTAGGTAGCCCCTGGTGGCGACTGCGCTCGCCCGAATTTGGGGCGCGTATGTGCCTGGCCGGGAAACGGCCCTTCGTTAATGCAGAGGAATCCTACAGATTCCGGAGAGTCATCAAGTGGTTGACCAGTCTCATGCCATATCATGACAGTCGGTTTTCGGCTTTCTCTACTGAGGTGCTCGCCTGGCCGAACCAGGGCACAATCGCAGTAGTTCTCCTGGTGCCGCCTTAGCCGATAGAGCGGAACGTAAGGCGGCCGAACACAGGAGCCGGGCAACCCAACATTTGACCAAAATCATGACTCGGAGCTGATGATATAAGGCCAAACTCGCGACTCCGAACACTCCCTAAGGTATTCGGTCTTTATGAGAGCGGGCGAGGTAACGCTCTGAGGTATAAGCCCCTAGTGTCCAGGTACGCGCAAGAATTCTGACGTGGCCACATGCCAAGACGCCAGCCTCCTCCTTGGTCATAGAACCAGGGGATGTGTATCAACAAGAGACAGTAAAAAAGGTTTACGCAGGGTCTTAATCTGAAAAGAATCCTTGGAACGGGTCCCTACTGCACGTCTGCGCATGTGTCTCCGTTGTGCTGTATCCTGGACGGGCGCAACACGACGTTCATCTGTAAAAAGAGAGCAACTAAGTTGAAAAAGGGGTGTGCCGAACAAAAGTTATATGAAATAAACAAAGTGTAAAGTAAAATATGAAAAATTGAGCTTTATTGTCTCTTATTTTATACGTGTGAAGCCCCTAGTGCAGGGGTATATGGCCACTAAGCCTTTATCAATGATACTTTTGTGCCGGACTCGTCTATCTGTGTTCGTGGTCTTAATGACCTGTTCTGATGTTCTGGCTGGTGAAGTCATTGTATTGTGGGGCTGTTAAAGCGGCCGCACAATCCTCCACTTGGGGGAGGTGTTCTCACTGCTTCCCCTTTAAGGAGATGATGTCGCGTGGACCGGACATCTTAAGTGTAAGAGATGCATAATGCGGTATTGCGTTAAAGCGGGCGAAAGCTTCGCGTCCCAGTAGTGCTTGATAGCGACTTGAGGATGGGACGATGTGGAAAGTCAGCTTTTCGCGACGGAAGTTATCGGCAGAGCCGAAAATAACCTCGAGCCGGAGAAAACCCATGCAATGGGTGTTCGGACCTGGCGTTACTCCTTGAAAGGAGGTTTTGCTGTGGCGAATTCTTTTTGGGTCGATCCCCATGTGGCGGATTGAGTCCTGATATATCAGGTTGAGTCCGCTGCCACCATCCATAAGGACATTTGAAAACTGGAGTCCGCCAATTATTGGATCGAGTACCAGGGCAGTCCATCCTGGGTTCCTGACACTTCTAGAATAATCCAGATGATCGAAGATGATTGGTTTTGACAACTAGTGGCGGGATTCCTTTGGGATAGGTCGTGGGGCGCGTACCTTTATGGGCGCCGCACGTTTTGTTATGTGGAGTAAGTTTACTGTTTTTACTTCTTGTGGGAAATTCTTTTGTTTCCTGGTACTCTGCTTTTGGGGTTCGTCCTCATCTTCGCTTGGTGTGTCGAGCCCCTTGTGTTCGGCGTTGAGTCTGCCGGATTGTTTGAAAACCCAACAATCTCTGTGGGTATGGTTAGCAGGCTTTCCAGGAGTGCTATGTATTTGACATATCCTATCCAAGATTTTGTTTAGATTGGATAGGTCGTCCCTGTTATCTTGGAGGGGCTTCTTTTTCTGATTCTGTCGTGAGCTTTTGAATCCGTGTTGACTGCCGTGCTCTTCGGACTTTTTTCCTTAGTCCGGCGACAGTCCTTATTGCGTCGCGGCTTTCCGTTTCCATCCCTAGTTTTGGATGTACTTGGGTCACTGGTGCTGCATCTTGCCAACCAGTTGTCCTCTCCTGCGCAAAAGCGGGTCATGAGGCTTGTTAGTGTGTCCATTGTTCTTGGCTTTTCTTGGCCGAGGTGTCTGGCGAGCCATTCGTCTCGGACATTATGCCTGAAAGCCGCTAAGGCTTCAGCGTCCGGACAGTCGACTATCTAATTCTTTTTAGTAAGAAATCTATTCCAGAATTGCCGAGCTGACTCTCCGGGCTGTTGAGTTATGTGACTAAGATCGTCTGCATCCGGAGGGCGGACATAGGTCCCTTGAAAATTTGCTCAGAAAGCATCCTCGAGCTCTTCCCAACTTCCGATTGTGTTTTCAGGAAGGCTTTTGAGCCAATGCCGGGCTGGCCCTTTAAGCTTGAGGGGTAAGTATTTTATGGCGTGGAGGTCATCTCCTCTAGCCATATGTATGTGGAGGATATAATCCTCGATCCAGACTCCAGGGTCTGTTGTTCCATCATATGCCTCTATGTTTACGGGTTTGAATCCCGCTGGGATTCATAATCCAGGACCTCATCGGTGAAACATAGGGGGTGTGCGGCACCCCTATATTTGGGTGTGCCGGATTCTGATAATGGCTTTATTGCATTGCTTACGAGAGCTTGCTTTCTTGGCCCGTAAATGGACCTGGCTGGGCCATGATGCGAATCCTTAAGTGGGTCGCATGCCGGCTTAAGTGCGGCGCTGCTTGCCGCTTTATGCTAGCCATGGGGTCGTCTATCCGACCGTGTGGCTTTCTCACTTTTGGAGTGCGAGGGCTCTAAGGCCTCCTCGTCGAATTCAGGCAGTAGCTTTCTCTTCGGATAGCTTTTAGTGCGACGACTGTCGCCGTATTTGTCTGCGGTATTGATTACTTTACTCCATCTGATCCTGAGTGCATCTTCCGCAGTTTTTAGCTTCCGCTTCTGCTTTTTCAGGCTGTGTGCGGTTGCAACCAGCCGTTTGTGGAGGTTCTTCTGCTTCGTGGGCTTGTACGGCGTAGGGTCGTCCGGAATGCCATTTTCGCCAGGGGAAGGATATTCGGTTTCTCTATCCGGGTTGTCCTGTTGGGACGGTTGCTCTAAGGCATGCTCGTCGTCTACCGGCTCATCCTGCTCTATGGCTGGGTCTTTATCGAGGCGGGGCTTGGGTCGGTGTTTACGCCGACGCTTTGATTGTTTTTCGAGAGATCGATCCCTCTTTCCATCCCTGTTTTCCTCGTTGTTACTTCCTTTAGGGGTATCCACCATGTACACATCGTGAGATGAGGTGGCTGTCCAATGCCCTATAGGCGTTGGTTCTTGGTTGTCTCCTGCATCGTCGTCCATACCGTCGATGTCTTTGGAGTCAAAGTCGAGCATGTCGGTTAAGTTGTCGACAGTGGCTACGAAGTGGGTGGTGGGTGGGTTTTGAATTTCTTCATCATCCGAATCCCATCCTTGCTGACTGTAGTCCGGCCAGGGCTCTCCTGATAAAGAGAGAGACTTTAGTGTCTTCAGAATATCGCCGAAAGGCGAGTGTTGAAAGATGTCCGCGGCAGTAAACTCCATGATCGGCGCCCAATCGGATTCGATCGGCAAGGGCGCGGAGGGTTCGGAGTCCGGCTCCTTGGAGTCGCGAGTCTCGCAGAGTGCGGGGCTGGTGTTCGGCTCGATCGCCTCTGAGATCTCAGCCCCTGAGGCAGCGTCCAACCGTTGATCCTCGATCGGTGCAGTAGGCTCCGAATCAATGGTCGGAACTGATGCGTGTGCGGCCTCCAAGGCGCTGTTCGGCGGCAGAGCTATATCATGCCCATCGAGACAGTGCGGCGCGCTTGGCTGTGGCTCGAATCCGTCGAAGATCAAGTCCCCGCGGATGTCAGCCGTGTAGTTTAGGCTTCCAAACCTGACCTGGATGGCCAGGGGCGTAGCTTTCGATCTGCTCAAGGTGGCCAAGCGAATTGGCCCGCAGTGCGAAGCCGCCGAAGACGAAGATCTGTCCGGGGAGAAAAGTCTCACCCTAGACTGTCGTTGTTGATGATCGAAGGAGCCATCGGGCCTAAAAGCGACGACACAAAGGAACTCACAATGAAAGCACCAATGTCGGTGTCAAAACCGGCGGATCTCGGGTAGGGAGTCCCGAACTGTGCGTCTAGGCCGGATGGTAACAGGAGGCAAGGAACACGATGTTTTACCCAGGTTCGGGCCCTCTTGATGGTGGTAAAACCCTACGTCCTGCTTGATTAATATTGATGATATGGGTAGTACAAGAGTAGATCTACCACGAGATCAAGGAGGCTAAACCCTAGAAGCTAGCCTATGGTATGATTGTTGTATGATGAAGTTGTCCTACGGACTAAAACCCTCCGGTTTATATAGACACCGGAGAGGGTTAGGGTTACACAAAGTCGGTTACAATGGTAGGAGATCTTGAATATCCGCATCGCCAAGCTTGCCTTCCACGCCAAGGAAAGTCCCATCTGGACACGGAGACGAGTCTTCAATCTTGTATCTTCATAGTCCTGGAGTCTGGCTGAAGGTATAGTCCGGCTACCCGAACACCCCCTAATCTAGTACTTCCGCTCAGCGTCCGTGTGCTCCTCCGTTCGGAGGGAGCGTTCGGTGTTTCCATTGACCGTAATTACTCCTCGAGGGCCTGGCCTTTTGAGCTTAAGGTATGCATAGTGCGGTACCGCATTGAACTTGGCGAATGCGGTTCGCCCGAGCAGTGCGTGATAGCCACTGTGGAATGGGACTATGTCGAAGATTAACTCCTCCCTTCGGAAATTATCCGGAGATCCGAAGACCACTTTAAGTGTGACTGAGCCTGTATAGTTGGCCTCTACACCTGGTATTACGCCTGTAAAGGTCGTTTTGGTGGGCTTAATCCTTGAGGGATCTATGCCCATTTTCCGCACTGTATCCTGGTAAAGCAGGTTCAGGCTGCTGCCGCCGTCCATAAGGACTCTAGTGAGATGAAATCCGTCAATAATTGGGTCTAGAACCAATGCGGCGAATCCGCCATGATGGATGCTAGTGGAATGGTCCCTTCGATCAAAGGTGATCGGGCAGGAGGACCATGGGCTGAACTTTGGGGCGACTAGCTCTACCGCGTATACGTCCCTTAACGCGTGCTTCCGCTCCCTTTTGGGGGCATGGGTTGCGTATATCATGTTCACCATCCGCACTTGTGGGGGAAAACCCTTCTGTCCACTGTTGTTCGGCGGCCGGGGCTCCTCGTCGTCATCGCTATGCAGCCCCTTGTCTTCATTTTTGGCGTTTAACTTGCCTGCCTGCTTGAACACCCAACAATCCCTGTTGGTGTGATTGGCTGGCTTTTCGGAGGCGCCATGTATTTGACACAAGCGGTCGAGTATTCGGTCCAAACTGAACGAGCCCCTAGGATTCCTTTTGAATGGCTTTTTCCGCTGACCGGATTTAGAGCCTCTGAATCCAGCATTAACTGTCGTATCCTCAGCATTGTCACCGTTAATGCGGCGCTTCTGCTTGTTGCGATGCGACCTGCCACTACTGGCCCTGGTATCCGAATTACCAGGGTTCTTGGTCATATTGTTGCTACGAGCAAGCCAGCTGTCTTCTCCCGCGCAAAAGCGGGTCATGAGTGTCGTGAGTGCTGCCATAGACTTCGGCTTTTCCTGTCCAAGGTGCCGGGCAAGCCACTCGTCACGGATATTGTGCTTGAAGGCTGCTAGGGCCTCAGCGTCCGGACAGTCGACTATTTGATTTTTCTTTGTTAGGAACCGTGTCCAGAATTGCCTGGCCGATTCCTCTGGCTGCTGAATTACGTGACTTAGGTCATCGGCGTCTGGGGGTCGCACATAAGCGCCCTGGAAATTGTCGAGGAATGCGGCTTTTAGGTCCTCCCAACAACTGATTGATCATGTTGGCAAGCTGTTAAGCCAATGCCGAGCTGGTCCTTTAAGCTTGAGTGGGAGGTATTTGATGGCGTGGAAATCATCGCCGCGGGCCATGTGGATATGAAGGAGATAATCCTTGATCCATACTGCAGGATCTGTTGTGCCATCATATGATTCGATATTTACGGGTTTGAAACCCTCGGAGATTTGATGATCCATTATTTCGTCTGTGAAGCATAGTGGGTGTGCGGCGCCTCTGTACTGGGCTATGTCACAACGTAGCTCCAATGAGCTTTGTCTACTGTGTTCAGCCCTACCGAATTTGTGGCCGGCGTGACGGTTACCCTCTCGAGCCGTGGGGCGCCCACGCGATCTGTAGATCAATCTTGTTTGCCTTGCCTTGTCCTCCAACATATCTTGTAAGTCTAGCGCATATTCCCGTGCCTTGGTACGGGGGTGCGGCTTGAGTGGAGGGCCGAGAGGCCTCTCTGTCGCGGCCACGAGGTGGCCGGTCGGCCACATCAAGTGCTTCCTCCTCTAATCGGGGTAGCAACCTGCGCTTTGGGTAGCTCTTGGAGAGGCGTTCGAGTTTATGCTCTTCGGACGCAAGGACTTCAGTCCATCTGTCGACTAGCAAATCTTAATCAGCTCTAAGTTGTTGCTGTTTTTTCTTGAGGCTTCTTGCCGTGGCCATAAGCCTGTGTTGAAAACGCTCTTGCTCGACGGGATCCTCTGGCACGACGAATTCATCATCATCGAGGCTTGCCTCGTCTTCGGAGGGAGGCATATAATTATCGTCCTCAACCTCTCTGTCTACCGCTCTCTCATGAGGGCTGGTTTCTCCATCCTCCTATGCTAAATCTTGCTGGAGGGGGTTTCCTTCGGCACTTTCCGGAGTATTATTATCTCCCGTGTTGGAATCACCGTATTTGTTTTGGTGGGATTTTGAGCGGCGCCGCTGACGCTGGCGCTTAGGCTGTTTCTTGGAGGGGTCATCCTCCGCTGTTCCATCGCCATCTCCTTCTTTTGGGGTGTCCACCATGTATATGTCATATGACGAGGTGGCTTTCCAGGGCCTGATAGGCGCTGGTTCTTCATCGTCTCCTTCATCGGCGTCCATACGGTCGATCTCTTCGGAGTCGAAGTTGAGCATGTCGGTTAAGTCGTCGATAGTGGCTACAAAGTGGGTGGTGGGTGGGCTTTGAATTTCTTCATCGTCCGAATCCCAACCTTGCTGACCGTAGTCCGGCCAAGGCTCTCCTGATAAAGAGAGAGACTTCAGTGTCTTCAGAATATCACCGAAAGGCGAGTGCTGAAAGATGTCCACGGCAGTAAACTCCATAATCGGCGCCCAATCGGACTCGATTGGCAGGGGCGCGGAGGGTTCGGAGTCCGGAGAGGAGTCCGGCTCCTTGGAGTCATGAGTCTCGCAGAGTGCGGGGCTAGTGTTCGGCTCGATCGCCGTTGGGATCGCAGCCCCCGAGACAGCGTCCAACCACCCATCCTCGATCGGCGTAGTTGGCTCCGAATTAAGGGTCGAAGCCGATGCGGGTGCGGCCTCCAGAGCACAGTTCGGTGGCAGAGCTAGATCATGCTCGTCATGACAGTGCGGCGCGCTTGGCAGTGGCTCGAATCCGTCTAAGATCAAGTCCCCGCGGATGTCAGTCGTGTAGTTTAAACTTCCAAATCTGACCTGATGGCCAGGGGCATAGCTTTCGATCTGCTCCAGATGGCCAAGTGAATTGGCCTGCAGTGCGAAGCCGCCGAAGACGAAGATCTGTCCGGGAAGGAAGGTCTCGCCCTAGACTGCATCGCAATTGATGATCGTAGGAGCCATCAAGCCTGACGGCGATGACACAGAGGAACTCTCAATGAAAGCACCAATGTCGGTGTCAAAACCGGCGGATCTCGGGTAGGGGGTCCCGAACTGTGCGTCTAGGCCGGATGGTAACAGGAGGCAAGGGACACGAAGTTTTACCCAGGTTCAGGCCCTCTCGATGGAGGTAAAACCCTACGTCCTGCTTGATTAATACTGATGATATGGGTAGTACAAGAGTAGATCTACCACGAGATCGGAGAGGCTAAACCCTAGAAGCTAGCCTATGGTATGATTGTTGTTCTGTATGTTGTCCTACGGACTAAAACCCTCCGGTTTATATAGACACCGGAGAGGGTTAGGTTTACACAAAGTCAGTTACAATGGTAGGAGATCTGCATATACATATCGCCAAGCTTACCTTCCACGCCAAGGAAAGTCCCTTCCGGACATGGGACGAAGTCTTCAATCTTGTATCTTCATAGTCCAGGAGTCCGGCTGAAGGTATAGTCCGGCCATCCGGACACCCCCTAATCCAGGACTCCCTCAGACCCGTTCTTAGCGACAAACACTTTGCCCTCAGATCTGAGATAGAAGGTATACCCAACTATTACCTTTGGGTATCCTATGAAGATGTATTTGTCCGCTTTGGGTTCGAGCTTTTTCGGCTGAAGCCTTAAGCATCGCAGCACCAAATATTAAGAAACGACAACTTTGGTTTCTTGCCAAACCAATGTTCATACGACGTCATCTCAACGGACTTAGATGGTGCCCTATCTAAAGTGAATGCAGCTGTCTCTAACGCATAACCTCAAAATGATAGCGGTAGATCGGTAAGAGACATCATAGATCGCACCATATCTCATAAGGTTCGATTACGACGTCTGGACACGCCATTACGCTGTGGTGTTCCAGGTGGTGTCAACTGCGAAACAATTTCACAATGTGTTAAGTGATTGCCAAACTCATAACTCAGAAATTCTCCATCGATCAGACCGTAGGAATTTGATCTTCTTGTTATGATGGTTCTTAACTTCACTCTGAAATTGCTTGAACTTTTCAAACATTTCAGACTTGTGCTTCATTAAGTAAATATACCCATATCTACTCAAATCGTCAGTGAAGATGAGAAAATAGCGATGTCCACCGCACGCCTCAATTCTTATTGGATCACACACATCAGCATGTATGATTTCCAACAAGTCACTTGCCCGTTTCATTGTTCCTGAAAACGAGGTCTTAGTCATCCTGCCCATGAGGCATGGCTCGCATGTGTCAAGCGATTCAAAATCAAGTGACTCCAAACATCCATCGACATGGAGTTTCTTCATGCATCTTACGCCAATATGGCCTAAGCGGCAGTGCCACAAGAAAGTGGTACTATTATTATTAACTCTACATCTTTTGGCGTGAACATGTGTATTACCATGACCAAGATTCAATGAACCATTCACATAGGGTGCATGACCTTGAAAGGTATTATTCATGTAAACAGAATAACCATTATTCTCTAACTTAAATGAATAACCGTCAGAACGTCATTGGAATCCCGATTCTAAGCCGTAGAGTATGGTGCACTTAACTATCAAGTAGTCATCAGGACGTATCTGTCAGATGTTCATAACATCCATAGACGACGTTGGAGGGGTTGGCACACCGAGCGGTGCATCAAAGACATAAGCCTTCTATGTAGCAGTGAGGACACTCCTCAGGCAATGGACCTAGTCCGCATCATTGCTTATAATATCTTTCAACTTAAATCTTTCTCTAGGAACGTATTGAAACAGGGAGCTACAACGCGAGCTATTGATCTACAACATAATTTGCGAAGACAACTTAGACTATTGTTCATGACAATTAAGTTCATCTAATCAAATTATATAATGAACTCCCACTCAGATAGACATCCCTCTAGTCATCTAAGTGATACATGATCCGAGTCAACTAGGCCGTGTCCGATCATCACGTGAGACAGACTAGTCATCATCGGTGTGTTGGAAATATGCCCTAGAGGCAATAATAAAATGATTATTATATTTCCTTGTTCATGATAATTGTCTATTATTCATGCTATAATTGTATTATCCGGAAATCGTAATACATGTGTGAATACATAGACCACAATGTGTCCCTAGCGAGCCTCTAGTTGACTAGCTCATTGATCAACAGATAGTCATGGTTTCCTGGCTATGGACATGGTGATGTCATTGATAACGGGGTCACATCATTAGGAGAATGATGTGAGGGACAAGACCCAAACCTAAGCATAGCACAAAGATCGTGTAGTTCGTTTGCTGTAGCTTTTTTGGATGTCAAGTATCATTTCCTTAGACCATGAGATTGTGCAACTCCTGGATACCGTAGGAGTGCCTTGGGTGTGCCAAACGTCACAACGTAACTAGGTGACTATAAAGGTACATTACAGGTATCTCCGAAAGTGTCTGTTGGGTTGGCACGAATCGAGACTGGGATTTGTCACTCCGTATGACGGAGAGGTATCTCTGGGCCCACTCGGTAATGCATCATCATAATGAGCTCAATGTGATCAAGTGGTTGATCACGGGATCATGCATTACGGTACGAGTAAAGTGACTTGCCGGAAACGAGACTGAACAAGGTATTGGGATACCGACGATCGAGTCTCGGGCAAGTAACGTACCGATTGACAAAGGGAATTGAGTACGGGATTGATTAGGTCCTCAACATCGTGGTTCATCCGATGAGATCATCGAGGAGCATGTGGGAGCCAACATGGGTATCCAGATCCCGCTGTTGGTTATTGACCAGAGAGTCGTCTCGGTCATGTCTGCTTGTCTCCCGAACCCGTAGGGTCTACACACTTAAGGTTCGGTGACGCTAGGGTTGTATAGATATGAGTATGCAGTAATCTGAAAGTTGTTCGGAGTCCCGGATGAGATCCTAGACGTCACGAGGAGTTCCGGAATTGTCCGGAGGTGAAGAATTATATATAGGAAGTGTAGTTTCGGCCATCGGGAAAGTTTCAGGGTCACCGGTATTGTACCGGGACCATCGGATGGGTCCCGGGGGTCCACCGGGTGGGCCCACCCATCCCGGAGGGCCCCATGGGCTGAAGTGGGGAGGGGAACCAGCCCATAGTGGGCTGGTGCGCCCCCCCCCCTTGGGCCCCCCATGCGCCTAGGGTTGGGAACCCTAGGGGAGGGGGCGCCTCCACTTGCCTTGGGGGGTACTCCACCCCCTTGGCCGCCGCCCCCCTAGGAGATCCCATCTCCTAGGGCTGGCGCACTCCCCTAGGGGGCCTATATAAAGGGGGGGATGGAGGGCAGCCGCACCTCAAGTCTTGGCGCCTCCCTCTCCCCTCCCTGTGACGCCCGGGTATTTGAGCTACAGTAAACCTGTGTTAATGATGCCACGTCACGATGGTTACTGTTGCTAATCTCGTGTTAGTTCGAAACCGATTTAAATTCAAATTCAAAATCGAGTCAAACGGTAAATTCTTCAAACGCTAAAACTAAAATGTTCAAAATGGGACAAATAAATCCTAAGTCCAAATGGTGGAGGAACCACATTTTAGTAAAAAGATTTAAAGCACTAAAATGATTTAAACAGTAGCTAAACAACTATTTAAACGACTTTGGTACTTTATAAAATACTAGACTATTTTTATGAGGGTAAAACTTTTTATAGTAGTGCATTGTTCTGAAACATTATTTTAGGGGCTATAGATATATTTGTCTAAAATTAAAATTAATGTGTAACTAAAATAAAACAAAAAAACAAAAATATGAAAAGGTAAAAAAAGGAAGGGAATAAAGCAACCCTCCCTCCCCACTGGGCCACTCGGCCCAGCTACTAGCTAGGCCAAACTCCAGGCCGGCCCACCCCCTGCCTACTAACCCACTCCCCCCGAAACCCTAGCGGCCCTCCACTTCCCGCACAATCCTCCCCCCACGACCGCCCACTCCTCTCCCTCGCCAAGTATCGCCGATCTGGATCGGGGGAAACGACGACCCTGCCGCCGGATCGACCCACGCGCCGCGCTCGACCACTCCTCGTGGACCGCCTCGCCGTCCTCTTGCCGACCGACGCCGCAATCGCCGACTCGTCCCCGTCCTCCTCCTCGCCCCGTGCGGAGGCCGCAGTTCCTACACCGCGCCCTCGACCCCGCGTCGGACGCCGCCGTCCTCTCCGTCGCCGGTGCCGCCCCGCCGGACCTCCCCGAGCCCACTGCCAGTGCCCTACGGCCCCGCAGTGAGCACCTCCCTCGCTCTCCCCATCCCTGTCGCCCGTCCCGGCCACGAGCGCCTGCCTCACCTTCTACTCGCCGCTGCAGTGCCCGGGCGCGCACTTGCCACGGCCGCCCCCCTCACGCAAGGCCTCGTCCCGGTTCTCGACTGCTCGCTCGACCGACCAAGCCTCCGGCGCCCGCTGTCGCCGCACCCATGGCCCCTCGCGCCTCGCACCCGCGCCGCCTTCCCTGGCCTCCGCCCAGGCCACCTCCACCTCCGTCGGGACCGCGCCGGAAACGCGCTCGCGCCCCGACCTGCCGCCGTGGCTCCCGCCACTGCACTGCCCCTGCTGCTGACGCTACCCGTCATCGCCCGGCTCCACCCGCCGTCGCCCTGCTTCCGCCCTGCGGCGGCCCTGCCGCTGCTCCATGCCGGCGCGCCAACCTGCCCCCTCCTCCTTGCGGTCGCCTGCTGCATGGCCTTGCGAGCGCTTGTTCGGGTTCGCTCCAGGCACTGATGCCCGCTAGCGCTCGCATGACCACGCCCATTAGCCCACTTTGGCCCTTGGGCCTATGACTAGTGGGGCACGCCCCAGAACGTGATTAAAATAAAATAAAAATAAAAATAATTAATTAACTTAATTATTTTTGATTAATTAAACTAAAACAACTAATTAAGCCTAACTAATTAACCTAAACCCTAATTAACTAAAACAGTCATTGACGGGGGGTCCCACCCGTGTTGACTAGTCAAACGTTGACTGGTCAACTGGGTCCCTCTGGCCCACCTGTCAGTCACTGGGTACACTTTTGTGTACACTGTGCTGGGTGCGCCTAGCAATTTAGCAATTATTCTCGAATTAAAAATAATTCCAGAAATTAATAAAATCTTTAGAAAATCATATCTTTTAATCCGTAACTCGGATTAAATTATTTTCTACATGAAAGTTGCTCAGAACGACGAGACGAACCCGGATACGCAGCCCGTTCGTCCGCCACGCATCCCTAGCATAGCAAAACGCAACTTTTCCCCTCCGGCTCCTCTGCCGAAAACGCGAAACACCGGGGATACTTTCCCGGATGTTTCCCCCTTCACCGGTACCACCTCATACCGCGTTAGGGCACACCCTAGCATCACGCTTTGTCATGTCATGCATCTATGCATCTGTTTGCTTAATATTTATTGTTTCTTCCCCCCTCTTCTCTCACTAGACACCGAGACCGACGCCGCTGCTACCCAGTACGACTACGGTGTTGACGACCCCTCTCTCTTGCCAGAGCAACCAGGCAAGCCCCCCCCCTTGATCACCAGATATCGCCTACTCTCTTCTCTATACTGCTTGCATTAGAGTAGTGTAGCATGTTACTGCTTTCCGTTAATCCTATCCTGATGCATAGCCTGTCCTTGCTACTACTGTTGTTACCTTTACCTGCAATCCTAATGCTTAGTATAGGATGCTAGTTTACCATCAGTGGCCCTACATTCTTGTCCGTCTCCATGCTATACTCTGGGCCGTGATCACTTCGAGGGTGATCACGGGCATATACTATATACTTTGCACTGTTACATTACTTGTGCTACTGTTCGGAGTTGGGGGCTGAAGGGGCAGGTGGCTCCATCCCGGTAGAGGTGGGCCTGGGTTCCCGACGCCCCCGACTGTTACTTTGTGGCGGAGCGACTAGGGCAGGTTGAGACACCTAGGAGAGAGGTGGGCCTGGCCCTGGTCGGCGTTCGCGGATACTTAACACGTTTAAACGAGATCTTGGTATTTGATCTGAGTCTGGCTACTGGCCTATACGCACTAACCATCTACGCGGGGACAGTTATGGGCACTCGACGTCGTGGTATCAGCCGAAGCCTTCTGTGACGTCAGCGACTGAGCGGCGCGCGCCGGGTTGGACTGGAACGCCTACTAGGCTAGGTCTGCTCACCGGCGTTCGCAACGTGCAGGTGTGCAAATGGGCGATGGGCCCAGACCCCTGCGCCATAGGATTTAGACCGGCGTGCTGACCTCTCTGTGTGCCTAGCTAGGGCTGCGACGTGTTGTTCTTCTGAGGCCGGGCATGACCAAGGAAAGTGTGTCCGGCCAAATGGGATCGAGCGTGTTGGGTTATGTGGTGCACCCCTGCAGGGAAGTTAATCTATTCGAATAGCCGTGATCTTCGGTAACAGGACGACTTGGAGTTGTACCTTGACCTTATGACAACTAGAACCGGATACTTAATAAAACACACCCTTCCAAGTGCCAGATACAACCAGTGATCGCTCTCTCACAGGGCGACGAGGGGAGGATCATCGGTTAGGATTATTCTACACGATGCTAGTTGGTGAACTTACCATCTACTCTCTTCTCCTGCTGCAAGATGGAGGTTACCAGAAGCGTAGTCTTCGAAAGGATTAGCTATTTTCCCCCTTATCCCGGCATTCTGCAGTTCAGTCCACTTATGATACCCTTATTGCATTTGATACCAATGCATACATATGTAGTGTAGCTCCTTGCTTGCGAGTACTTTGGATGAGTACTCACGGTTGCTTTTCTCCCCCCTTTTCCCCTTTGCTATACCCGATTGCTGCGACCAGACGATGGAACCCAGGAGCCATACGCCACTGTCGATGACGACTACTACTACTCAGGAGGTGCCTACTACTACGTGCAGCCCGTTGACGACGACCAGGAGTAGTTTAGGAGGATCCCAGGCAGGAGGCCTACGCCTCTTTCGATCTGTATCCCAGTTTGTGTTAGCCTTCTTAAGGCAAACTTGTTTAACTTATGTATGTACTCAGATATTGTTGCTTCTGCTGACTCGTCTATGATTGAGCTCTTGTATTCGAGCCCTCGAGGCCCCTGGCTTGTAATATGATGCTTGTATGACTTATTTTATTTGTAGAGTTGTGTTGTGATATCTTCCTGTGAGTCCCTGATCTTGATCGTAACACGTTTGCGTGTTATGATTAGTGTATGATTAAATCGGGGGCGTCACACTCCTCCTCCCATGACACTCCTCCCTCTCCCTGTGCTTGGCGAAGCCCTGCCGAGATCACCGTTGCTTCCACCAGCACGCCGTCGTGCTGCTGGATCTTCATCAACCTCTCCTTCCTCTTGTTGGATCAAGTTGGAGGATACGTCTTCCCAACCGTACGTGTGTTGAACGCGGAGGTGCCGTCCGTTCGGCGGTAGGTCATCGGTGATTTGGATCACGATGAGTACGACTCCATCAACCCCGTTCGCTTGAACGCTTCCGTGCGCGATCTACAAGGGTATGTAGATGCAATCCTCTCTCGCTCGTTGCTAGATGACTCCATAGATTGATCTTGGTGATCTGTCGGATTAGGGTTCCGGCAGACCCTTGAGGTTCGAACACTGGGGTGCGCGCGGAGATTTCGCCTTCTACCTACCTGCACCCCTCCGCCTCGCTAAGATCTAAGCTATGGAAAGAACAGCACAAGAGACACAGGGTTTATACTGGTTCGGGCCACCGTTGTGGTGTAATACCCTACTCCAGTGTGTGGTGTGGTGGATTGCCTCTTGGGCTGATGATGATGAGCAATACAAGGAAGAACAGCCTCGCGAGGGTCTGTTCTTGGCTGGGGCGACGAACTGCTAGGAGGAGTTCAGTCACCCTTCTCTCTCTCTCTCTCTTCTCGATTCTCTCTCCGATTTTCCCTCCTCCTACCCTGGGGGTGGCTAGTCCTATTTATAGGCAAAGGCCCTGGGCCTCTTCCCAAATATTGAGCGGGAAGGGCGCCAACAATTGGCCATTTTGAAGGGGGACATCTGGTACACTTATCCTGACTAAAGTTGGTCCTCGCCTGCCAAAGGCTCTGGTGGTGACGATGGCTTGGGCTCCACAATGACTTCCTCCCTGCCGTTGGGTTGGTCTTGGTCTCGTTGCACCGAAACGGGTGCCTTTGCTTGATGCTCTCGCTTGCGCTTGCTCCCTTTGCACCAAAGAGGAAAGGAGGACACTGCGCGGGCTGACGCCCGCCTCGCACCCTTGGTCGTCATGGCTTGCGTCACGGGCACATCGTGAGGTACCCCGCCTTGATCTCTCCGCCTCCTTGCGAGCCAGCCTCATGAGGCAGTGCCTGAGGAAGCTCTGTGTCGTCCGCCCCGCGAGGCTTGACCCCTCGCGAGGGTCTTGGGTCCGTGTTGATGAAGATGGGCCATGCTGGGGCCCTCCTCGAGCCATGCCGCAGGCTGCAGGCAGGCAAGTCTGGGGACCCCCGTTCCCAGAACGCCGACAGTAGCCCCCGGGCCCAAGGCACACCCGGACTTGGCCGTGCAGGGAGGCGAAAGGGAAAGTGCGAATCTCCGCGGGCCCTAACAGCCTGTGGCCTTGGGCACCACGTGGCGGTTGATTGGACGTGGGCGTCTCCACTTCCCCATGGCGCCTCAGCAACTGCACGGATTGGACAAGTCCCTGCATGAAAAGCGGGTCATGATTACCTGCGATCATGGGGGCTAATGGTTGGCCCTCGCCGGTTATAAGTACGGATCGGCGCGCGCCCTTCTAGTTCATTCCCCCTTTCTTCTCCTTCTTCTTCATGGCCCCGTCAAGGAGGTTCTCGGCCGCAGAGAAGGGGAAGGCTCGCCAGGTTGAGCCTGCCTCTCCCCCGCCCAAGCACAGCTGAGGGCGCCCTGGCAAAACTGTTGGAAATATGCCCTAGAGGCAATAATAAAAGCATTATTATTATATTTCCTTGTTCATGATAATTGTCTTTATTCATGCTATAATTGTGTTATCCGGAAATCGTAATACATGTGTGAATAACAGACACCAACATGTCCCTAGTGAGCCTCTAGTTGACTAGCTCGTTGATCAACAGATAGTCATGGTTTCCTGACTATGGACATTGGATGTCATTGATAACGAGATCACATCATTAGGAGAATGATGTGATGGACAAGACCCAATCCTAAACATAGCACAAGATCGTATAGTTCGTTTGCTAGAGTTTTCCAATGTCAAAGTATCTTTTCCTTAGACCATGAGATCGTGTAACTCCCGGATACCGTAGGAGTGCTTTGGGTATACCAAACGTCACAACGTAACTGGGTGACTATAAAGGTAGACTACGGGTATCTCCGAAAGCGTCTGTTGGGTGACATGGATCAAGACTGGGATTTGTCACTCCGTATGACGGAGAGGTATCACTGGGCCCACTCGGTAATGCATCATCATAATGAGCTCAAAGTGACCAAGTGTCTGGTCACGGGATCATGCATTACGGTACGAGTAAAGTGACTTGCCGGTAACGAGATTGAACGAGGTATTGGGATACCGACGATCGAATCTCGGGCAAGTAACATATCGATTGACAAAGGGAATTGCATGCGGGGTTGATTGAATCCTCGACATCGTGGTTCATCCGATGAGATCATCGTGGAGCATGTGGGAGCCATCATGGGTATCCAGATCCCGCTGTTGGTTATTGACCGGAGAGTCGTCTCGGTCATGTCTGCTTGTCTCCCGAACCCGTAGGGTCTACACACTTAAGGTTCGGTGACGCTAGGGTTGTGAAGATATGTATATGCAGTAACCCGAATATTGTTCGGAGTCCCGGATGAGATCCCGGACGTCACGAGGAGTTCCGGAATGGTCCGGAGGTAAAGAATTATATATAGGAAGTGCTGTTTCGGCCACCGGGACAAGTTTCGATGTCACCGGTATTGTACCGGGACCACCGGAAGGGTCCCGGGGGTCCACTGGGTGGGGCCACCTATCCCGGGGGGCCCCATGGGCTGAAGTGGGAGGGAACCCAGCCCATAGTGGGCTGGGGCGCCACCCCCCAAGGGCCCATGTGGCTAGGGTTGGGGGAAACCCTAGAGGGGGCGCCCCCTTGCTTGGGGGGCAAGCCCCTCACCCTAGGCCGCCGCCCCCCCTAGTAGATCTCATCTACTAGGGCCGGCGCCCCCCCATGGCACCCCTATATATAGTGGGGGAGAGGAGGGACTTCATACCCCAGCCCCTGGCGCCTCCCTCCCCCCCTGTTACGTCTCTCCCTCTTGTAGCATAGGCGAAGCCCTGCTACTGTGACGCCCTGCATCCACCACCACGCCGTCGTGCTGCTGGATCTTCATCAACCTCTCCTCCCCCCTTGCTGGATCAAGAAGGAGGAGACGTCTCCCGTCCCGTACGTGTGTTGAACGCGGAGGTGTCGTCCGTTCGGCGCTTGGTCATCGGTGATTTGGATCACGTCGAGTACGACTACATCATCACCGTTCTTTTGAACGCTTCCGTGCGCGATCTACAAAGGTATGTAGATGCATCCAATGACTCGCTGCTAGATGAACTCCTAGATGATCTTGGTGAAACGAGTAGGAAAATTTTTGTTTTCTGCAACGTTCCCCAACACAAACATCCTGTGGCCACCACGGCAGCTCCCCGCGGCCGTGGAGACGATTTCCAGCACGGTGACGGGCGGACTGCTATGGCCGGGGGGGCGCGCTTCGGTGGCGCGTCCCCCTAGGCCGCGCTTTTGCGCTGCAGAGGTGCTGTCGGAGTTCGTTATGTGGTCGGCGGAGCCGACTAGCACCCGGCTTCAACATCCTCGCTTCCTCCTCGGCGAGCTCCCGGCCAGCGCCCCGGGCGGCCTCTGGCTTCAGGCAGACGGCTGCTGCAGCCGGGCCTCATGGGCTTTACTGGAGGTCTCCGCAGCCGGGAGCCTAGCCTTGACCCGCGGTTGGCAGATGTTTGCCCGCGCGCGTGGCCTGAGCCGTCGGTGCACCCTGCACTTCAAGTTTGACGGCGATGCCACCCTCTACGTGAGGGTGTTTGGGGAAGATGGTCGCCGCGCAGGGTGCTTCCCTGAGGACGACGACCGCGGCCGGGAACCCAGCCCTGGCGATGATGGAGAGGACAGCGCTCGCGTGATTGGTGGTGCTCAGGGTTCCCCAAGCTTCACCGGTTCTTCTTCAGGCGGTGACTCTTCTAGCGATGGTCGCAGTCAGCCTCCACGCCGTCGTACCTGCTTGGGAGGTGGTAGCGTGTCTGCCCGCCGTCGCGCTTTGGTGAAGCGCGAGAGGGAGTCTACCTGAGCCCCGGAGGCAGCTCGAGCCTTCCCTGCAGGTCGGTGTGAGGCGAGCTGCGCCTGATTTGTTCTTTCTTTTTCTTTTTCCCGCGTAAAAAGACAGTAGCGTGGAGCCCGCGGGGGCGTGTTTGGGTTATTGCTGTTAATCATCGCTTTCCTTCCGTTATCGTACCTTCCGGCTACGTGCCCGCGCGTGGATAGTTCCTGGCCCCAGCCGTGGGGGGCGACCGACCCAGGCCCTGTGTTCGTGTCGCGGTGCCTGTGGGGCACGGACTGGAGGGGTGCTCCTATAATGGACCCAGGTCGCGAAACCTTTGAACGACTAGGACAGGAATACTCACGAGGGCGCTCGGCTGCCCCCCTCGCGAGGCCTTGCATAAGAGAAATCGAGGCAGGAGAGTGAAAAGTCGAAGAACCACGAGCCAAAGACGGTAACAGCTTCAATAAAACTTCGAATGAGAATGAACAAGCCAACTGCGGAAAGCAAATGAAAAAGCCGCGTCCGGCACCTAATCTAGTCTTCGACGTCTTCTCACCAGCGCGGAGCTAAGTGCTGCCACTTGGCGTGGGAGGGAGCCCAAGGGCCTGAGGCCGGCGCTCCTGAGACTCCGGGGCGTGTACAGCCCCAACTCATTATTACGTGAGAGTGTCACGGACGGCGAGCTTCACAGGCATTGGCCTTCTTCACAGGCTCCAGGCCTTTCTTGGGGGAAGCAGGCTTCACGGGCATTTGCCCTCTTCACAGGCTCCGGGCCCTTTCCAAAATGCGACAGCTTCACAGGCATTCGCCTTCTTCACAGGATCTGGGCCTTTTCCAAAACGCGACAGCTTCACAGGCATTCGCCTTCTTCACAGGCTCTGGGCCTTTTCCAAAACGCGACAGCTTCACACGCATTCCCCTCCTTCACAGGCTACGGGCCTTTTCCAAAACGCGACAGCTTCACAGGCATTCGCCTTCTTCACAGTCTCTGGGCCTTTTCCAAATAGGATAATCTTCACATGCATTCGCCTTCTTCACAGGCTCTGGGCCTTTTTAGGGGTAGAACCTCTGGAGGTGCTGGATGTTCCATGCGTTCTGGACCGGCACCCCCTCCTGAGTCTCCAAGCGCACGGAGCCGGGCCTGGAAACATGAACAACCTTGAACGGGCCCTCCCACATGGGAGAGAGCTTGTGTAGTCCCTCCCTGGAGAGAACCCGCCTGAGCACGAGGTCTCCTACCTCAAGAGTTCTGGGCAGATGTTGCGGCAGTGATATCGTCGCAGTGCTTGTTGGTACCTCACCGCTCGTAGCGCGGCTTCTCGGCGATGTTCCTCCCCCAGCACGAGGTCCATCCCCCGCATGGCATCCTGCTGCGCCTCGTCGAACGCTAGGACCCGCGCGGAGCGATGTCTGACCTCGTGAGGGAGGACCGCTTCGGCTCCGTAGACCAGGAAGAACAGGGTCTCTCCAGTTGGCTTGGTCGCGGTTGTGCGGATGGACCACAACACGGACTGAAGCTTGTCGTACCATCCTCTGCCGCAGGCCTCCAGCTTCTTCTTGAACGTCCTGGTCTTGAGGCCCCTCAGGACCTCTGCGTTGGCTCGCTCGGCCTGGCCGTTGCTTCGGGGGTGCGCCACCGAAGCATAGCATATCTGCGTTCCAAGGTTAGCACAATATGTTTTGAAGAGGTTACTGGTGAACTACGAACCGTTGTCAGTGATGATGCGGTTCGGCACCCCGAACCGGCTCACGATGCCCCTGATGAACTTGACCGCGGAACCCGCGGGGATGGTGCGGACGGCCTCTACTTCAGCCCACTTGGTGAACTTGTCCACGGTGACGTAGAGGTAGCGGTAGCCCCCTGGCGCCCGAGGAAACAGGCCCAGGATGTCCAGCCCCCAGACTGCGAATGACCATGAAAGGGGTATAGTCTGCAGGCCTCCTGCCGGCTGATGGATTTGCTTGGCGTGGAACTGGCAGGCCTCACAAGCTTTCACCAGTTCGACGGCGTCATTGAGTGCGGTGGGCCAATAAAACCCACTGCGGAACGCCTTGCCGACGAGGGTCCGTGATGATGAATGATGTCCACAGTCTCCGCCGTGTATATCTTCCAGTAGTTCCTTTCCTTGCTCCCTGGAGATGCAGCGCAGGGATACATCGT
>NC_053024.1:662259712-662285095 GCF_003073215.2 Triticum urartu | reverse complement strand
TCATGTTCTTAACCATGTGCGGTGCCCCCTTCCACCATAATCCTCGATAATATTGTAGCGGTGCTTAGGCGAAGCCCTGCGACGGTAGTACATCAAGATCGTCACCACGCCGTCATGCTGACGGAACTCTTCCCCGACACTTTGCTGGATCGGAGTCCGGGGATCGTCATCGAGCTGAACGTGTGCTAGAACTCGGAGGTGCCGTAGCTTCGGTGCTTGATCGGTCGGGCCGTGAAGACGTACGACTACATCAACCGCGTTGTGCTAACGCTTCCGCTGTCGGTCTACAAGGGTACGTAGATCACACTCTCCCCTCTCGTTGCTATGCATCACCATGACCTTGCGTGTGCGTAGGAAAATTTTGAAATTACTACGTTCCCCAACAGGCTAGTACATCGAAGGGGATTGTGTGATAGTCCAAGGAAGCCTCAAGCAGAAGACATTTATCAATTGTATCCTTGGTACAATTTTCCGAAGATCATGATGCAAAACAGTGTATCCTTAGCCAGAATAGAATTTCAGGAAACAGCAAATGACCAGAACATCAAATAACAACTATGAAAGCCACACCCAACGACCAGCTATTTCCCCTTCCCAAACCTTCTCTGCAAAACTATATAAAGCAACAACATAACTAAGCAATTTATTTACCTTCGGATGTCGATTCTCTATATTTCTGCTTTGCAAATACGAGCCCAATTTAAAGCTTGATATCCCATGAAATCATCACATCACATGCAACCTATACAAAGCTTAGACAAGGCCACTAAAGTTCATAGCATAGCTTACAAAAATATGCAATTAGCTAATGAAAGCCCCCTGATAAACATTTTTTTGACAGAATCCATATTTCAGCTAGAGCACTGGCATACCTACCAATCTTCTATACCAGAATTATTCAAACACCAGAAAATGAAATCAACAATCTGTGTGATAAGAGCTATGGCGGTTTCAAAATTGATCAAAAATGCCAGCAAAAATATTGGAATAGAGGAGGTGCCAAACTATGTTCCAATTATCAAGCCATTTCATTATCCAACAATTATTTCGTACTCTCGCCAATCCAAAATAAGTGTCACAATTCTAAACTAAGGACCAAGGTTAGTTCAACCTTAGTTCAAAGCTGCAACACTTACTATGGATAGGAGGGAGTACAATAAACTAACCTTTTCTGTCCTGAATATGTGCCCTGTGTTGACAAGCTGCTTTGCCAAGTTTGGACAAACTGCCAACAAGAAAAATGAGACAACCGGTCAAAGTTGGTGTAATCATGGGCATCCTACTTCATACATTAATACATAATTCAGCACTACAGAAGGAACACTTCCACAATAGCCTGTTCTAAGTACATGTCATCTATTTACAATTAACGGCTCATTGAGTGGGAACCATATGAATAGTTAAAATAAACGGCAGGTTGCACACACTGTAATGCTTGTACATATGCACCTCTACTGTAGAGGAACGATCTATCAATGATCAGAAGAGACTTCCAGCCTACTCCAGCAAGATGTGGGATTAGAAATAGTTTAAGATAACATAGATATAATATGGACCTGGAAGTTCCAACGAACTAAGAAAATCTGGGATACTCTATGATCACAACAACAAAGAGAGGTAATACATATATTCGTTGTAAATGGCAAGCAAGTTACTCTGCTGCTACTCAAAAAAACGAAGCGATATACAAAATTGTTTCCATCTTATTTAAACTGATTGATCACCAATCTTTTGCCAAAGTGATACTATCATAAGCAAAGGCATTTGATGAATTCATTAATTAGCTAAGCCAGTACAATTTTACATGACTCAAAAAAATATGTATTTTGCAGTTGGGATGAATGGAGTAATCAAGACAACAAGAACAATATTTTGTACTTGTTATCCGCCAATTTGAGGAATTGTTATCCGCCAAACAATATTCAGATAATTCTATTTGCTATGATGATAATTTTGTACTTGCAGATTACTTGGCATACCAAATTTCTCCAATTGGGTTCTTCTCTCCACGAGACATGATATACGAGCAACTAATTTTCTTGGTCCTATTTATTCTTTCTCATATATGCAAACGACAAAGCGACACATGATATACGAGCAACTAATTTTCTTGGTCCTATTTATTCTTTCTCATATATGCAAACGACAAAGCTAAATACCCGCCGACTGGTCATTAGCGACAGGCACGCACGATTTGCCTGACACACGATCCACGTTCGACCTCCCACACTGGATATATCGCTAGCTATTTTTTTTCGAGGAAGAAAAATAAAGCGCCTGATGGGAATCGAACCCAGGACGCATAGGCTCCGCATGCTCCATTCGACCAACATGCTACAGCCTCTTAGTTGTTGAAAGTGGAAAACATGAGAACTTAACCTTTTATACCTCATAGCATCAAAATAAGAGTTGTGCTAATTCCAGAATTTTTTTGCTGGGAGCTAGAGTCAAACTCCAGACTCAAGATTTGTGACGAGGGACATGAATTTTTTTGTGAAGAATTGTTGCGTGGTGTAGTACTTGCGCCAATTCCTAAAGCTCGACTGGAAGTTAGCGATAGATATGTACGACCTGATCGTTGCTCGTTGTGGATCGCACGACCCCAAGCAGCCCGTCCGGATCGCCCGCATAACCCACGTATATCCCGACGCTGGCCCGTTCCCTCTTCCTTTTTTCCCCGGTGTAGGCCCATTCCCACTATTTTTTTTCCTCGCATCATCACATCCCATCGGCCCATGTTCCTAAATTAAGAGGACCATTTACCGATCGCATCCTTGCCCACGTTTCAAAAAAATTGATAGCTTCCTGTGCTGGATAAGAATCGAACCCTGTTCCTCAAGTAGTAATTTCTACGACACAAACCACTAGCCCGGCTTCAGACTTGCTACTTTTGAAACAAGTTTACATGATATTTGTTCTTGGTTAATACGAATTTGAACATTAAAAAATAGTGGTCCGGTCAATGATTTCCCCACTAACGTGATTCTTTTGACCTCATTTTTTTTGTTGAAACATCCCGCAATAATGTTGTGTGAATAACGTGGTCACTAACGCACCGTGAACCTGATAACTTACATACAAACACCCCGATAACTCACACATCACAGACCTGATAATTTTATGTACCCTGGTCTTGATAAATTTGTCGGGGGGAGGGGGGAGGGGTGATCAAGTATCCCTCGACAACTTTCGTGTGAATAGCATGGTAACTCACACATCGGAGACCCGATAACTTATGCCCCCCGGTCCTGGTACTTTTCGTGGGGGAGGGGTGATGAAATATACCCTCGATAACTTTTATGTGAATTGCTCGGTAACTCACACCTTGATGCACCCCAGTCTTTTGGTAAATTTGGTGACTCGGTGGGGGGACGGTGGTTGATGAAATATACATTTTGGTAATTTTTTTGTGTGAATAACATGATAATTCACACATTGCAGACCTGAGAACTTATGTGCCCCAGTCTTGATAACTTTGGCGACGATGGTGAGGGGTGGGGAAGGGTTGTTGATGAAATATACCTCCGATAACTTTTTTATCAATATCATGGTAACCTACACATCATAGACCTGATAACTTGGTTTGGGGGGGGGTTGATGAAATATATCCTTGATAACTTTTTGTGTGAATAACATGATAACTCACACATCTCAGCCCTGATAACTTATGTGCCCCAGTCTTTTTGGTAAATTTGGTGACCATGCGGGGGGAGGGTGGTTGATGAAATATACCCTTGGTAACTTTTCGTGTGAATAACATGATAACTCACACATCATAGACCTGATAACTTTGGTGTGTGTGGGGGGTGAGGGGTGGTGATCAAGTATCCCCTGGTAACTTTCGTGTGAATAGCATGGTAACTCACACATCAGAGACCCGAAACTTATGCATCCCGGTCCTGGTACTTTTTGCGAGGGAGGGGTGATGAAATATATCCCCGATAACTTTTATGTGAATAGCACGGTAACTCACACCTTGTAGACCTGATAATTAATGTACCCCACTCATTGGTAAATTCGGTGACTGGGTGGGTGAAGGGTGGTTGATGAAATATATGGTAACTTTTTGTGTAAATAAAATGATAACTCACACATCGAAGATCAGATAATTTATGTGCCCCAGTCCTGGTAAGTTTGGCGATGGTGGTGAGGAGTGCTGGAGGGTTGTTGATGAAATATACCTCGTTAACTTTTGTCAATATCATGGTAATTCACACATCATAGACCTGATAACTTAGGTATAAACAACGCGTTAACTTTATACCCGAATAAAAATTTATTGAATCATACCCCGGTTCATTATGTGCAAATAGAACGGTAATGTATGCATCCGGGAGCTGATAACTTAGATATAAATACCACAGTAAATTTGACCCAGGGGGAAGAAGTCGTTTAAAACACATCTCCGGTCACTTCTGTATAAATAACATGTTAATATACATATAACATAACTGATAACTTTACAGTAACTTTTGACCAAAAAAGTGATCTAAACATGTCAACATGAGATCTAGTTTTGAAGTTCTCATCGTGGTGGATTTTTTTATGTGAAAACGATTTTTCAATCAAAATTGACGGTTTGAGCTATAAAACATTTTCGAAATAGTGAGGATTTACAATTACATCAGGTTTTCTGTGCTCTACTGTTTTTGCATGAGGAGAGAATGTTGGAGGAGCAATTTTTACGCCCCGGTAATTTCCATGTAAACATGATGGTAACTGACGTACCACAAAGGTGATAACTTACTTAGCCTAGGTCTGGTAACTTTTCACCCAAAAAAAGAATCATCGAAACATATCAACATGGGATCTAGTTTTGAAGGTTTCGTCGCGACGAATCTTTTATGTGAAAACGGTTTTTCAATCGGACCAACGGTTTGAGCTACAAAACATTTTGAAGTTTAATTTATAATGGAATCTTTGCTGACATCATCTTCTTTTCTTATCTACATGCATGCATTGTTAATTGGGTTCAATAGGACGTGCACTCCATGCAAACCAAAATATGTGTATGGGAGATTGCACCGCAACACTGCATGTGAGATTGCACCTAGATGTGAAGCGTTGTTTCAGCCATCGAAAGTATCGTGCGGATCTGATGGTTAGCGACCAGTCGACTGGTGGTTAGTCGCTTCCCATATGCAAATACCATGTTTAGGAAATCCACATATTAGTAATTTCATAGATGTACATTAGATAAATTGTTCAACTAACAATCCAATTAGATATACATGTGCATGTATGTTTATACACCTAGCCAAAAAAATGAGAAGAGAAAAGTTATATCGGGTTCCCTTTGTTGCAACCATAGCAAGCCATGAACAACAAATTATAAAGGAATTGTAAGAATAAGGAATGTAGGTAAAAACTCAACCCCAAATCAGATTAGCCAATGAAGAAAACTGCCATTGTTTTGACCACCAAATTAGACCAGAGACAAGAGGGAAATCAACAGAGAACAAATCACACGGATTACCCTCTTCTATACCTTGCGCTGCCACCTGCTTCTTTGGCAAGAACCACCTCGGCCAGGCCCTGGAGTCCAGCCGCCGCCCCGGATGCCTGTCCCATTGCCTTTTCCTCCTTGGCAACCAGGCAAGCGACCTCACCGGCACAGGCCAACGCCGGCCGGCGACCCTCTCTCATCTGTTTGTCAGGCCTCACTTTCCTATTTCCTCTCTCTTTCTCCCTCGCAGCCTGGTGCCGCGCCGGTCGGGCACGAACTCCGTCGCGCCGTTTGGGCACGAACTCTGTTGCACCGCCATGACAATGGCCTCCTCCTCCTCATGCATCTGCCATCACCGCAGCCACTCACCTCCGCCTCGACGAAGAGCGCCACAGCCTGGTGCCGCACGCCGGACGGGCATGACCTCCGTCGCGCCGCCATGACCACGGCCTCCTCTCCTCAAGCATCTGCCATCACAGCAGCCACTCCTTCTGCTGAGCATAGGCAGATGCGGCCATGCATGCCCATGAGGAGGAGCGCCGCCGATGCCGCTGCACCTCGAGCACCGGAGAAGAGGGCCAGAAGAACATGCCAAGAGGGTGGCCGATGATGAGGTGTGTGTGGAGAGAAGGCGGCGGCACGAGAGGGGTGGAAGGATGGCGCGGAGGGGAAGAAGAGGGCGTGGGGCTCTGGCGCGCTAGGTTTTTGACAGTGGATTGGCTTGATGCGGTGCGGGCCACAAGTCCACCCCTCTTTTTACTGCCAACCTGTTTTTTCCACCCGAACACAAACACGCGCTATGATTGCGAGATGGGCCCATGCGAAAGAGTGGCCCAGTCGTCATCCGCTCTAACCCGAGCACATAGCGTACAAAAGAATGAATGACCAGATATTTACCACACGGTTAGAAGGTACGCTGACAGGGGACAGCAGCGCACATCGTGCGGGCTGACTGAATCGAAATTGCGAAGCCCCAAGGTATGCGGGTAGTCTGAATGAACGACCAGATATTTACCACGCAGTTAGAAGGTACGCTGCCAGGGGACAACAGCGCACATCGTGCGGGCTGCATGAATCGAAATTGCGAAGCCCCAAGGTATGCGGTATGCGGGTAGTCTAGCGTCATTTATATGTTTCACTAGATCACCCATTCCGTCAATGGCGCAAAGGGCGAGATCAAAGTAAGTATTGAAAAAGTGAACATAAATATATTTAGGGATAGATTGGAATATATGGATTACTCATGATACATAGTGTTCTAAGAAGTTTACACTATTGGAATCAGGATCTTCGCTGTCAGCCATCTCTTTGCCGTCGGCTAGATGACGGCAAAGAAGTTCTTTGCCATCAGTTGAAGTAAAGCTGACGCCAAAGAAAGAGCGAACGACAAAGAAGGTGTTTGCCGTCCGCTAGCTGATGTCATAGAATCTTTGTCGTCTGCTAGCAGACGACAAAGATGGTTGGTGGCGGAGGATGAAGAACGACCTAACGGCCAGTTTCTTTGCCGTCCGCTGGCTGACGACAAAGAAGGTTTGCCGTCAGCCAACGGACGGCAAAGAAACTGGCCATTTTAATGGCCGTTTCCCCCGGCCCCACCCCACGTGCCCCACCTCACCTCACCCTCCCCTCTCTCTCTCCCAGCCCTCACCTCCCTCGCATCACCGAACCCACTCCCGACCCCCGCCCCCGCCGCCCCGAGCTCCGCCCCGCCCCGTCACCGCCTCCTCCTCGCCTCGCCCGCCACCCTGACCCCCCGCCCCCGCGCATCGCCGCCCGAGGCCTCTGCCTCGCCGCCCGAGTCCCTTCGTCGAGCACCGCCGCCCTAAGCTCTGGCCCCTCCAACGCCGCACTAGACCCGACGCCGTCACCGTCACCGTCGACCCCTTGACCCGGCCCCTTCCCCGACCGCGGTCGTCCCCAACACCGAGGTGCTCCACCCCTCCCTCTTCCCTCCCTCTTCTCTCTCTCTCTCCCTCTGTGTGTGTGTGTGTTTAGGTTTAGTTTTAGGTTTGGGAGTGGTGCAAGGTCTTCGGCAAATGGCGCGCGCGGTTCGGCATGGCCGGGTTCCGGCTGATGGCGCTCGCCCCGGGCATAGCCGACTAGGTCATGGAACGTGCTGGCACTCCCCCGCCAGGCCTCGTCGTCAAGCCGAAGAACGACGTGCTCCGGCTCGGGTTTGGAGTGCCTCTTATAGAGGGGGCCAATCATGGCTGCTCTGTTCTTCTCTGCATGGTGTGTTGTGCGTGTGATGATAATGTTTTTTTCCTTGGTTTCTTTTTTGCTGCCCATTGTTGATTAGTGGATGATGATGATGATGATGATGATTTAGAGAGGTTTGGTTTCTTGATTAGTGGCCTGGTGACAGTGCTTAGTGTTACTACTCTTGATTAGTCTAATGAAATGTTTGTGGCATGTCATGGAGTGGCAGACCTTGCGGTATTGAATGGTTTAGTCAGTGCTTGTTAATTAGCAGGTACTAGTAGTTTAGATACATGATAAGATAGGGCTAATAATGTGTAGGCTTAATTTATCTGAATTGAATTGTTGTATTATGAAGGAAGAAAGAAAGCAGTGGCCTTTTTGTTCATGTTATTGTTAGTTGGTAGACATGGACAGAGTGGTCAGTTCCAGAGCTCACTGGGGTATAGGGATGGCACCCGCAGGGTTTGGGTATGGGTGGACTCATCCCATACCCTTACCCATCATCCCAAACCTTACCCATTACCCGTACCCATACCCGTTGACGGGTACAATTTTTTCCCATAACCGTCACCCATCAGGGTAAATGGGTACCCGTGAGTAAAATTACCCAGATTTCCAACACATCAATTTGAGCATTACATAGTCATAAACAACAACTTATAACAATAATTTATAAACAACAACACATCATGATATCAATGCATACTTGTTCGCGGGCTAGCTATTATGGTGCGGCAGCCTAACATGAATGCATGATATGGTCTTGTTAGGGTTGTCTGATTTATGTACATATAATATGTTTAATATATGGATAAATAATATATAAGCTCTATTTGTCAGAATATATGCGGGTACATGGGTACATGGGTACGGGTTATACTAAACCATACCCATACCCACTATACCTGATGGGTATGAAATCTTCCTATTTATGTACCCATAGGTATATTTTTGACCCATACCCTTGCCCTAATAGGGTTTTTGCCCGCAGGGTATGCGGGTAATGGGTACCCATTGCCATCCCTACTAGGGTAACAACACGGAAAGAGGATTTGTGTGATGAATCCACTTCTGATTTTGTCTAGAAAAATATGGATAGAAGTGGCATGCTAATGGGGGAACCGCCCACTAGGGTAACAACACGGCACAACACGACACGGGCTGATTGTGAATGATGATGGAATCCAGGGGCACTAGCAGACATAAGCTAAATGAAAGCTGGCGAGAGAAATAACTTGGAAATAAAAGACCCTGAAGAACACACATCCAATCAAAACATCCCAAGTGCTAATCAAGAAATGCAATACCAAACTACTCTAGTGCAACATGGTTACTTATACTAGCATATGAAACATGAATCGCAAAACATGCTCTAAACTGCAATCGTTGTTCAAAAACCTCCTCAATCCATCCTCTTCCACATTATAGACCTCAAAATTTGATCAGCACCACCATAGGATGATCAAAGATTCAATAGTCGAGACCCGATTAGATCCATGCTCTTGTACATGAATTATACAATACTAGATGTATAATTTCATTAACCAGAACAAAGAGGTTCTAGTCTAATCATCAGCCTCGGTTTTCGACTTCTTTTTTAGGGTTTTAGATGGTAGGGTTATTTCTTATAAGTTGTCGTTTTATTGATCTCAGAACACTTAATTAATTTTGGTTGTGTTTTTAGATTACTATGCTCTGTTTTTCAACATTTTCAGTTTTCTTTCATGTCTAAAAAATCCCTAGTTTTGAAGGGTGCCAATTGCCAACTAACCTACGAAATTAATTAAGTGTTGTTGATGTTGTTGATTATGAGAGATAGGGGGATGCCGCCACCGCAGGCTCCGCTCTGCCACACCAGAGTACGAGTTGGATGCTTTCGAGTTCTTCAGTATCATACTTGGGACTTCCTCCAGGAGGCAGGTATATAAAAGGAGAGATCTCCACTTCACCCATCTCATTATAATAACTCTGCTATTTGCTACATCACTCCTTGTCCCAAACTGCAGAGGCTGCCTGACGGCGACGCCATGCTCACCGTTGTCGGATTACGGGTTCCGGCAAAACCCTTGAGGTTCAAACACTGGGGTGCGCATGAAGATCTCTCCTCCCTCTAGCTCGCAAGCACCACGATCTCACAACCTAGCTCGACGAACCCAAAGAACAAAGGGACACAAGATTTATACTGGTTCGGGCCACCATTGTGGTGTAATACCTTACTCCAGTGTGGTGTGGTGGATTGCCTCTTGGGCTGAGGATGAACAGTTATAAGGGAAGAACAGCCTCCTGAGGAGAGGTGTTCTTGTGCTTGGTAAGCTGGTGGTCAAGGGTGATCTGAATGATCCGTGCCGTGCCAGGGTGGTGGCTAGTCCTATTTATAGAGGCCCTGGTCCTCTTCCTAAATATTGAGCGGGAAGGGATCCCACAATAGCCAAGTTTGAAGCAGGACAGCTAGTACAAGCTATCCTGACAAAAGTATTCTTCGCCTGCCAAGGGCTCTGGTGGTGACGCCGTCTTGGGCTCCACGGTGACCTCCGTCCTACCGTCCTGGTGGTCTTGGTCTTGTTGCACCGATATGGGAACCTTTTCCTGATGCCTCGGGACTCCTCGCCTGTGCTTGCCTCTTTAGCACCAAATAGGAAACGAGGACACTGCGCGCGCTGGCGCCTGCCTGGCGCCCGCCTGGCCTTGGTCGTCCCGGCTTACGTCACAGGAACCTCGCGAGGTGCCCCTTGCCTTGATCTCTCCGCCCCTCACGAGCTAGCCTGGTGAGGTCACCCTTGAGGAGGTTTTGCGTCATCCGCCTCGCGAGGATTGGCCCCTCACGAGGGTCTTGAGTGTTTGCTGGTGAAGATGGGCCATACGGGGCCGCTGGTGGAGCCACGCCGTGGGCCGCATGCAGGCAAGTCTGGGGACCCCCGTTCCCAGAACGCCGACAGTAGCCCCCAGGCCCAAGGCGCGCTCGGACTTGGCTTCGACGCGAAGCCAAGGGGCAAGTGCGTAGAGTCGCGGGCCCCAACAACATGCGGCCTTGGTTGATGCATGGCGATTGATTGGACTTGGGCGTCTCCGCTTCCCCATGCTACCTCGGCAACTGCCTGACTTGACGAGTCCCTGCTGCATGCAGAGAAAAATCATCATTACATGTGATCATGGGGATCGCCGGTTGGCCTTTTCCCACTATAAATGAGGAGGGGGGCGGAGCCCCCATCGCTCATCTCTTCCCGTTCCGCTCGCTTCTTCTTCCTTGCTTCATTTCTAGTAGCGACACTCATGGCGCCGATACGGAGGTTCTCGGCTGCGGAGAAGGGAAAAACCCCCCGCGACAAACCCGGGCCACTTCTACTGAAGAAAAGGCTGGGCCACCACCATGACGCAGTTGCAAGACCGGAGGTGTCGAGGCTTTGGTGCGAGCGGCCACCTCTCGGGTATCCGCTACCTCTATACGCCCAAGCTGAGGGCTTTAGAGGAAGAGGCGGTGAGCGACGCCGCCCACGCCATGGCCGTGGTCGCCACGTCGTGATGTCGCCCGCCGTCACCCCAGGAGCCCATGCCGCGGACTCCTCACGCGAACTCGTGATGTGGGCGGCGATGCCCCCACGCACTTGGATTCGCTTTCCGTAGTTCTTCTCCGCCGAGATGCCGCTGAGGGGCCCTGTGGCACCCCGACTCAGAGCAACCGGTTTACCCTGCATTGCCAGCCTAGAGATCGAGTCTTCTGGCAATACACAACAACATGGTACAGAAACAACCGCTTTATTGATGCTAGCGGACTACATAGGTCTGATATTACATCGAGATACGAGGCCAAGCGGCACACAAGGTGCTGCTGGACAGTATGCACATTATTTAATGAACATGACGGGGCCTCGATCACACGAACTACGCGGCAACGGAAGAACGACGAGGTGTCACTCCATAGCACAGGGACACCGACGTGGACACGGCCTAGACACGAGATGCGCTCCGATGCGAACCGACTTGTCTGAAAGCTGGCATAACACGCCAGGTCAGTACATTGAATGTACTTGCAAGCTCACAACAAACATAAGCATGATGACAGACAATATCATGATAATTAATCAGGTTAAATCAATGCAAGGGAAACTACAAATGCAATGCAAACCATACGTGCTCCGAGTCTCACGGACTCGCTTACCAGACGGTTAACTCGTAACCAAACGGTGTCCATACCGGGGTCACACCTGAAATCACTCATGAACACCTCAAGAGTTCATGATCCACCACGAACCAATGCATCACAACAATCAACTAGTTTGCAAGATTTATTAGAAAAGTTGATCCATGGTGTGACTTACTCACGAGTTACGCCCATAACCAAGGACGCAGCTATCGATAGATTAAATACACTCTGCAGAGGTAGCGCACTTTACCCACACTACGGAACACCTGGCCTCGCATTCCCATTTGGGTGGACCAAAGTATTACGACAAAACCCTCCCGTTGTCATGCACTCTCCCCGGCCACTCCGACCAACTCCCTCGCAGGGCTAGGTCTTGGGTGGGCCCATGTCTACCAAAGACACCAACGGCCACCGTCATGGCAAAATGGTCCCAAACGGGGAAAAGGTACCATAAAAACAAAAACGAGCACACAAGATTATGTCTGCCTACCGGGCCAGGGTATGCACGCCCATAACTTTCCCTCGCGGGAGGCACCGGTGAGAGCCACAACAAAGGACCGAATCAAGACCTCCCCACAAGGTAAATGTGGTCGCACTGAATTAAAAACCCGATTCGGTGGCACCATGATGTGATCAACATCATATTCAAGTTGAACTTAATCAAGTTTAGCTTTGATAAAAACTTTTTTTGATCAACATGATATGATACCACGATCATGCACTATTCGTCATGCAATGCAAACAACTAAAGTCATGGATCCAACTTAACAACATAACATCTTGCAATACTTAGAACCAAAACTTCTCTGGTTATCACTCATTTTACTAAGAAATATTTTTATTAGTTCTTTATTTAACTAAAAATATCATTTAGTAATTTAACTACCAATAATTTCCATAGCAATATGCATAGTGCAAAATCTTACTCTACTTAGCCAAACAAGTTCATGCATTCAACCAGTAACTAAAACAAGCATATCAAGCATGGTAAAGTAACTAGAAATTAACTAAATTTATTTATCAAATTTTAAATGCAAATAAACACTCATATTCAAGTAGAAAATCATAGATATTGAAATAACACCATCCAAATGTTGGTGTGGTTTGCCTTAGTGTAGAGGAGGATCACACCCCTCTTGGTTTGCTTCAAGACAAGCTTCTCCTTCTGAAAAAGAATTTAAAACCACAAAAATAATTGCCGAAACACATTCTGAAAATCACCAGAAATTCTAGACAACAAGGAAAAATCCACCCTTTGGTGTGCTGCTAGAGCTTTCTGAGACAAAGACAATGCAAAAAGAATCAAATCATTTGGACTTATGGTTTAGAAATGGTGGCTGGTCAAAGTTTGGTCAAATTTCTGGATAATATTTGAATTAAACAGAAATCCTTGGGGGGTGACGTCGAAGGCGTAAAATAGAAATACGCCTCCACTCATACCGCTTCGGGCGCGAGTGGTGAGACCGACAGGTGGGTCCCGCGCGTTAGGAGAGAGAGGGGGCGAGCGAGATTAGAGAGAGGCGGAGCTCCGCCGGAGCTTCACCAGAGCTTACACTAGCGACAAAGGGGTTTGAGGCTAGGCTAGAGGGATAGGATTGAAGAGGGGCTCGAGGCGCACCTGCCCGTACCCGTGGCTTGGCGAGAGGTGGACGGAGCTGCTCGTGGTTGAGCTCGCAAGATACAGTGGCGGACGGGTTTCACCGGAGAGGTTGAAGACGACAGCTAGGGGCGGCTCCGAGGTCTTGGCGGTGTCCAGGCAGCACCAACGGACCACCAAGGCCTCGCCCAAGCAACTTCTTGAGCTCGAGAGGCCCTGGAGAGCGGCGGCTGGCCTGCGGGGATCGCTAGAGTCCTCTGGTCGGGGCGACGGCCAGCGGCCTGCTCGACTGAGCTGCGGTCGTTCTACGTGTTCGTGGGGGTGGTGTGGAGTGGTGTGGAGTGGTGCTTGGTCAGGATTCGACGCGGGGTCGATTTATATAGCCGGAGCAAGGGGGAAACATGTCGCCACTGGAGCTCTCTGGACACGCGGCGAATGGCAACGAGAAGCTCCAAGACAAGGGGGCAAAGGATCATTATCAACGCAGGAGCTTGCCCACGCTCGCGGACGAGCACATGAGGCGGTTGAGGAAGTGGACAAGTGCACGCGCGCACTGTGGCGTTTTGGCCGCGATGCGCCCGTGCTTGCTGCGGCGGCTTCGGCGTCGGCAAGAGCCAGGGAGCGGTCAAGGGTGATGGGCCGGGGATTGTGGCATGGTGCGGCAGTCGGCGGTGAGCGCTGGAACGAGCACACGCGAAACAGAGGGAAAAGCGCCAGCCAGAGCGCGTCGAGACGATGCCAGGAGCCATGTCCTCGCGCGGTCACCAAGCTGGCATGGTTAAAACGACGCCCAGGAGAGGCCAAACCTTGTCCACGCGCTCGACTGTGCAGTGTTTAGTCTCGGAGAGGTGATGGTTCATGCACAGGCCGACCAGACTTGACTCTACTAAGCTGACAAGTTTCTATCCAGAAACTTGGTCACCAAGTTTGGACACCTACTGTAAGGCCATTAGGGATGATCTCCTGGCGTTTAGGGCTTCTTAGGAGGGTGTTTAAGCTCAAGAAAGATCAAGGCTAAAAGCTCAAGGAAAAATGTACTTGCTGTACAAACTAGAAGTTTGGGCCAGAATAGAAATGATTTTCTATAGCAAAAATATTCCAAAAAGTGGGGCAATATTTTTGCATGGGAAGGTGAGCCAAGGTTCTAAGAATATTTAGGAATTATCTTAGATTTTTCTAAGAAAGAAAAATTGGGGTTGCTTTGGAGAACAAGTTGCTGAAGTGAGTTTCAGAGAGAAAATGAATATTTTTCTTTTATGAAAAATATTCATTTGATTATTTTGAGTATTTATCAGAGGAATAAAGTAGATAGGCCACTTGGGTGAAAGCTAAGGATATGCCCAAGTGACAAGTCCATTTGAAATGATTCCAAAATCCAAATCAAATCAGGGCAAAAACCATGATAAAAACCAAGTCCGGAAAAGGGAGAGAAGGCCAGTCCGGAAAAAGAGAGAAGGAAAAATCCAAGCTGTCACAGGCCCCCTCAAGCTTTGGCTGCAGCATGTCGACTGTGATGCCCCGGCGACCGGAGAGGAGGTTGAAGCCGTCTCCCCAGGTAGGATCTTCATGACCCGCGGTTGGGGTGAGGTTGCTCGAGTTTGCCGTGCGGAAGGCGCCCTCGCCATCCATTTTGAGTACGATGGCGCCTCCACCATGTTCTTCAAGGTCTTCAACGAGGAAGGCCGCCGCCTGGAGTGTTGTCCAGGAGGGGGTCATCGGGATGGCGCAGCGTCCATCAGCGAGCCTGATGCTGGCTTCGCCAGCAGCTCCTCCACCAGCGGGGCGGCGCTTGGGAGTCCAGTGACTCTCCTGAGCCTTACAAGACCCCGGAGACGAGCGACGACAGCTACGTGCCCCCGAGCTCTCGCCACGCCCGGAGTAAGACCGCAGCGTCTGGCCGCCGCCGTCGCTGATCTGGATGGGGTTGGCGTCGGCCTCCGATGGCCCACTATTGATGATGGCATCAGCCACGCCAGCGCGTTTAGATAGGGTTCCTAGAAACTCCCTTCTTTTGTGCCCTGCAAGGAATTGAGATGGACCCCGCGGGGCGCATAAGGGTTTGTAATGTCTTTTGTTGATATTATCCTCATTATGGAGATTTGAGAGTGCGTGTCTTGTTCCGGCTTGGTATCCCCTTTCCAACCTCGCGGTAGCTTGGTGCTCTACGCCGACAGGTCCCAGTCCCCAGGCAGGCTGCAGCCGTCGCTGGTATGCCAGGTTGCGATGCCGTGGTCAAGGCTAGGAGGTGAGCGACCCGAGGTCCAGTAAGAGCTCCTGAGGCGCGATGCTCAAGAGGTCCCCTTTAGCGCGCAAGCAGCCACCGAGTGGTAGGAAAGGGAGGCGACGTTGCCACAACAGGGCTGCAATAAGTGAGAGTCCTATGTCGTAGCGCTTGGTCTACCCGAGCACGAAACTTATCTTTGCAGCCGAGAGCTGGTTCCTTGCGCTCTGCCAGACTCGCGCGTTGATAGCTGTTGTGTAGACAGGTTACGCCCTTGTGAGCTTCCCCCTCCTCCCCGTGCTCTTCTATGTGCTCTACGTCCTCAGGTCCCGGCCCTTGAGCGAGCTCAGCCGCCTCATGTATGCCAGGTCGCGATGCCGTGATCATGGCCAGGGGTTGAGGGTTGGAGAGCCAGTAAGAGCTCCTGAGTCGCGATGCTCAGGAGCTCCCCTTTTAACGCACAAGCGAATTGCATGGGAGAAGAGGGAGCCACGGTACCGCCTGTTGCTGTCCTCAGGAGGTTCCTGCAGGTTAGCGCGAGAAGGGACACAGATTGCCACTACAATTGCTGGTCTGCCGTTGGTCGCTCCACAAGAAGATAAAGGCACTGAGGGCCTGGTGAGGTGATGTGCGCGGGGCGAGCCGCGAGTCATAGCTCGACCGCTCAGATTTGTCAACATTGCAGGGACGGACCCGAGCACAAGCACCGTGCCAGCGTGAGTAGCTCCTGTTGCGGAATGAGCATGCGGCAGATCGGTGACACAGGCAGTTATGATGGGTGATAATCAAGCAGGTGATAACCATACATAGATTATGAATGGAGAGCGAACTAGCTCGGGTAAATGCAAGAACGATACATGCCACTGGGTCGGACCCGAGCGGCCTCGGGATGATGCAGTCCGAGGGGCGCCCCCAGCAAAGTAGGCTAAAGATGCAAAAGGATACACGCTGCAGGGACAGGCCCGTGCGACTTGGGAATAATGCAGCCCGAGGGGCGCTCCTAGCTAAAAACTTGCAAAATGTCACCTGGTTCCATTGTCGAAGGGATGTTGGGGTAGCTGAAGATGCGTGGCGAATGGGTTGCTCCTCATGAGCCACCAGGGCCCTGAGCCTCGGGAGGCTCTGGGGGTCCAGGCGGTTCCTTGAGGACCATCTCCATCTCTGCCAGGACTGCGTGGTGCCTGGCCTCCTGAGCCGCTAGGACACTCCACAGGTTGCGCTGGAAGGCGGCTTCCATGCTCGGCAGGCCGAATGGCATGCGAACATAGCTGTGAGGTGGGCCCTCGCAACGTCCCACGCGCGAAGGCCAGAAGAGCTCCTGAGATGCGGCCTTGTTTAGCCCTGGGATGTCGATGCAGATGCGCAGCCCGCCATCCTCGCCTAGATGGGGAGTTGCGCCAGGTGGGCGGCGGTCACCGCGCATGGCTCTTGCTTCTTGAAGCTCTTGGGTGGTCTTGGTGATGAACTCCTGAGCACCAGGCACTACTCGCCCATTATCCTCTTGAGGGAAACGTGTCGTAAAGCACGCCTCCATGTGGTGCCCGAGTGCCTCCATCGTGATGTTGGCTAGGTCTGAGGCCCTCCAGAAGAGAGCCCCCGAGCCCTGTTTGAGGAGGGCGCCTGGCGCGCCTTCCTATGCGCGGGAGGGAGGCGCCCCATCTGAGGGCGCTGGTCTTGAGGTGGTGCTGTTGGTGACACCGCTCTCCTGAGGCCATGCACGGAGCAACTGCTTCTTCTTTTTGGGGATGGCCTCAGGAGGGTACATGATTCCTTCGTTGTCGGGGTCTTCGATTGCTGCGGCCTGGAAGGCACGCTCAAGGGAGCACACCGCATCCTTCTCCTCACAAGCGACTGCAATGATACCACCGGTTCCTGGCATCTTGAGGACATTGTAGCCGTGGTGGGTCACTGCCATGAACTTGGCCAATGCTGGGTACCCGAGGATGGCGTTGTATGGCAGACAAATGTGGGCGACGTCGAGTCAATGAGCTCGGTGTGGTAGTTGTCGCACCCACCAAAGGTGACAGGGAGGCGGACCTGCCTGATCGGGGTGCTGGAACCATCGGTCATTCCTGAGAAGGGCTTGGTCGGTTGTAGCTGATCATAGGGTACTTGAAGGCGATCGAACGTGTCGACGGACAGGACGTTAAGCCCCGCACTGCCATCGATGAGGGTCTTGGTGACTTGGACATTGTTGATGACAGGCGAGCAGAGCATTGGGAGAGCACCGGCAGTCGCGGCGCACTTGAGCTGGTCTGCCGAGCTGAAAGTGATGGCGTACTTGGCCACCTGAGCGGGCCTGTGGGCTCGAGCTTGGGAAGGGCCGCGTTCACCTCACGAGCAAACTACTTGAAGATACGCTGAGAGGCTGGGGCCTAAGCTCTGCCCAAGATGCAGGCGATAGCACGCGGTTCCTGGAAGCCCCCAGCTCCTTCGTCCTGATGGTGGTCTTCGTTCCTTCTTGGTGGTGGCGGCAGTGGAGGGAGGCCGGGTGGTCCTCGTGAGGCTGATCCCTCCATGCGCCCTCACGAGGCTGGTCCTGCCAGCGGTTCTCGCGAGGCCGGTCGCGCCACTCCTGGCGGGGGCCATAATCGTCCCAGCGTCCCCTACTGCGTCCTCCTCCTCGGCCGTAGCCCTGGTCGTTGCGCTCGGGGCGTCGACCGAAGCGTCCATCTCGAATGGCCCTGAGCTCCTGACAGTCGTTGGTGTTGTGGCTGTGTACGTTGTGGAAGGCACAGAACAGACGACTGCTCTTGGACGACTCAGAACGATCCTGGCCACGCTTCGTGTCAGGCTCCGCCGCGAGCACGGCCACTCCTTTGCGCTTCATTTCCTTGGCCTTAGCTTTCTTCTCCTCTGGGTCGGTAGCAGGGAGCTCGAGGAGGGAAAGGTGCCCCTCCTCAGCTCTCGCACACTTGGTCGCCAGGTTGAACAGTTCCAGAGCCATGCATAGCTCCTCGTGGATGGCGAGCTCCTCCTTCAACTTGACGTCGCGGACGCCATCGGAAAATGCCATAATGATGGCCTCGTCCGTCACCTTGGGGATCTTGAGACGAACATTGTTGAAGCACTGGATGTACTTCTGCAGGGTCTCTCCTAGCTATTGCTTGATGCGGTGCAGGTCACCCGCGGCCGGGGGGCGGTCGCGAGTGCCCTAGAAGTTGGCGACGAAGCGGTCATACATCTCATCCCAGGAGGAGATCGAGCCCGGGGGCAGTTTCAGGAGCCACGAGCGGGCGCCGTCCTTGAGAGCCATGGGGAACCAGTTCGCCATGACCTTTTCGTCGCCGTTAGCCGCCTCGATGCTCAGCTCGTAGAGCTGCAAGAACTCCACAGGGTCTGGGGTGCCGTCATAGCGGGGAGGTAGATCCGGCTTGAACTTGCCCGACCAGACGATGCCACGCAGCTCAAGAGTGAAGGCGCGGCAGCCGGCCGTGGGCACCAGGGCCCGGCGTGGGGGCGGAGCTTGATCTTGGTGTCCCCGCGCCGCCCCGGCAAGCGGCGCATGGCCCTGCCGTGGGAGGCGATCCTGATGTGGTGGTGCTGGGAGTGGTGGAGCGTTTTCTTGCGGTCGGGGAACTTCCTGGCAGCTTCCTTCTTCTCGCGCGGGCGCCCGACGCGGTGGGTCACTGATAACCCACAAGTATAGGGGATCGCAACAATTTTCAAGGGTAGAGTATTCAAACCAAATTTATTGATTCGACACAAAGGGAGCCAAAGAATATTCTCAAGTATTAGCAACTGAGTTGTCAATTCAGCCACACCTGGATAACTTAATATCTGCAGCAAAGAATTTAGTAGCTAAGTAGTATGATAGTAACGGTAACGGTAGAAAAAGTAATAGATTTGGGTTTTGTAGTGATTGTAACAGTAGCAACGGTAAAGTAAATAAGCGAAGAACAATATGTGAAAAGCTCGTAGGCATTGGATCGGTGATGGATAATTATGTCGGATGCGGTTCATCATGTAACAGTCATAACATAGGGTGACACAGAACTAGCTCCAATTCATCAATGTAATGTAGGCATGTATTCCGTATATAGTCATACGTGCTTATGGAAAAGAACGTGCATGACATCTTTTGTCCTACCCTCCCGTGGCAGCGGGGTCCTAGTGGAAACTAAGGGATATTAAGGCCTCCTTTTAATAGAGTACCGGACCAAAGCATTAACACATAGTGAATACATGAACTCCTCAAACTACGGTCATCACCGGGAGTGGTCCCGATTATTGTCACTTCGGGGTTGCCGGATCATAACACATAGTAGGTGACTATAGACTTGCAAGATAGGATCAAGAACTCACATATATTCATGAAAACATAATAGGTTCAGATCTGAAATCATGGCACTCGGGCCCTAGTGACAAGCATTAAGCATAGCAAAGTCATAGCAACATCAATCTCAGAACATAGTGGATACTAGGGATCAAACCCTAACAAAAATAACTCGATTACATGATAAATCTCATCCAACCCATCACCGTCCAGCAAGCCTATGATGGAATTACTCCCGCACGACGGTGAGCATCATAAAATTGGTGATGGTGGATGGTTGATGATGACGACGGCGACGGATTCCTCTCTCCGGAGCCCCGAACGGACTCCAGATCAGCCCTCCCGAGAGAGTTTAGGGCTTGGCGGCGGCTCTGTATCGTAAAACGTGATGAATTCTTCTCTCTGATTTTTTCTCCCCGAACACGAATATATGGGGTTGGAGTTGAGGTCAGTGGAGCACCAGGGTGCCCACGAGGCAGGGGGGCGCGCCCCCCACCCTCAAGGAAAGGGTGTGGGCCCCTGGCCTTAATTCTTTCGCTAGTATTTTTCATTATTTCCAAAAATAATCTCTGTGGAGTTTCAGGTCATTCCGAGAACTTCTGTTTCTGCACAAAAATAACACCATGGCAATTCTGCTGAAAACAGCGTTAGTCCGGGTTGGTTCCATTCAAATCATGCAAGTTATAGTCCAAAACAAGGGCAAAAGTGTTTGGAAAAGTAGATACGATGGAGACGTATCAACTCCCCCAAGCTTAAACCTTTGCTTGTCCTCAAGCAATTCAATTGACAAACTGAAAGTGATAAAGAAAAACTTTTACAAACTCTGTTTGCTCTTGTTGTTGTAAATATGTAAAGCCAACATTCAAGTTTTCAGCAAAGATTATGACTAACCATATTCACAATAACACTTAGGTCTCATGTTTACTCATACCAATGGCATAATCAACTAGTCAGCAATAATAATAAATCTCGGATGACAACACTTTCTCAAAACAATCATGATATGATATAACAACATGGTATCTCGCTAGCCGTTTCTGAGATCGCAAAACATAAATGCAGAGCACCTTTAAAGATCAAGGACTAACTAGACATTGTAATTCATGGTAAAAGAGATCCAGTCATAGCATACTCAATATAAATTACTAGTAATGGATGCAAATGACAGCAGTGCTCTCTAGCTGGTGCTTTTTAATAAGAGGGTGATGACTCAACATAAAAGTAAATAGATAGGCCCTTCGCAGAGGGAAGCAGGGATTTGTAGAGGTGACAGAGCTCGGTTTTGAAATAGAGATAAATAATATTTTGAGCGGTATACTTTCATTGTCAACATAACAACCAAGAGATGGCGATATCTTCCATGCTACACACATTATAGGAGGTTCCCAAACAGAATGGTAAAGTTTATACTCCCCCTCCACAAACAAGCATCAATCCATGGCTTGCTCGAAACAACGAGTGCCTCCAACTAACAACAGTCCCGAGGGAGTTTTGTTTGCAATTATTTTGATTTGATTTGCATAAAGCACGGGACTGGGCATCCCGGTGAGCAGCCATTTTCTCATGAGTGAGGAGCGGAGTCCACTCCTCTTGAGAATAACCCGCCTAACATGGAAGATACGGACAACCCTAGTTGATACATGAGATATTCGAGCATACAAAACAGAATTTCATTTGAAGGTTTAGAGTTTGGCACATACAAATTTACTTGGAACGGCAGGTAGATACCGCATATAGGAAGGTATGGTGGACTCATATGGAATAACTTCGGGGTTTAAGGGATTGGATGCACAAGCAGTATTCCCACTTAGTACAAGTGAAGGCTAGCAAAAGACTGGGAAGCGACCAACTAGAGAGCGACAACAGTCATGAACATGCATTAAAATTAATGAACATTGAGTGCAAGCATGAGTAGGATATAATCCACCATGAACATAAATATCATGAAGGCTATGTTGATTTGTTTCAACTACATGTGTGAACATGTGCCAAGTCAAGTCACTTAAATCATTCAAAGGAGGATACCACCCTATCATACCACATCACAACCATTTTAATAGCATGTTGGCATGCAAGGTAAACCATTATAAACTCCTTGCCAATTAAGCATGGCATAAGTAACTATGATCTCTAATTGTCATTGCAAACATGTTTATTCATAATAGGCTGAATCAGGAACGATGAACTAATCATATTTACAAAAATAAGAGAGGTCAAGTTCATACCAGCTTCTCTCATCTCAATCATTTCATCATATATCGTCCTAATTGCCTTTCACTTGCATGACCGAATGGTGTGAATAATAATAGTAGTGCACGTGCATTGGACTAAGCTGGAATCTGTGAGCATTCAATAAATAGGAGAAGACAAGGCAATATGGGTCCTTGGTTAAATCAACAATAAAGCATATAAGAGCCACTTCAACATTTTCATCATGGTCTTCTCCTATCGACCCCCAAAGAAAACAAATAAAACTATTTACACGGGAAAGCTCCCAACAAGCAAAAGAAGAACAAGAAATATATTTTTTGGGTTTTCTTTTTAATTATTACTACTACAGCAAGAAACTAAACTAGCTGAAAGCTACACTAATTTTTTGTTTTGTTTTTCATAAAGTTTTTCAAACACACAAGAAGAAAGCATAAAAAGGAAAATAAACTAGCATGGATAGTACAATGAAAAAGTATGAACACCGACAACTAGCATGAGTGTGTGAACGTAAATGTAATGTCGGTGAGAAATACGTACTCCCCCAAGCTTAGGCTTTTGGCCTAAGTTGGTCTATTGCCACGGCTGGCCTGGCGGATATCCAAAGCTGTAGTTGGGGTCGTACTGACATGCAGCAGTCATTGCATTGTGGGCTGCCGCTTCGAGGCGAGCTATCTCAGCCCTCCTCTCGTACTCGTTCGCCTCCTCCCTGGTTATGAAATATCTCCCCTTTGCCTGAAAGTCAAAGAAAGTAGAAGCAGGGAGAGCGACGTGATAGGTGCGTTGTCTGTCAAAGATTAGTCGGTACTGGAGGAATTGATCGTTCCTCTCAACAAAACGATGACGAACCATAGCCTCATAATCCAAATAAGCAAGTGTAACTCAATATCATGCTCACGTATAGTTACACCAAGAAAATTAGCTAAGCGGGATGCATAAATTCCATCAAAGAAATCTCCATTAAATCTATTATTATGCAACCTACGTGCGACAATGGCTCCCAAATTATAATGTTTATCTCCTAATACAACACTCCTGAGAACACTGAGGCCAGGGACACACATATGGTATGCTTCATCCTTACCATTTATGCACCTACCTATGAAGAGAGCAAAATAATGTATAGCAGGAAAGTGAATGCTCCATATGGTAGCTTGTGTTATATCTCTAGATTCCCCCATAGTTATACTAGCAAGAAAATCTCTAAATTCAGATTTGCGAGGTTCACTAGGACTACCCCATTGTGGAAGTTTGCAAGCAGTGGTAAAATCCTCTAAGTCCATAGTATAAGAATTTTCATAATGATCAAACGGGACAGTTTGAGAATTGCGTGAAGATGAAAATTCAAACCTCCTCACAAAGGAACTAGTGAGATAGTGGTACTGATGGCACTTATCTGCCTCGAAGCTCACAAGATCAGCGTTACGCACATATGCGTTAAATTCTTCCTTGATTCCTGCTTGATCCATGAAGTCCTCTGAAGGCCATTCACAAGCCCGCACTGGAGCGTCCCTTGGTGGTTCATCATCAACATCACACATTGCAAGCCTGGGTCCTTGCTTCCTTGAAGAACCACCTTGGTGCATTTTCCTAAACATATTTCTTCCTCTAAAAAAATTCTGAAATTTTTAGTAACTTCAAATAAAAGTGAACCAAGCTCAACATAATTGATTGCAACTACTCCCACAAGTGCCTAGAGACTATATCATGCATTAGAACTACTTGGAACCATATAAATTTGATATGCAAGATCAAGAACATGGTCACCTAGGCAGCACAAATTTGCAATGAATAAAGCACTAGAACAAAAACTAATTGGACCATTGGAGGAGTCATATACCAAGGAACAATCCCCCAAAGCAGTTTTGTGAGAGGTGCTTTGAGCAAGGAGATCAAAAATCATAGCAAAATGAGCTAGAACTCGTGCTTAAGCTGGTTGGTGATTTTTTGGGGAGGAAGGAGTGTGTGGGTGCAGGAATAAGTGGAGGGGGCCCACCGTGGGCCCATGAGGCAGGGGCGCGCCATGTACCCTCGTTTTCAGGTGCCAGCTCCCCCTGATGTGTTCTCAGTGCCAGATATTCTCAAATATTCCATCAAAAAATCATATTTCAATTTTTGGGCATTTGGAGAACTTTTATTTTCGGGGTATTTTTTATTGTACGGATAATTCAGAAAACAGACAGAAAATACTAATTTTACTTTATTTCAACAAAATAACATAAAGTAAAAGGAGGGTACAGAAGGTTGTGCTTTCTAACTTCATCCATCTCATTCTCATCAAAAGGAATCCACTAACATGGTTGATGAGGTCTTGTTAACAAACTCATTCCGAATAACATGGAACCGGAGAATTTTTGAATAGCACTAAGTTACCTCAACGGGGATATGCACGTCCCCAATAATAAGAATATCATATTTCTTCTTGACAGTAGGAAGAGGGAATTCAAAACCTCCAAAAATAATCAATGGAATTTTTCCACTAGAGTTTATACTATGAACTTGAGGTTGTTTCCTCGGAAAGTGTATCTATGTTCATTGCCATTAACATGAAAAGTGACATTGCTTTTGTTGCAATCAATAACAGCCCCTGTAGTATTCAAAAAGGGTCTTCCTAGAATAATAGACATACTATCGTCCTCAGGAATATCAAGAATAACAAAGTCTGTTAAAATAGTAACATTTGCAACCACAACAGGCACATCCTCACAAATACCGACAGGTATAGCAGTTGATTTATCGGCCATTTGCAAAGATATTTCAGCAGGTGTCAACTTATTCAAATCAAGTCTACGATATAAAGAGAGAGGCATAATACTAACACCGGCTCTATTGGGAATACAACTTTCAGGTATGACCCGCCCAGGAGGGGCCGGGTCAACCTTAATGATGGTTTATTAAGAGAAGCCCAAGTAATATTCAGGGTGATATTTTATTAAGGATTGTAGAAAGGCCTGAGCCCAGAGGTGGGTTAAGGCCCAATATTGTAAACCGCCATATGTAAAGAAAGACTTGTAAAGAAAAGCATGTAAAAGAAGTCACCGAGCCGGACACGTTCTATGAGCCGGCCGGGACTTTGTAGGCCGCCAGGCGTGGACCCGTGTATATAAGGGGATGACCTGGCGGCGGCTTAGGACAAGAAACAATAGATTGAGGGTCAAGCAAGTAGATTCGCTCCTTGGTCATCGAAACCTAGCAATACCACATCAACTGGACTAGGCTTTACCTTCACCGTAAGGGGCCGAACTAGTATAAACCTCTCGTGTCCTTTGTCCCGATTAACCCCTTTAAGCTT
>NC_053024.1:662246211-662258712 GCF_003073215.2 Triticum urartu | reverse complement strand
ATCATCAACAATGACAAAGCCATAGAGACAAGCAGTAGTAGTAAGAGTTGAGTAATGAGTGGGACCGAAAAGATCCATGTGAAGCAGTTCGAAGGGTCGAGTAGTGGTCATGATTGTCTTCGAGGGATGTTTGGCCCTCGTCATCTTTCCTGCCTCACAGGCACCGCATAAGTGATCTTTCTTGAACTTGACGCCCTCGATGCCTATGACATGCTTCTTCTTTGCCAGGGTGTGGAGGTTCCTCATGCCAGCATGCCCAAGCCTCCGATGCCAGAGCCAGCATTCTGAAGCTTTTGCTAGAAGACATACGGCAAGCTGTGGTCCTGCTAAGAAATCTACCACGTACAAATCATCTTTTCGATACCCTTCAAATACTAGAGACTTGTCAGATTCCATTAGAACAAGGCAACGATATTTTCCAAATATTACGATCATGTTTAAATCGCAAAACATTGAGACAGACATTAAGTTGAATCCAAGGGATTCAACAAGCATGAATTTATCCATGTGTTGATCCCTTGAGATTGCAACTCTACCTAGACCCAATACCTTACTTTTACCAGTGTCAGCAAATGTGATGTGGCTCTTGTCGGATGGACGTAAGGTTGAGTCCATAAGAAGGCTTCTTTTGCCAGTCATGTGATTTGTACACCCACTGTCAATAATCCATTGTGAAGACGCTGGTGTCGTACCCTACAGTGCAGTTAGGGGGATAGGCTTCACGAAGAGCATTGTGAAGCAAAAAACATTTGACGAACCAGTGGGTTATGAAAGCTTAGATCCAGATTAGGACTAATAGGGAGAGTAGCAAGTGATTCAGGAACGAAGTACATAGTAAGACCATTCGGGCATTTGATCTTGCGCCCTACAAGATGTTTAAGGTCCCCAGCAATAGCGTCAGACGATTTTGATTTTCTGCTAGAGACCTTTCCCTGCAAAAGAGAGTTAAGCTTTCTTAGCCACCCACATCTTCAAGGGTGGCTTAGAAGCAATAAGTCTAAGTGTAGCATCTGAGAACTTTGGCTTTGGAGCCCTAGCAAACAGTCTTGCAGGCGGACAATAGTACTCATAAGAATAAGCAGAATAGTTCTTGGTCTTATGAACATGGCGGTTTGATGAACCGCTCTCATATTCATATGCCTGAGTATGGTTTCCCTGCAAAACATTTGCATTAGTGCGAATCAGGTGAGTCCTCTGTCTGTATGAAGCCTTTGGACCGTATGAAGCCTTTGGTCTGAGGTTTGTCTTCTTCACGTGAGGTGTCATGATGACATTCACAGGAAGATTCTCCAGACACCTTTTCAGAACCCAGATCTTCTTTATAGGCGGTCCATTCCTGCAGTTAGTACCAATGTACCTGGCAAACACTTCACCATTCTGATTCTTAAACAGTTTATAGTTTGCATCAAGGGATTCATCAATGATAATGGGGTTAGCACAAGTGAAGCCAGATAGATTGGATGGATCTGCTGAAGGTTCCTTTGCAGCAACCCACGTGGTTTTGGGGTACTACTCAGGTTTCCAGTAAGAGCCATCAACATTCATTTTCCTTACGAACCCAACACCCTCTTTCCTCGGGTTTCGGTTCAGAATCTGCTTTTTGAGGACATCACATAGTGTCTGATGCCCTTTAAGACTTTTGTACATCCCTATTTCAAGCAATGTCTTCAACCTAGCATTCTCATCAGCAATAGCAGTGGTATCCTCAGCAGAGGGGTTAGTTACCACATCAACAGTTGAAGATATTGCAACAGTGGTAGCAGTAGAACATTCAGCAGCAGAAGTAGCATTATCACGCTCAATGCATTTAAGACATGGTGGTTCAAATCCTTCCTGAACGGAACTGATCTGTTTGGAGTGAAGTGACTCGTTTTCCTTTTGAAGATCTTCATGAGCCGCTCTCAATTTCTCAAGATCTTGCTTCCTTTGAAGATAATCATAGGAAAGCTTTTCATGAGTTGTTGAGAGAGTTTCATGACGACTTTCAAGTTCCACATACTTAACATGAAGATTTTTTATGTCTTCAATTAAGGATTCAGATCAAGTCATTTCAGCACCTAACAGATCATCGCTTCTGTCTAACAGTTTTTGAATATGTTCCATAGCTTTCTGTTGTTCAGTTGCAATTTTAGCAAGTGTTTTGTAGTTGGGTTTTGAACCACAATCAGAGTCATCGTCACTAGATGTTTGATAGTGAGTAGTGCGTGTGTTTACCTTGGCACCGCGTGCCATGAAGCAGTAGGTAGAAGCAGAGTAGTCCTTGTCATTTGCATCGGTGTCGGTGATGAAGTCATTGTCTTCAGTGTTGAAGATGGACTTGGCAACGTATGCAGTAGCCAGACTTGCGACGCCTGAATCGGACTCCTCCTCAGACTCCACCTCCGCCTCCTCAGAAGCGGACTCCTCCTCTGAATCCATTTCCTTGCCAACAAACGCACGTGCCTTGCCAGATGAGCTCTTCTTGTGTGATGAAGACTTTGAGGAAGACTTGGAAGAAGACTTTGAGTATTTCTTCTTCTTCTTGTTGTCAGAGTCATATTCCTTGCCCTTCTTCTTCTTTTTGTTCTCATTGTCCCATTGTGGACACTCAGAGATGAAGTGGCCAGGTTTCTTGCACTTGTGACATGTTTTCTTCTTGTAGTCGTGAGCAGAAGCTTCAACATTCCTTGAGCTTGATCGGGAAGACTTTCCGAAACCTTTCTTCTTGGTGAATTTTTGGAACTTCTTCACAAGCATAGCAAGTTCCCTTCCAATGTCTTCAGGATCATCCGAACTGCTGTCAGATTCTTCTTCAGATGAGGAGATAGCTTTTGCCTTCAAGGCACGAGTTTGCCCATAGTTTGGACCGTAGATATCTCTTTTCTCAGAAAGCTGAAACTCATGTGTGTTGAGCCTCTCAAGTATGTCAGACGGATCGAGTGTCTTGAAATCAGGATGTTCTTAAATCATCAGGGCTAGGGTGTCAAACGAACTATCAAGTGATCTCAGTAGTGTCTTGACAACTTCATGTTTGGTGATCTCAGTAGCGCCAAGGGCTTGAAGCTCATTTGTGATGTCAGTGAGTCGGTCAAATGTGAGCTGGACATTCTCATTGTCATTTCCCTTGAAGCGGTTGAAGAGGTTGCGAAGGACACTGATTCTCTGATCTCTCTGGGTTGAGACGCCTTCATTGACCTTGGAGAGCCAGTCCCAGACCAGCTTAGATGTTTCCAAAGCACTCACACGGCCATACTGTCCTTTGGTTAGATGACCACAGATGATATTCTTGGCAGTAGAGTCCAGTTGAACGAACTTCTTGACATCAGCAGCAGTGACACCTTCTCCAGCCTTGGGAACGCCGTTCTTGACGACATACCATAGGTCGACGTCAATGGCTTCAAGATGCATGCGCATCTTATTCTTCCAGTAGGGATATTCATTTCCATCAAAGACGGGGCACGCAGCGGAGAGTTTAATTATCCCTGCAGTCGACATAGCTAAAACTCCAGGTGGTTAAACCGAATCACACAGAACAAGGGAGCACCTTGCTCTGATACCAATTGAAAGTGCGTTATATCAACTAGAGGGGGGTGAATAGGCGATTTTTATGTAAGTCTTCAAAACATGGAAGTTATGAAGACAAACGATAGAAATAAACCTATTACCCTGCAGTGGAAGGTAGACTACACTAGGCAAGCCATAGTCAAGTATTCAATAGAGTGAAAGCACAATGACTAATAGCAGCAATGTAGTAAGGATCAGGTAGGAAGATATTGTGAAGCCACACAGAACACGCAGTCACTCAGTGAAGACAAAAGATAGTGCGAACATACAATGACTTCACAAGGAGTAACAGTAAGTAAAGGGAAGGGAAGATGAAACCAGTGACTCGCTGAAGACAATGATTTGTTGGACTAGTTCCAGTTGCTGTGACAACTGTACGTCTGGTTAGGGCGGCTAGGTATTTAAACCTTAGGACACACAGTCCCGGACACCCAGTCCTGAACACGCAGCTCAGGACACCCAGTCCTCACCGTATTCCCCTTGAGCTAAGGTCACACAGACCTCGCCCAATCACTCTGGTAAGTCTTCAAGGTAGACTCCCAAACCTTCACAGACTTCGTTCACCGGCAATCCACAATGTCTCTTGGATGCTCAGAACACGACGCCTAACCGGCTGGAGGATGCACAGTCCTCAAGTGTAATAAGTCTTCAGATCACACAGACAAGAAGACTTAAGTGATGCCTAATTCTCTTTGGCTCTGGGTGGTTAGGGCTTTATCATCGCAAGGAATTCTCTCTCAAAGGCTTCGAGGTGGGTTGCTCTCAAACGACAAAAGCCGTATTCTGAATCTGAGCAGCCAACTGGTTATGGTTGTAGGGGGTGGGCTATTTATAGCCACTTGGCAACCCGACCTAATTTGTCCGAAATGACCCTGGGTCACTAAGGAACTGACACGTGTTCCAACGGTCAGATTTCAAACTCACACGACAACTTTACTTGGGCTACAAGCAAAGCTAACTTGTCCGACTCTGGACAAGATTCGCTCTCAAAGTCTTCGCTCGAAGACATAGGTTTTGTTTAAGCATCACTTCAGTCATTCTGACTGGTTCTCTTGGACCCCACTTAACAGTACGATGGTTCCTATGACTCAACACAGAAGAAAGAGAACTACGAAAGATCTAAGTCTTCGAGCTCCATAGGCTTCATGTGGTGTCTTCTCTTGTCATAGTCTTCAATGTGAATATCTTCATATACCACCTTTGACTTCAATGTCTTCATACATTTTTAGGGGTCATCTCTGGTAGGAAAACCGAATCAATGAGGGACTTCTACCTGTGTTATGCTGCAATTCTCACAAACACATTAGTCCCTCAACTAGGTTTGTCATCAATACTCCAAAACCAACTAGGGGTGGCACTAGATGCACTTACAATCTCCCCTTTTTTGGTGATTGATGACAAACTAGTTGAAGTTTTCAACGGGGAATATAATCTGTGAAATTGTAAAGGATAAGGAATTGTCTTCATAAGTTGCAAGGGCTCTCCCTGAAGATGTGCATATAAGTAATTTGCTTTTGGAATGCAAATGCACATGGCAGGTTGTACTTGTGGAGATCCACTTCAACTTATGATGACAATCCACTATGAATGTGAAAGTATATGAAGATAACGACATGCATAATGGAAAATGGACGTCTGCAGAATGATCTAAGTGCGGAATTTATCGTCGCACATGCGGAATTTATCATCGCAACACAAGGTGGCAGATAAGTAGCAGACGACCATTTAGTTTACGTGTTACAACTCAAAGAACCAAATGTAGCAAAACGAGAGTTGTAAGCACGAAGCAAAATATAAAGCACCCGCCCATATGGACCCGCTTGAAGACTATCAACCTCATATGCTTCTCCCCCTTTTGTCAGTAAGGACCAAAAAGGTTTGAAGACATAGAGCATCTACTCGTTCCCATGAGGAGTAGGTGAAGCAGCAGGGTCGTTGGTGGTGTTTGGTGGTGCTGAAGAGCTTGGAGCAGAGTCAAAGCGTGTTGAAGGAGGTGGCAGTGAAGTAGCATCGTCTTCATCCTCGATCACTCTGGCATTCACAGTCACAGCAGAGGAAGAGAACTCAGAGTCTTCAAGGGATGGAGTTCGTCGTAGCACTGCCCTTTGAGAAGGTGTGGAGTCAAACTTGAATCGCTCAGTGAAGCCATCCTCTTGAAGATTATCTTTAGAACACATCAGCGTTAGCCCTTTCCATGTGCGGCGAGAGGTTTCATGGGCAACAAAAGCATTCTTGGTGGCAAGATTGCGAATGCGATTAACATCCACCAAGAGGCTTTGCATCTGACGCTTCAGCCAGTCATGATGCCTATCCTGTTTCTGATGAAGAGCCACAAGAAGCTCTCGGTCGTTGAGAACACGAGTGCGCTTCTTGGGTCGTGGAGCAGTTGTACTGTCAGTGGCTTCAGTGAGAGCAGGATGCGGTGCACGTGTAGTGCCAGCCAAAGGATACACACGAGTTACGGCTTCCACGCCTTCAACGTTCTAAGAAAAACTCTGATGCTCTGCATTCTGAAGACTTAGGGGTTCCTTGGAAGGCTCAGTATAGATGGCTTCAATTGACATATCCACACTAGGCAGAAAAATCCGATGATTGCGAGCAAATGGCTGATATGAGATAGTGGAGTGAAGTTTGATCAGCCGCATGACCCATGGGGCGTAGAACTTCAAGCCAAACATATCAGAGCCTGATGCAGCAAGTTGGCGAATGAAGAAGTCCTGTGCATTGAAGCATTTTCCATGAAGAATATAGAAGACCAAAGTCTTCATTGCACCTTCAAGCTTGGCATGTGGAGAGTGTCCTTTGATTGGCCAGAGAGTTCGCCTTATGATGTGATAAATGGTTCTTGGCAGATACTCAAGGTCTTCAACAAAGAACTCCGTGGGATAAGCAACATCTTAGGGCAATGGCTTCATCATACTGAGCATCTGACTCATATTAGGTTCAGTCTTCTGAAAGATGCTCTCAATAGCTTCACTATGAAGCTGACAGCCATGCTCGTATAGATCGCCAGGAGTGGGCAAACCAGTGAGCTCAATGATGTCAAAGGCTTTGGCTTTGTGATGAACGTTTCCTGTCATCCACTCCAGGACCCAAGTCTTCGGATCTCTGCTATACCCGCGGATGTGAAGTGTGGCATAGAATTGGAGCAGCAACTCTTCATTACAATGCTCTTGGTCAGTGACGAATGGCAGCAATCCAACTTCTTTGAAGCAATCCAGAGCTTCTTCCAGACAGGGCAGACCGGCTATAGCTTCAATGTCAAGACGCTTGTGGGGGAAGATGCGACCTTGATTGTATAGAATGCAGGAGTAATAGCTTCGCTGCGGATAGCTCCAGGACCGATTAGATGATATCCTTTCCCTTGAGTAGGGGTTCTTGGAGCTATTGAAGAATGTGTTGTCTGCTCTGAAGCCATTGATATTGAAGGAGCCAGGTGCTGATGCAGGACCTGGGAACCTTGGCAATCTTGGGATTGGCTTCTGTACCTGAGGCCTGTGCTCAACATGATAGTCGAACTGGGGACCGGCAGCAGACTCAGGAACAGAAGTGGCGGGATCAGTGGCTTCGCTGACTTCTAGTGCTTTTGTTGGTGAGGGCTCCACATTAGCTTCAGCCATGACAGCATCAGTGGCTTCAGTGGTGTTGGTGGTGGCAGCCTCAAGATGTTCAACCTCCACTTGACGAGCAGGAGGATCGGTCACGATCACGTTCTCCTCGAGAACTGCTTCTTGGTGGGACAAGGGAGTGACAACTTGTGGGACTTCATCTTCCACGGCTGATGCGGCCAGATTGTCTTCAGCAGAGACTTGAGGCCTTGGACCTTTGCGAAGCCTGCGCAACGCGGGTGACGCCTGTGGAGTTGCTGTTGGCTGGGCCTCAAAGTCTTCTTCCTCTTGTGGGCGATCCGCCCATGAAGCATCCTGTGCAATTGGCGTCAGTGGACGACCAATGCTGATGAGTTCGCTGTGCGTGAGCACAGGCGATGATACATGTTGGTGCTCTAGCTGAGGAAGGGCTGCATCATCTTCAACATGGTCATGGTGACCAATGTCTTCAGCAGCGATGGGATCAGCTGCTGGAAAGTCTTCAGCTTCATGAGTCTCTGTGAAAGCAGGCTCATGGACAGTCAGTTGACATTCTTGTGGATCGGCGTCGGGGTGAACCATGGAAATGGGTTCAACAATCAAGGGCTCTGTGGGAGAGGCTTCAGGATGTTTCCTCTTCCTAGCTTCAGCCTCAGCAGTCCTCGTCTTCTTGAGCTCTGAAGCGGTTGACCGGATTTTTGGCTTTGAGCCAGTCATTCTAGTTGGGAAGACAATGGGATCTGCTTCCTGCCTTGGTGCTTCAGGTTCAGCCATAGCGGGCTTCTTCTTCTTCTTTGCAGCCATCCTGGGGTCGATGCCAGGACGCCCAAGGGCCTTGCGCTTCTCAGCCTCATTGTAGGCTTGCACACATCTGTCAGCCAGAACCTTCATGCGCTCACGCGAACCCTGAGCTTCTGCACGTTTCTTGAGAAAGGCTTCCTTGAGCTCGTGCAGCATAATCTTGAAGTTCTTCACCTCTTGCACGCTGAGCTTGGCCATATGCTTCTTGAACTGAGATTTCTCAAAGTCAATCTTCTGCTTCAGTTCAACAATGCTCTGGGCGATAGCTAACTCTGAAGCAATGGCGCCATGGAAGGCGACACTGAGGCCAATGGGTAGTTGGAGATCTTCGAAGCTGATGTTTGGCGTGTCAAACCATTCATCAATGAAGTTGTGGATGATTGTTATATCAAAGAGAGGCAGATCATTGAAGATTTCTGCTTCTTCTTTGCTCTTGATGAGTTGCTCAAGAGCGTCATCTGCAAGATCTTCATCACTTGATAGATCAATGGCATCATTGCGCGGAATGGCAGCAGCTGTTAGCTCTTGGCCGGTGTGTGGCAGAGGCATCTTGACCTTCTGGGGCTTGGAGATGCGTGATAAATCTTCGGACTGCACACTGTCTTCAGGAGGTGCAATTGCCAGTGGCTTCGCCCGTGAGATTTTTGGTGAAGGGGCAGGCTTTGAAGCTTTAGGCTTCTTCAACTTCTTTGGCTTCGGCGCTGCAGGCGCTTCATCTGATTCAGCGTCAGCTGCAGGCTCATTCGCTGCAGTCCCTTGAACCAAGATATGGGTGATGAGGCCTTCAAGGTTGTAGAAAGGACCGACGACATTGGGTTCTGCATCTCGTGTGCCATCAGCCCTTGGAGCTGAGGGACCAGGGTTGAAGTCTAGTCCCAATGTCTTCTTGTTTTGCTTCGCTGAGTTCTGGGCAAACTGGAAGTTGCGCTTGAACAGAATGTTGTCACGACACCATAGTAGTGACGATGGGTGTGCATCAACAGGTTGTGGCCCACGGACCATGCAGGGATAGAAGCCTTGTTCAATGGCTTCATCTCTGGACCTGGGTTGAAGATTCTTGTATAGGATGTCTCCCTACGGTCTCTTGATGGCATTTTTCTCAGCATATTCCTGGGTTACAAATCGGTATTTGAACCATTGTTCTGCCCAATATCTTCGAATCCATTGGATTCGGGTCTTGCGCTGATTCTAATCCTCTTCAGGATCTGTCTTGTATAGTTCTGAGAGGTCATCTGGCAGATCTCTAGATGTTTCTCCACGACGCTTTCTGCCACCCTTCCTTGCTGATTTCTCTGAAGCCATGAACTTTAAACTGAAAGGCTTCAACACGTTCAAAGGCTTCAAATATTTTTGCTTGCTGGACAAATAGGAACTTGCTTCGGGAGAATTTATATGATGTTGTAAGAATTCTGCAAATGAATGCAGACTATGAGAACCAAGGGATTCTCCCACGGACATGTACCTGTGACAGCATTAAGGTGCGAGGGAAGGGGAAGAGGTCATATGCATTCTCAGAAGATTTTGAATATAAATCAGTTTAGAAGACATTGACCTCATCGTGCGAAGACATTCACTCATAGATAAGGAGTTGGTTCCAGATTTGTACGAATCCAGAGATTAGTACAAGTGAGGAATCTAACTACTTTGTGAAGCATAAGTGAATATACTAGGCATGTTATGAGATGCAGTATGAGAGAGATCTAACTTGTGTTAATAGAAGCTGCTTGTGGTAGAAAGTGACAAAGCCATAGGATCAATGGTGCCGTAAAAAGGAAGTTTTATTTACCACACTAAGAACTGCTAGACGGAGTGGAAGATGAGGCCGAGCAGTTCGATCTTCCGTGCCCTAACTTGGCGACGGAGGACACCTACGGCGACGGCGGAGAGGACGATGTCCGCGGTCGGCGTGAAGACGGCGTCGGAGAGGTTGCGGCAGCAAAGCGCTTCGTCGCCGGTGTCGTCGAGGGCTAGCGGTGGCGCTAGGGTTCATGCGAGAGTGGAAGAAGAGATAATGACCGCCGTGAAGTGTGTATTTATAGGTATAGGGGCGGCACTGCGTTATTACACAGGTGCCCCTGGCGATTCGCATCTAAGGAACACGTGGCCATTATGCGGAATTTTGGGGTTTGTTTCACGTCCCACGCACGCCTGGATTGTCGGGTGGTCGTTCCTACTTCTCCGGGTTTCATGTGGAGGAATGAGCATTGAAAACGGACTTAATGGTTGTCTCTGTATCTTCTGCTGACAAGGACGCAGGGAAGACATTCGACAGTTTCAATAGAATGCATATGATTTGGAGAGATAGAATTTGAGATAGAAAGCATAGAGAGGTTAGGGTCCGATCACATTCACTTAGTTCAAAAGATTCAACAAGAAGACATAGCTATAAGTGAATGCTGTAGAGGACAGAACACTAGTATATATATATATATCTATATAATCAACATAGTGAAGATAATCATGAAGACATGTTGAGATTGAAGCCAAACCAAATGTGAAGACATAGCAAGGTAATGCCATGAGTGAAACACTTCAAAATAGAACATTTGGTGGTGGCGTTACCCACCGTATATGAAGTATTAGACCCAGACACGGCGCACAATTATCGTGGCGCTCCGAAGTCAAATTCCACATTAATGTATTCACACTTAGAATGTATGTCTTCATTGATTGAAGATATACTTTACTTCGTGTGTTGCACATCTAAGTCATCAATATGCATAAGGGTTAGGATGTGTGCCTGATCACAGGACATTTGAGGATTCCAGGATATTTAGCTCACACTGTAACTTGCAAAATCTCTTCTCATCCAAGGGCTTGGTGAAGATATCTGCCAATTGCTCTTCAGTGTTGACGTGTATGATATCAATATCTTCCTTCACAACATGATCTCTGAGAAAGTGATGACGAATTTCAATGTGCTTTGTCTTAGAGTGCTGAACTGGGTTGTTGGCAATCTTGATGGCGCTTTCGTTGTCGCAGTAGAGTGGCACTTGCTTCAGATGAATGCCATAGTCTTTGAGCGTTTGCTTCATCCACAGAAGCTGAGCGCAGCAAGATCCAGCAGCAATGTATTCAGATTCAGCAGTGGAGAGAGATACACAGTTTTGCTTCTTTGAAGACCAACATACAAGTGATCGTCTCAGAAAGTGACATGTGCCTGATGTAGACTTGCGATCAACTTTGTCACCAGCATAATCAGCATACGAGAATCCAACCAGATCAAACTCTGAGCCCTTTGGATACCATAATCCTAGAGTTGGGGTGTGAGCCAAATATCGAAGAATTCGCTTCACAGCTAAGTGATGCGACTCCTTTGGTGCCGCTTGAAATCGAGCACACATGCAAACACTAAGCATAATATCTGGCCTAGATGCACATAGATAAAGTAAAGAACCAATCATGGAGTGGTATACCTTTTGATCGAACTCTTTACCATTGTCGTCAGGACCCAGATGATGCTTGGCTGGCATTGGCGTCGTGAAGCCTTTGCAGTCTTGCATACCGAACTTCTTCAGGCAATCTTTGAGATACTTCTCTTGAGATATGAAGATGCCATTGCGTTGCTATCGTATTTGAAGACCGAGAAAGAACTTCAGCTCTCCCATCATAGACATTTGATATTGCTCTTGCATCATATATCCAAACTCTTCACTGTACTTCTGATTGGTGCAGCCGAAGATAATGTCATCCACATATATTTGGCACACAAACAGTTCACCATCATATGTCTTCTTGAAGAGAGTGGGGTCGAGAGAACCAGGTATGAAGCCTTTGCTCTTCAGGAAGTATTTGAGTGTGTCATACCAAGCCCGAGGGGCTTGTTTGAGGCCATACAGTGCCTTGTTGAGCTTGTATACCATGTTAGGATGTTTTGGATCTTCAAAGCCAGGCGGTTGTGCAACATACACTTCTTCTTCAATCTTGCCATTGAGAAAAGCGCTCTTCACATCCATTTGATATAGAAGTATGTTATGATGATTTGCATAGGCCAGCAGTATGCGTATGTCTTCAAGTCGAGCCATAGGAGCAAATGTTTCATCGAAGTCAATGCCTTCCACTTGAGTATATCCTTGAGCAACGAGACGAGCTTTGTTTCTGACAACTTGACCATGCTCATCTTGCTTGTTGCGGTATATCCATTTGGTGCCTATTATGTTGTGCTTCCGAGGATCGGGACGCTTGACCAGTTCCCATACATTATTCAGCTCAAACTGTTGAAGCTCGTCTTGCATAGCTTGAATCCATTCAGGTTCCATGAAGGCTTCTTCAACTTTCTTGGGTTCTGTTATTGAGACGAATGCGAAGTGCCCGCAGAAATTTGCTAGCTGAGTTGCCCTTGAACGAGTGAGTGGACCGGGTGCATTGATGCTATCAATTATTCTTTCAATCTGCACTTCATTGGCAACGCGAGGATGTACAGGGCGAAGATTTTGCTCTTGCTGATCATTGTCATTGTTAGAAGGAATGTCTTCAGGCTGAGCATTGTCTTCATGTTGATCAGGTGCTGAGATGATAAGTTCTTCTTCAGGATGAGCTTCAGAAGGTATAATTTCTCCAGTTCCCATTA
>NC_053024.1:662226401-662245211 GCF_003073215.2 Triticum urartu | reverse complement strand
GATAGGTGTTAAGCTTGCATCGACGTAACTCTTTACGTCGAACTCTTTATCACCTCCATAACCGAGAAACATATCCTTATTCCTCTAAGGATAATTTAGACCGCTATCTGGTGATCTACTCCTAGATTACCTTTGTACCCTCTTGCCAGATATGTGGCAAGGCACACATCAGGTGCGGTACTCAGCATGGCATACCGTATAGAGCCTATGACAAAAGCATAGGGGACGACCTTCGTCCTTCCTCTTTCTTCTGCCGTGGTCGAGCTTTAAGTCTTAACTTCATACCTTACAACTCAGGCAAGAACTCCTTCTTTGACTGGTCCATCTTGAACACCTTCAAGATCATGTCAAGGTATGTGCTCATTTGAAAGTACCATTAAGAATTTTGATCTATCCTTATAGATCTTGATGCTCAATGTTCAAGTAGCTTAATCCAGGCTTTCCATTGAAAAATACTTTCCAAATAACCCTATATGCTTTCCAGAAATTCTACGTCATTTCTGATCAACAATATGTCAACATATATTTATCAGAAATTCTATAGTGCTCCCACTCACTTCTTTGGAAATACAAGTTTCTCATAAACTTTGTATACACCCAAAACTTTGATCATCTTATCAAAGCATACATTCCAACTCCGAGATGCTTACTCCAGTCCTTAGAAGGATTGCTGGAGCTTTGCATACTTATTAGCATCTTTCAGGATTAACAAAACCTTCCGGTTGTATCACATACAACCTTTCCTCAAAAATCGTCGAGGAAACAATGGTTTTTGGCATCCTATCTGCAAGATTTCACAAATAATGCAGTAATTGCTAATATAATTCCAACAGACTCTTAGCATCGCTACGAGTGAGAAAGTCTCATCGCAGTCAACTCCTTGAACTTGTCGGAAAACATCTTAACGACAAGTCGAGCTTTCTTAATGGTGATACCTACCATCATTGTCCGTCTTCCTTTTAAAATCCATATGTACCTAACAGCCTTACGACCATCAAGTAGTTCTCCCAAAGTCTACACTTTGTTTTCATATATGGATCCTCTCTCGGATTATATGGCCTCGAGCCATTTTGGAATCCAGGCCCACCATCGCTTCTCCATAGCTCGTAGGTTCATTGTTGTCTAGCAACATGACTTCCAAGACAGGATTACGTACCACTCTGAAGTAGTACGCATCCTTGTCATCCCACGAGGTTTGGTAGTGACTTGATCTGAAGTTTCATGATCACTATCATAAGCTTCCACTTCAATTGGTGTAGGTGCCACAGGAACAACTTCCTGTGCCCTGCCACACACTAGTTGAAGAGACGGTTCAATACACCTCATCAAGTCTCCACCACCCTCCCACTCAATTCTTTCGAGAGAAACTTTTCCTCGAGAAAGGACCCGATTCTAGAAACAATCCCTTATTGCTTTTCGATCTGAGACAGAGAGGTATACCCAACTATTTTGGGTGTCCTAGAAAGAGGAGAGAGGGAAGTGTAACATACTTACATCACCCTATCAGTGTGCTAGATCTCGCGAAGCGAAGCAGATCTTTGTAGCAACACACAGGGAGTTGATTAGTTCGTAACACACCTATACTTCTTTGAATTTCGATCGCGCGCGATCATGTAGTACCCGAACCGTACTATAAGAACGCAATCTGCTTCATACACGAACGAATATGGTATGCTCTACAGGCGGAATAGACTTATAAGTTGCTTGATCTCTGTATAAATTCTCCTTTTATTCACTCATATGCATGAAATGCTTAGGTCATCCCCTAATACCTTTCGTCAAGGAAATGTGGTAACTCTAGCATACCTGAGAAGTTTCTCCTATAAAAGCTCAACTATAGTGTGTCAAATAATACAATTAGAGGGAAGATCCAATGCAGTCATATCGGGTAATCCCTACGGGTTGATGTCCTTCCACTTATATACTAATTGTGAATGTAGGTGTGCTCTGTTTAATAGAGTCACTACGCCTGCTTAAATTCACTATCGTCTGACCGATATTGAAAACTACTGAGTGTTGTACAGAGTGAACTAACGCGCGAATGCTACTATCTGCACATCTAATAATCATGAATATGGTTATGGGATGCAGTTAATGAGCACCATGTCCTTATGCGCTGACTAAGCTATGCATCGCGATTCATTTAGTCCCAACTGTCATCTAGATGATCATATACTTATCCTCTAGAGATTTATGACGACAATCAATATGCAATCTCTCCCCAAAACCTCGAGGTAGCTGACTTGCTGTGACTATCTAACGGTAATTCCGATCACAGGAAACGTCATATGAATCGTGATTTCTAATATGATGTCCAACCAATGGTGTCCAGATCCTATATCGTCCATAACGTGAATCCTCTTTCTTCACTCGTGAGTAAATCAAGTATTGGGTATCTCTTGGCGTCCATCATCGGTAACCTCATCCTCTTGAATACATCTTCAATCGCACATAGTTGACAATACTTATCATGACACATTTCTATAGCACAGAAATACGAATTGTCCTGGGCTGAGATGGACGATACCAAGAGACGAAGTATAAAGAACGAAATACTCCTGCCTCACCTCTCCCCTCTCATGATCTATCTCCTCAACATCCACAATGATAGACTACTCCAATCAAATGCAAGTGACTTTTCCAACTAAGTGTCCTATGATTTGATTAACCTTAGCAAGATATCGAAGAGCTTCTCCAGGCATTACAAGTTATCACCACTGATGGATATGACTTGTAGTGCACATAGATGCTTGAAAGTAGATCGCATATAGTAATTTTCATGCAGTTTGGTGATGTCCGACCATACAAAGTATCTCTCACTTTGATGGAGTCCATGCATAACACCCAATAGACGCATATGGGATTGAGGCTAGTTCATAAACCACCGTGCCCAAAACATGATGGGCATCCCCGCCCTCTAAGGATGTAATTGACTCGAAGCCAATGTGTCATGGTCTACGGTCCTATCCTCCATTTGTTCACATCGTTAAACTCCGCAGTTGTCCCAACGTCTTAACGTCCCGGAATGATATGGATCTTGTATATATGACCTCGAGTGAGACCGAACCTGTTATAGTTAGTTAGTGTATGCGCCGGGTGAAGATCACGTGATCATGATGAGTATCTCTGTAAAATTGAGTCCTAATAGTTAGGTCCAAATAAGAACATGGATATTGATCTACTATAGGCACGAAAGTTATCGTACGCAGATTCCACGGAATCATCCATATTACATTTCAGTTGCGGGTATAATTATAGTACGCGCGAATATGAACCTCTCAAAGAGCTATCTATGGTACCGTGAAACCACCTCTGAGTATCATGCTTATAATGGGACACTAATATCCTATGGGTTGCAATAAAGTCGGATGAAATGCAGACAGTACGAGGTGCAGCTCTCCGATGCACGTGCGCTGACGCCCCAATCACCCCCCATATCCATAAAATTCTGAGACGGCGAGTGGTGGGATGAGTATTGATGTGCGAACACTCCCTCCCCCCTCTCCCTCTCCTCCCCTCTTTCCTCCTCATTGTACTGTGAATCAGCGAAACAACAGAGGCAGTCCATCAACCAATCCATCTTCTCCTAGTTGTATCTCTCCTCCTCTTTAGGCGGCGGCTCTCCTCCTTCTGGTCTCGCCCATCCTCTCCCCTCTGCGCGGTGGCCTTTATATATATCGCTTGACTACCCATAAACATAACAACAACTGTTCATCGCAGAATGTGCATTCTCCCCCACTATACTCATCACTCCCTGTGCCGTCAATCATTATGTGCGTTAGTGCTTACGTCGATATGGCCACATGCGGATACATCCATCAAACCACATCTAACATAGATTCAAGCACGCCCCCAGTCGATGTCTAATCTCCTCTCTCCGCTCCCTATTAGTGTGATTACAGAGCATCGAGGGACTTGCTCACATTGCTGGCCCTGCAAATACTCGTGTACGCCTGAAGAACTACAGTGACGTTATGAGTACTCTACACTACCGTTTGGCGCATCATAAAGCAGACGTATGTGCAACTAGTCATCCAGTCATACTTCGTCAAGCCTCTAATTCTATATCGCTCATCTCCAGCTTTCGAAGCCCTTCCGGAGTACTGGACTCATCTTCTCGTCTCCTTCGTACTCATGCCCCACAATGCTCTCCTGTGGTACGTAGAATTTAATGTCTGCACCCATTAACGTATCAGTAATCATCTGAATACCTAATGGCGCACCGAGCTCAAGGATAAATGGTAGAAGAAACCTATAATACCATCAAAGAGTTACTCGCGTGTATGAAATCTGTACATAATTGCTATACCCCACAAGCGTCAGTTTTGTCTAATGCACTAAACGTCATATATCGTTAAAGAAAGACGTGCCGATCTCGACGTAATACATACATAGAAATCGATTACCATGAGCACTATGAAGCTCTAACGAACGTCGGCTTCATCACATAGGCTGGTAGGGACTGGCTGATCTTGCTTTATCTCTCTACCAACTAGTATCGACGCATTATGACTTACAGAACCCTGTTGGATCTTGATGACATGGTGTAAAAAGCAATCTCCTATACTACATGGTTTTGATGCGTAGACTCTCGTGAAGCCCGTAGCAGCCACGTAAAACTTGCAACAACAAAGTAGAGGACGTCTAACTTGTTTTTGCAGGGCATGTTGTGATGTGATATGGTCAAGACGTGATGAGATATATTGTTGTATGAGATGATCATGTTTTGTAAAAGTTATCGGCAACTGGCAGGAGCCATAGGTTGTCGCTTTATTGTATGAAATGCAATCGCCATGTAATTGCTTTACTTTATCACTAAGCGGTAGTGATAGTTGTAGAAGCAATAGTTGGCGAGACGACAACGATGCTACGATGGAGATCAAGGTGTCAAGCCGGTGACGATGGAGATCATGACGGTGCTTTGGAGATGGAGATCAAAAGCACAAGATGATGATGGCCATATCATGTCACATATTTTGATTGCATGTGATGTTTATCTATTATGCATCTTATTTTTCTTAGTACGGCGGTAGCATTATAAGATGATCCCTCACTAAATTTCAAGGTATAAGTGTTCTCCCTGAGTATGCACCGTTTGCTACAGTTCGTCGTGCCGAGACACCACGTGATGATCGGGTGTGATAAGCTCTACGTTCACATACAACGGGTGCAAGCCAGTTTTGCACAGTCAGAATACTCAGGGTTAAACTTGACAGAGCCTAGCATATGCAGATATGGCCTCGGAACACTGAGACCGAAAGGTCGAGTGAATCATATAGTAGATATGATCAACATAGTGATGTTCACCATGAAAACTACTCCATCTCACGTGATGATCGGACATGGTTTAGTTGATATGGATCACGTGATCATTATAGATGACTAGAGGGATGTCTATCTAAGTGGGAGTTCTTAAGTAATATGATTAAGTGAGTTCTTAAGTAATATGATTAATGAACTTTAATTTTATCATGAACTTAGTACCTGATAGTTTTTGCATATCTATGTTGTTGTAGATCAATGGCCCGTGCTACCGTTCCCTTGAATTTTAATGCGTTCCTAGAGAAAGCTAAGTTGAAAGATGATGGTAGCAACTACACAGGACTGGGTCCGTAACTTGAGGATTATCCTCATTGCTGCACAGAAGAATTACGTCCTGAAGCACCACTAGGTGCAAGACCCGCTGCAGGAGCAACTCCGGACGTTATGAACGTCTGGCAGAGCAAAGCTGATGACTACTCGATAGTTCAGTGTGCCATGCTTTACGGCTTAGAATCGGGACTTCAAACGACGTTTTGAACGTCATGGAGCATATGAGATGTTCCAGGAGTTGAAGTTAAATATTTCAAGAAAATGCCCGGATTAAGAGATATGAAGTCTCCAATAAGTTCTACAGCTGCAAAATGGAGGATAATAATTCTGTCAGTGAACATATACTCAAAATGTCTGGGTACCACAACCACTTGACTCAGCTGGGAGTTCATCTTCCTGATGATAGTGTCATTGACAGAGTTCTTCAATCACCGCCACCAAGATACAAGAGCTTCGTGATGAACTATAATATGCAAGGGATGGATAAGACTATTCCCGAGCTCTTCACAATGCTAAAGCTGCAGAGGTAGAAATCAAGAAGGAGCATCAAAAGTGTTGATTTAACAAGACCACTAGTTTCAATAAAAAGGCAAAGGGAAGAAGGGGAACTTCAAGAAGAACAACAATCAAGTTGCTGCTCAAGGGAAGAAACCCAAGTCTGGACCTAAGCCTGAGACTGAGTGCTTCTACTGCAAAGGGACTGGTCACTGGAAGCGGAACTGCCCCACGTATTTGGCGAATAAGAAGGATGGCAAAGAGAAAGGTATATTTGATATACATGTTATTGATGTGTACCTTACTAATGCTCGTAGTAGCGCCTGGGTATTTGATACTGGTTCTGTTGCTCACATTTGCAACTCAAAACAGGGGCTACGGATTAAACGAAGATTGGCTAAGGACGAGGTGACGATGCACATGGGAAATGGTTCCAAAGTCGATGTGATCGCCGTTGGCACGCTACCTCTACATCTACCGTCGGGATTAGTTTTAGACCCGAATAATTGTTATTTGGTGCCAGCGTTGAGCATGAACATTATATCTGGATCTTGTTTGATGCGAGACGGTTATTCATTTAAATCAGAGAATAATTGTTGTTCTATTTATATGAGTAATATCCTTTATGGTCATGCACTTGAATGAGTGGTCTATTTTTGTTGAAATCTCTATTGTAGTGATACACATATTCAATAATATTGAAGCCAAAAAGATGCAAAGTTTAATAATGATAGTTGCAACTTATTTTGGCACTGCCGTTTAGGTCATATTGGTGTAAAGCGCATGAAGTAAACTCATGCTTGAGGGACTTTTGGAATCACCTTGATGGCTGCGAACCCATGCTCATGGGCACAGATGACTAAACTCCGTTCTCCGCTGGAACAATGGAGCGAGCCTCTGAATTATTGGACATAATACATACTGATGTATGCGGTCCGATGAGTGTTGAGGCTCGCGGCGGGTATCATTATTTTCTGACATTCATAGATGATTTGAGCAGATATGGGTATATCTACTTAATGAAGCATAAGTCTGAAACATTTGAAAAGTTCAAAGAATTTCAGAGTGAAGTGGAAAATCATCGCAACAAGAAAATAAAGTTTCTATGGTCTGATCGTGGAGGCGAATATTTGACTTCTGAGTTTGATCTTCATCTGAAAAAATTGGAATAGTTTCGCAATCTCACGCCACCTGGAACACCACAGCGGTAATGGTGTGTCCGAACATCGTAACCGTACTTTATTAGATATGGTGCAATCTATGATGTCTCTTACCAATTTACCGCTATCGTTTTGGGGTTATGCTTTAGAGCCGGCTGCATTCATGTTAAATAGGGCACCATCTAAATCCGTTGAGACGACACCATATGAACTATGGTTTGCAAGAAACGTAAGCTGTCGTTTCTTAAAGTTTGGGGCTGCGATGCTTATGTGAAAAAGCTTCAATCTGATAAGCTCGAACCCAAATCGGAGAAATTTGTCTTCACAGGATACCCAAAGGAGAATGTTGGGTACACCTTCTATCACAGATCCAAAGACATGATATTCATTGCTAAGAATGGATCCTTTCTAGAGGAGTTTCTCTCGAAAGAAGTGAGTGGGAGGAAAGTAGAACTTGATGAGTTAACTGTACCTTCTCCCGAATTGGAAAGTAGTTCATCACAAAAATCAGTTCCAGTGATTCCTACACCGATTAGTGAGGAAGTTAATGATGATGATCATGAAACTTCAGATCAAGTTACCGAACCACGTAGGTCAACCAGAGTAGATCCGCACCAGAGTGGTACGATAATCCTGTTCTGGAAGTTCATGTTACTAGACCATGACGAACCTACGAACTATGAGGAAGCGATGATGAGCCCAGATTCCATGAAATGGCTTGAGGCCATGAAATCTGAGATGGGATCCATGTATGAGAACAAAGTGTGGACTTTGGTTGACTTGCCCGATGATCGGCAAGCCATTAGGAATAAATGGATCTTCAAGAAGAAGACTGACGCTGACAGTAATGTTACTGTCTACAAAGCTCGACTTGTTGCCAAAGGTTTTCGACAAGTTCAGGTTGTGACTACGATGAGATTTTCTCACCCGTAGCGATGCTTAAGTCTGTCAGAATCATGTTAGCAATTGTTGTATTTTATGATTTTGAAATTTGGCAAATGGATATCAAAACTGCATTCCTTAATGGATATCTTAAAGAAGAGTTGTATATGATGCAACCAAAAGGTTTTGTCAATCCTAAAGGTGCTAACAAAGTGTGCAAACTCCAGCGATCCATTTATGGACTCGTGCAAGCCTCTCGGAGTTGGAATATACACTTTGATAGTGTGATCAAAGCATATGGTTTGATACAGACTTTTGGAGAAGCCTGTATTTACAAGAAAGTGAGTGAGAGCTCTGTAGTATTTCTAATATTATATGTGGATGACATATTATTGATTGGAAATAATACAAAATTTCTGGATAGCATAAAAGGATACTTGAATAAGAATTTTTCAATGAAAGACCTCAGTGAAGCTGCTTATATATTGGGCATCAAGATCTATAGAGATAGATCAAGACGCTTAATTGGACTTTCACAAAGCACATACCTTGATAAAGTTTTGAAGAAGTTCAAAATGGATCAGTCAAAGAAAGGGTTCTTGCCTGTGTTACAAGGTGTGAAGTTGAGTCAGACTCAATGCCCGACCACTGCAGAAGATAGAGAGAAAATGAAAGTCATTCCCTATGCCTCAGCCATAGGTTCTATCATGTATGCAATGCTGTGTACCAGACCTGATGTGTGCCTTGCTATAAGTTTAGCAGGGAGGTACCAATAGAACCATGCGGATATCTCATGTCGGTTATGCCTCTAAGTATTCGACACGTGGGAGATATAGCCGCATCGTGGGTGTTACAAGTTGGTAATCAGAGCCTTCCCCGACTTAGGAGCCCCCTGCTTGATCGAATCGCTGGCGTTGTTGAGTCTAGAAAAATGTTTTGAGTCTTATAGGATTATATATATCGGAGAGTAGGATTCTTTTTACTCCTCAGTCCCTTCGTCGCTTTGGTGAGGCATCCTCACGTAGAGTTTTGACTCTTCTCTTCTCAAATTTCACGAATTATTTTTAGGATCACGCGGGTATCTTGGAATCGTTCCGATGGTTTTGTGACGAGAACATTGTTCATGGTGCCTCCTGACATTTAGGGGTTGTGGCAGTGTCCCGGGGAGTTGAGCTCCGAGGTGTTGTCGTCACAATTTTATCGTTGCAGTTCTGGAATACCTGAGTTCGCCGACATCGAAAATCTCCTTTATGCAGTTGTTGGTGAGATAACCTCAACGCCACCCAGTACTGGGGCGGGAGTTCGGGAGTATTTCCATAACTCGTATAACGGATGCTTTTCGAAGGTTGAGGTAAACGATTTTTGAAGGTTTCTTGGTTATGTGTTGAAGGATGGATACAATTGGATGTAGGATTTGCTAGTTTTGGGTGAGATATTATGCTTCCCCTCTATCCCCAACACCTGATTGCATAACCAGAAAGTTTAGGGAGTTTATAAGTGGGAATTCAAGTAGCTCCTAGAATATCTTTCCAACACACACATGATACGATATGGGGTCTATCATATGTTTGTTTCCGACTTATTCTGTAAGCCAATCCTTTGTTTTGTTTTGAGTTGTGGTATTCGAGTTGCTTCAAAGTCAAGTGTTGATTCCATACCTTTCCTAAGTGGTGTTCTCATATTCCTATATGAATACCAATCCTTCGTCATCATTGAGAATGTCATGTCAATTCTTTCCAACCGGTGTGCTTCTCTCCAAGTGGATCCGATCATTTCAACATCAACAATATCAATTATCAGTTCTTCTCAACGGTGTTTGTTTCATCCGTCCCAAGTTGTCTTTTGTTTTTGTTGGGTTTACGTAGTAATTTCAAAAAATTTCCTACGCACACGCAAGATCATGGTGATGCATAGCAACGAGGGGAGAGTGTGACCTACGTACCCTTGTAGACCGACAGCGGAAGCGTTAGGTTGATGTAGTCGTACGTCTTCACGGCCCGACCGATCAAGCACCGAAACTACGGCACCTCCGAGTTCTAGCACACGTTCAGCTCGATGACGATCCCCGGACTCCGATCCAGCAAAGTATCGGGGAAGAGTTCCGTCAGCACGACGGCGTGATGACGATCTTGATGTACTAATGTCGCAGGGCTTCGCCTAAGAACTGCTACAATATTATCGAGGACTATGGTGGAAGGGGGCACCGCACACGGCTAAGAATATGATCACGTGGATCAACTTGTGTCTCTAGGGGGTGCCCTGCCTCCGTATATAAAGGCTCAAAGGGGGGGCGGCCGGCCAAGAGGAGGCGCGCCAGGAGGAGTCCTACTCCCTCCGGGAGTAGGATCCCCCCTTTCCTAGTTGGAATAGGATTCGGGAGGGGGGAAAGAGGAGAGAGAGAAGGAAGGGGGGCGCCGGCCCCCTCTCCTTGTCCTATTCAGACTAGGGGGGGAGGGGCGCGCGGCCCAGCCCTGGCCACCTCTCCTCTCTTCCACTAAAGCCCACTAAGGCCCAAGTACCTCCCGGAGGGTTCCGGTAACCTCCAGGTACTCCGGTAAAATCCCGATTTCACCCGGAACACTTCCGATATCCAAATATAGGCTTCCAATATATCAATATTTATGTCTCGACCATTTCGAGACTCCTCGTCATGTCCGTGATCACATCTGGGACTCCGAACAAACTTCGGTACATCAAAAATACATAAACTCATAATATAACTGTCATCGAAACCTTAAGCGTGCGGACCCTACGGGTTCGAGAACAATGTAGACATGACCGAGACACGTCTCCGGTCAATAACCAATAGCAGAACCTGGATGCTCATATTGGCTCCTACATATTCTACGAAGATCTTTTATCGGTCAGACCGCATAACAACACACGTTGTTCCCTTTGTCATCGGTATGTTACTTGCCCGAGATTCGATCGTCGGTATCCCATACCTAGTTCAATCTCGTTACCGGCAAGTCTCTTTACTCGTTCCGTAATACATCATCCCGCAACTAACTCATTAGTTGCAATGCTTGCAAGGCTTCAGTGATGTGCATTACCGAGAGGGCCCAGAGATACCTCTCCGACAATCGGAGTGACAAATCCTAATCTCGAAATACGCCAACCCAACATGTACCTTTGGAGACACCTGTAGAGCACCTTTATAATCACCCAGTTACGTTGTGACGTTTGGTAGCACACAAAGTGTTCCTCCGGCAAACGGGAGTTGCATAATCTCATAGTCATAGGAACATGTATAAGTCATGAAGAAAGCAATAGCAACATACTAAACGATCGGGTGCTAAGCTAATGGAATGGGTCATGTCAATCAGATCATTCAACTAATGATGTGATCCCGTTAATCAAATGACAACTCTTTGTCCATGGTTAGGAAACATAACCATCTTTGATTAACGAGCTAGTCAAGTAGAGGCATACTAGTGACACTCTGTTTGTCTATGTATTCACACATGTATTATGTTTCCGGTTAATACAATTCTAGCATGAATAATAAACTTTTATCATGATATAAGGAAATAAATAATAACTTTATTATTGCCTCTAGGATATTTCCTTCAGTTCCCACTGTTGAAATATGCCCTAGAGGCAATAATAAATTAGTTATTATTATATTTCCTTGTTCATGATAATCGTTTATTATCCATGCTAGAATTGTATTGATAGGAAACTCAGATACATGTGTGGATACATATACAACACCATGTCCCTAGTAAGCCTCTAGTTGACTAGCTCGTTGATCAATAGATGGTTACGGTTTCCTGACCATGGACATTGGATGTCATTGATAACGGGATCACATCATTAGGAGAATGATGTGATGGACAAAGACCCAATCCTAAGCCTAGCACAAGATCATGTAGTTCGTATGCTAAAGCTTTTCTAATGTCAAGTATCATTTCCTTAGACCATGAGATTGTGCAACTCCCGGATACCGTAGGAGTGCTTTGGGTGTGCCAAACGTCACAACGTAACTGGGTGGCTATAAAGGTACACTACAGGTATCTCCGAAAGTGTCTGTTGGGTTGGCACGAATCGAGACTGGGATTTGTCACTCCGTGTAAACGGAGAGGTATCTCTGGGCCCACTCGGTAGGACATCATCATAATGTGCACAATGTGATCAAGGAGTTGATCACGGGATGATGTGTTACGGAAATGAGTAAAGAGACTTGCCGGTAACGAGATTGAACAAGGTATCGGGATACCGACGATCGAATCTCGGGCAAGTATCGTACCGCTAGACAAAGGGAATTGTATACGGGATTGATTAAGTCCTTGACATCGTGGTTCATCCGATGAGATCATCGTGGAACATGTGGGAGCCAACATGGGTATCCAGATCCCGCTGTTGGTTATTGACCGGAGAGTCATCTCGGTCATGTCTGCATGTCTCCCGAACCCGTAGGGTCTACACACTTAAGGTTCAGTGACGCTAGGGTTATAGAGATATTAGTATGCGGTAACCCGAAAGTTGTTCGGAGTCCCGGATGAGATCCCGGACGTCACGAGGAGTTCCGGAATGGTCCGGAGGTAAAGATTTATATATGGGAAGTCTTGTTTTGGTCGCCGGAAAAGTTTCGCGCATTATCGGTATTGTACCGGGAGTGCCGAAAGGGGTCCGGGGGTCCACCAAGGGGGTCCACCTGCCCCGGGGGCACATGGGCTGTAGGGGTGTGCGCCTTGGCCTATATGGGCCAAGGGCACCAGCCCCAAGAGGCCCATGCGCCAAGAGATAAGGGAAAGAAAGAGTCCTAAAGGGGGAAGGCACCTCCTAGGTGCCTTGGGGAGGATGGACTCCTCCCTGGCCGCACCCTTCCTTGGAGGAAGGGCCAAGGCTGCGCCCCCCTCTCCCTTGGCCCTATATATAGTGGGGGGAAGGGAGGGCAGCCGCACCTAAGCCCTGGCGCCTCCCTCTCCCTCCCATGACACATCTCCCTCCTCCCGCAGCGCTTGGCGAAGCCCTGTTGGAATCCCGCTACTTCCACCACCACGCCGTCGTGCTGCTGGATCTCCATCAACCTCTCCTCCCCCCTTGCTGGATCAAGAAGGAGGAGACGTCGCTGCTCCGTACGTGTGTTGAACGCGGAGGTGCCGTCCGTTCGGCGCTAGGATCATCGGTGATTTGGATCACGACGAGTACGACTCCATCAACCCCGTTCTCTTGAACGCTTCCGCGCGCGATCTACAAGGGTATGTAGATCCACTCCTCCCTCGTTGCTAGATGACTCCATAGATAGATCTTGGTGACACGTAGGAAAATTTTGAATTTATGCTACGTTCCCCAACAGTGGTATCAGAGCCAGGTTTATGCGTAGTTTCTATGCACGAGTAGAACACAAAGTAGTTGTGGGCGTTGATTTTGTTCAATATGCTTACCGTTACTAGTCCAATCTTGATTCGGTGGCATTGTGGGATGAAGCGGCCCGGACCGACCTTACACGTACTCTTACGTGAGACTGGTTCCACCGACTGACATGCACTAGTTGCATAAGGTGGCTAGCGGGTGTCTGTCTCTCCCACTTTAGTCGGATCGGATTCGATGAAAAGGGTCCTTATGAAGGGTAAATAGCAATTGGCATATCACGTTGTGGTTTTTGCGTAGGTAAGAAACGTTCTTGCTAGAAACCCATAGCAGCCACGTAAAACATGCAAACAACAATTAGAGGACGTCTAACTTGTTTTTGCAGGGTATGCTATGTGATGTGATATGGCCAAAAGGATGTGATGAATGATATATGTGATGTATGAGATTGATCATGTTCTTGTAATAGGAATCACGACTTGCATGTCGATGAGTATGACAACCGGCAGGAGCCATAGGAGTTGTCTTAATTTATTTATGACCTGCGTGTCAACATAAACGTCATGTAATTACTTTACTTTATTGCTAACCGTTAGCTGTAGTAGTAGAAGTAATAGTTGACGAGACAACTTCATGAAGACACGATGATAGAGATCATGATGATGGAGATCATGGTGTCATGCCGGTGACGATGATGATCATGGAGCCCCGAAGATGGAGATCAAGAGGAGCAAAGTGATGATGGCCATATCATGTCACTATTTGATTGCATGTGATGTTTATCATGTTTATGCATCTTGTTTACTTAGAACGACGGTAGTAAATAAGATGATCCCTCATAATAATTTCAAGAAAGTGTTCCCCCTAACTGTGCACCGTTGCGACAGTTCGTTGTTTCGAAGCACCACGTGATGATCGGGTGTTAGATTCTAACGTTCACATACAACGGGTGTAAGACAGATTTACACACGCGAAACACTTAGGTTGACTTGACGAGCCTAGCATGTACAGACATGGCCTCGGAACACAAGAGACCGAAAGGTCGAGCATGAGTCGTATGGTAGATACGATCAACATGAAGATGTTCACCGATGATGACTAGTCCGTCTCACGTGATGATCGGACACGGCCTAGTTGACTCGGATCATGTAATCACTTAGATGACTAGAGGGATGTCTATCTGAGTGGGAGTTCACAAGATGAACTTAATTATCCTGAACATAGTCAAAAGGTCTTCGCAAATTATGTCGTAGCTCGCGCTTCAGTTCTACTGTTTAGATATGTTCCTAGAGAAAATTTAGTTGAAAGTTGATAGTAGTAATTATGCGGACTAGGTCCGTAAACTGAGGTTTGTCCTCATTGCTTCATAGAAGGCTTATGTCCTTAATGCACCGCTCAGTGTGCTGAACCTCGAACGTTGTCTGTGGATGTTGCGAACATCTGACATACACATTTTGATAACTACGTGATAGTTCAGTTAAACGGTTTAGAGTTGAGGCACCGAAGACGTTTTGAAACGTCGCGAAACATATGAGATGTTTCGAGGGCTGAAATTGGGATTTCAGGCTCGTGCCCACGTCAAGAGGTATAAGACCTCCGACGATTTTCTTAGCCTGCAAACTAAGGGAGAAAAGCTCAATTGTTGAACTTGTGCTCAGATTGTCTGAGTACAACAATCGCTTGAATCGAGTGGGAGTTGATCTTCCAGATGAAATAGTGATGGTTCTCCGAAGTCATTACCACCAAGCTGCTTGAGCTTCGTGATGAACTATAATATATCAGGGACATATATGATGATCCTTGAGATATTCGCGATGTTTGACACCACAAAAGTAGAGATCAAGAAGGAGCATCAATTGTTGATGGTTGGTGAAACCACTAGTTTCAAGAAGGGCAAGGGCAAAAAGGGATGCTTCATGAAATGGCAAATCAGCTGCTGCTCTAGTGAAGAAACCCAAGGTTGAACCCAAACCCGAGACTAAGTGCTTCTGTAATAAAGGGAACAGCCACTGGAGCAGAATTACCCTAGATACTTGGTAGATAAGAAGGCTGGCAAGGTCGATAGAAGTATATTGGATGTATTATGTTAATGTGTACTTTACTAGTACTCCTAGTAGCACCAGGGTATTAGATACCGGTTCGGTTGCTAAGTGTTAGTAACTCGAAATAAAAGCTACGGAATAAACGGAGACTAGCTAAAGGTGAGATGACGATATGTGTTGGAAGTATTTCCAAGGTTGATCAAATATCGTACGCTCCCTCTACCATCGAGATTGGTGTTTGCGTTGAGCATAGACATGATTGGATTATGTCTATCGCAATACGGTTATTCATTTAAAGAGAATAATGGTTACTCTGTTTATTTGAATAATACCTTCAATGGTCTTACACCTGAAATGAATGGTTTATTGAATCTCGATCGTAGTGATACACATGTTCATGCCAAAAGATAGTAATGATAGTACCACCTACTTGTGGCACTGCCACGTAAGTCATATCGGTATAAAACGCATGAAGAAGCTCCATGTTGATGGATCTTTGGGCTCACTTGTTTTGAAAGGTTTGAGACATGCGAACCATGTCTATTGGTGTATATGCATGAAGAAACTCCATGCAAATGGACCGTTTGGACTCACTTGATTTTGAATCACTTGAGACATGCAAATCATACCACATGGGCAAGATGACTGAAAGCCTCGTTTTCAGTAAAATGGAACTAGAAAGCAACTTGTTGGAAGTAATACATTTTGATGTGTGCAATCCAATGAGTGCTGAGGCATGTAGTGGATATCGTTATGTTCTTACTTCATAGATGATTTGAGTAGATGTTGAGTATATTTACTTGATGAATCACGAGTCTGAATTATTGAAAGGTTCAAGTAATTTCAGGGTGAAGTTGAAAGATCGTCGTGACAAGAGGATAAAATCTATGATATGATCATAGAGATGAATATCTGAATTACGAGTTTGGCACAGAATTAAGACATTGTGGAAATTGTTTCACAACTAATACAGCCTGGAACACCATAGTGTGATGGTGTGTCCGAACATCATAACTGCACCCTATTGGATATGATGCATACCATGATGTCTCTTATCGAATTACCACGATAGTTTATGGGTTAGGCATTAAAGACAACCACATTCACTTTAAATAGGGCACCACGTAATTCCGATGAGATGACACCATATGAACTATGGTTTAGAGAAACCTAAGCTGTCATTTCTTAGAAGTTTGGGGCTGCGACGCTTATGTGAAAAAGTTTCAGGCTGATAAGCTCGAACCCAAAGCGGATAAATGCATCTTCATAGGACACCCAAAACAGTTGGGTATACCTCCTGTCTCAGATCCGAAAGCAATAAGGATTGTTTCTAGAATCGGGTCCTTTCTCGAGGAAAAGTTTCTCTCGAAAGAATTGAGTGGGAGGATGGTGGAGACTTGATAAGGTTATTAAACCGTTACTTCAACTAGTGTATAGCAGGGCACAAAGAGTTGTTCCTGTGGCACCTACACCAATTGAAGTGGAAGCTTATGATATTGATCATGAGACTTCGGATCAAGTCACTCCCAAACCTCGTAGGATGACAAGGATGCGTACTACTTCAGAGTGGTACGTAATCATGTCTTGAAAGTCATGTTGCTAGACAACAATGAACCTACGAAGCTATGGAAGAAGCCATGGTGGGCCTGGATTCCAAATAGGCTCCTCGAGGCGCATATAATCCGAGAGAGGGTCCATATATGAAAAACAAAGTGTAGACTTGGGACAACTACTTGATGGTCGTAAGGCTGTTAGGTACATATGGATTTTAAAAGGAAGACGGACAATGATGGTAAGTATCACCATTAAGAAAGCTCGACTTGTCGTTAAGATGTTTTCCGACAAGTTCAAGGAGTTGACTATGATGAGACTTTCTCACTCGTAGCGATGCTAAGAGTCTGTTGGAATTATGTTAGCAATTACTGCATTATTTATGAAATCTTGCAGATAGGATATCAAAACATTGTTTCCTCGACGATTTAGAGGAAAGGTTGTATGTGATACAACCGAAAGGTTTTGTCAATCCTGAAAGATGCTGACAAGTATGCAAAGCTCCAGCAATCCTTCTAAGGACTGGAGTAAGCATCTCGGAGTTGGAATGTATGCTTTGATGATGATCAAAGATTTTGGGTTTATACAAAGTTTATGAGAAACTTGTATTTCCAAAGAAGTGAGTGGGAGCACTATAGAATTTCTGATGAGTATATGTTGTTGACATATTATGGATCAGAAATGATGTAGAATTTCTGGAAAGCATATAGGGTTATTTGGAAAGTGTTTTTCAATGGAAAGCCTGGATTAAGCTACTTGAACATTGAGCATCGAGATCGATTATGATAGATCAAAACTCTTAATGGTACTTTCAAATGAGCACATACCTTGACATGATCTTGAAGGTGTTCAAGATGGATCAGTCAAAGAAGGAGTTCTTGCCTGAGTTGTAAGTTATGAAGTTAAGACTTAAAGCTCGACCACGGCAGAAGAAAGAGGAAGGACGAAGGTCGTCCCCTATGCTTTTGTAATAGGCTCTCTACAGTATGCTATGCTATGTGCCGCACCTGAAGTGTGCCTTGCCATTAGTCAGTCAAGGGGTACAAGAGTGATCCAAGAATGGATCACAGGACAGCGGTCAAAGTTATCCTTAGTAACTAGTGGACTAAGGAATTTCTCGATTATGGAGGTGATAAAGAGTTCGACGTAAAGAGTTACGTCGATGCAAGCTTAACACCTATCCGGATAGCTCTGAGTAGAGATACCGGATACGTATAATGGAGCAACAATTTAGAATAGCTCCAAGTAGAACAGTTATTTGAAATGGCTCCAAATATAGCGTAGTAGCTGCATCTACAAGATGACATAGAGATTTGCGAAGTACATACGGATCTGAAAGATTCAGACCCGTTGACTATAACATCTCTCACAAGCATAACATGTTCAAACCCAGAACTCATCGAGTGTTAATCACATGGTAATGTGAACTAGATTATTGACTCTAGTAAACTCTTTGGGTGTTAGTCACATGGGGATGTGACCTTGAGTGTTAATCACATATCGATGTGAACTGGATTATTGACTCTAGTGCAAGTGGGAGACTGTTGGAAATATGCCCTAGAGGCAATAATAAATTAGTTATTATTATATTTCCTTGTTCATGATAATCGTTTATTATCCATGCTAGAATTGTATTGATAGGAAACTCAGATACATGTGTGGATACATAGACAACACCATGTCCCTAGTAAGCCTCTAGTTGACTAGCTCGTTGATCAATAGATGGTTACGGTTTCCTGACCATGGACATTGGATGTCATTGGATCCTCTCC
>NC_053024.1:662181141-662225401 GCF_003073215.2 Triticum urartu | reverse complement strand
CGGGGAAAATGCTCGGATGTATGAGACGAACACGTATGCAAATGCAATGCACATGATGACATGATATGAGATGCATGACAAAGGCAACAACACACAAAGACAAAACCCGAACTCGAGGAAAATAAAATAACTTAGTGCCGGTAATGGCAAGAATTGGAGTACATACTAGGTAAATTACATCTGGGGTGTTACACCTTCTCTAACTCCACTTGCAACTCATAGGCGGTGAGCCTCTTTGGCGCATCACAGTTTTCATGCTTTGCATTGAACACATGTCTTCGGTATTTTCTAGGATGCAGCTTGTCCTTGGCAAGGAAACGACGGTGTCCAATGTAACAGATCTTGCTAAGTATTGCATATGACAGCGGATTCCTGTCACGGCGAACACATGCATTGTAACCATGTGTTGTTCACCCTGAGATAGTGCCCAAAGCCGGATAATCATGGATGCACCAAATTATAACAGCACGCAGAAAGAAATCAGTTGGTGGGCTGCTATATAGGTCTCGAGTGAGAACACCCCTCCATAGCTGTTGAAGTTCCTCCACAAGAGGCTCCATGAACAAATGAAAATCCTTTCCAGGACTTTTTGGACCTGGGATGAGCAAGGCTATCATGTAGTTTGATTCTTTGGTGCATACATTTGGAGGCATGTTGTAGGGGATAACAAGCACTGGCCACATCCTATATGTCGCGCTCTGGTGGCCAAATGGGTTAAATCCATCTAAAGCTAAGCCAAGTCTAATGTTTCTCGGGTCAGCAGCAAACTTTTTGTGTTTATGGTTGAAGCTTTCCCACTCACTACCATGTGATGGATGGCTCATTACATTCTGATCTTTGTACTCCTGGTTCCTAGAATGCTACAGTACATCCTCTCTTGTTTCAGCATCATGGAAGAACCTCTGCAATCTTGGTGTAATTGGAAAATGTCTCAGAACATTATGAGGAATCCTCTTCACAGCATCGCCATCTTTCCATCTTGATGATTTGCATTTCGGGCATTCACTTAAGTTGGCATAATCCTTCCGGAACAGAACACAATTATTCTTACAAACATGGATCATATCATATCCAATTCCAACTGCACGAAGGAAATTCTTCATTTTACTGTAGGTGTGTGGCAGCTCAGACGCATCTGGGAAAGATTTGCGGAAAGCAGCCAACATCGCATCGAATGATTTGTTGGTCATCCGCTCAGATGTCTTCACCTGAAGAAAGGTGACCATAGCTGAGAATACTGACAGCTTATTTCCTGGGGTGACAGCACGTTGCATTGTTCCAACATGCGGGCCCACCGTTTTTCTTCTGCAGGTGAAAGTTCACGGAATGCACGAGCATTTCGTAGCATTGTTTCAATGTTGGTCAAACTCACTGGCTCCGCCACCACCACCTCCTCCTCCTCTTCCACCTGAGCATCAGGCAGATCAAGATGGTGATCTGCTGCTTCCACGTAGTCAATAACATTGACGTTCACAGCTTCACCATGATGAACCCACCTAGTATATGTGACCGACATCCCATACAAGTGTAGATGATTTTGCACAGTTGACTGGGGTCTTGTAACTGAATTCATACAACTGCTACACGGGCAGAGCACATCTGATTTCGGACCACCGTACTCAGCTCTGATAAAGTTCATGAAGTTTTCAACCCCCTCGACATATGCAGCGGAGAATCTTCGAGCAGAAGTTATCCAAGTCCTATGTCCATCTGTTAGACATACAAATTAGTTCTTCTACTAGATATTACAGGAAAAACATATATGCTTTTTTATGAAGTCCAGAAAAATACCTAGGTCGATGTCTAAAGCTATGGCAAGATATTTGGACGAGCAGATCTAAGTAACGAAATATATGTAAAGCTAATTCAGCAAACAGATTTGAGTGCCAAATTATGGCAGGCTGTTTCAGCAGTCAATGAGGCCGAGCACACAGCCATCGAACTATCGAAGGCCATCGCAGCAACAAAGATCGAGTATAAAACGGTGTAGAGCTATTTCACCTAACAGATTGGCTACTAGACCATGGCAATCTACGTCACAATAAATATATGGCAGGATATTTTAGCAACTAATCGGCCTTGGCATGCCATCTCAGCTAAGCAGATTGAGTGCAGAACAGGGCAAGGAAGCTTCTTAAGCAGAGCATATTGACAGTAAACTACTTCGGCAAACAGTGAGATTAACAGCGTCTATCATCTAACATTCAGTGATACACCGACATGCACGGGGCCTCAGTCTAGAATGCGCATACCGTGGGAGAAGCTGACCGCCATGCGTCTCCACACGAACGTCGCCTACGGTGGCGGCGCTGACCGCCGTGCGCCTCCACAAGAATGTCGCCAGCGGTGGCGGCGCGGCTAGAGGACGGCAATCTATGAGAGCGTACTGTGGGAGCGAGAGGATCGCCGTGCGTCCCCTCGACGAACCATGGCACCGACATATCGATGCGGAGGGTAGGGCGACTTTGGCAGAGTGAATGGAGTGGAGGGGGACGGGGGGAGGGGTGTTTTGGGAATATTATTGGCTAGTTGGCCGAAGGATGGTTGAATCTAGGATTTGGGGGGAATTTTTGGGTGGGGGGAGGATTTTCGCGCAGTGGGTGGGGGGAGTTTGGCGCATGGCCGGTTTCTCCAAGTGCAGTCCCACGTGTCAGTGAAGAGGCAAGCCGCAGCACGTTCCATTTGCGTGAGCCGTGTGCAGGACCGAACGTGTGTGGGGTGCAATGTGACCGCGACAGGGGTGCTGTGAGTGTACCGCCTTTTTTCTTTTTAAACTAGGTGCTTCGCCCCCTCAAAAAATACTTGTTGCTTCGCGTGATCCATCAATACTACTACTAGTAATCCGGTAATCCCGACTAAAACGGCGCGGCCGGGTCTTTTCCCGCGCGATATGCTGGGAGGTTGTCTTAGTTGGGTTTTTTAGAACGAGTAATGCTACACCTACGTACTCCTAGTTATGTAATTAACATAATGTGAAACGTGTGAGCTGTTGATTGTAGATTGGGGGGAGGGAGGGGCCCACCACCATGAAAATAGGGGAGGAGAGAGAGAGGCAATTTACGTTAACCCTTTCGTAGGTTCCCGTAGATGTAGAAAGATATGAAATGCGTGAATGTGTAGTGGACGTACTATTGGAGTGCCTAAGATAAATTGTGTATGTATAGACCCTATGTGCTTATTTTACTTCGCATGTCAGCTTTGTCTCGGTTCAATAAAAAGCAGAGTTGGTGATGATGGTGTGCATATAGGCCGTCCGATCTATATCTAACGGATAGGAAGGAAACTATGACAATTTACCCGCACTCCTCTCCACATTTGCAGATAAGGCCTTCCCTCGTTCATCCTTTTCTCCCACAAGATCTTGATCTTCCATGCAACGCATGGGCATCTTGCTAGTACTCCTACAATATACTATATTATTGTGAAAGTTCATATACACCGGCCGAGATTAATGCAAACATGAGATATTTTCATTACATTTCGAACTTTTATAGGACAGAAAAATAAAAGAAACCCGACCCTTAACCTATTCTATGGTGGTGACTTACGTCCTCCATCCGCGATCTCTATGTACGGGGGCGGGGCTCAAGACCCGTGAAGTGAAGGTGCGGTCTTCGGCGAGGAAGATGAGAACACGGGATACGGACCGACCAGTTGGCACCGCATGCATGCCCTGCCACCTCCCATGCCCTACTCATCCTCGGGGGAGTCCCCGACCTTGGCGGTGCCGGACGTTGGACGGCGGCAAGTAGAACACGTGGCTGATAGGGCTCCCGTCGTCGGCCGCCAATGTGGCCACCGCTTGTGCGGTCGCGTCCGTGTCCGGCTATGCCGCTATTGCATCGCGAGAGGTGACTTGAGCGAGTGCGGCGACCTCGAGCATCATCCCCGAAGACAAGCTCTCCCGCAAAGCGTTCGCGCTTGCGGTCATGGCCAATGTGGTGCCAGGTAGGAGGACGATGCGCTATGGTGTGGAGGTTAGCTGGGCGTTGCCGCTTTAAGTAGCACATTCCAGTGAGGCCAAGCGTCCTGGTGTGTCATTAAGTCGCCGGGGTTGGTTCCTCGGTCACCGAGCCTCTTAACGACGGCATACGGATGGACGACATGAATGTAGGCAGCTGGCGCCAGCTAGGAACGCAATGCGCGACGGCGCGAGGGACGAGGGTTTTTTGTGTGCCAGGATAGTCAGCCGCGGTCGTGGCAACGTTGGACATGCCCTTTGATCACATGCGATCCTCGCATGTCATTGAGAAAGCAAGACGACCCGACATGGTCTCTGGTCCTGAGGATGCAGTTGGCCGCGCTACACCACTCCAGAGACGCGTCCCGGTGCCTCGTGGATCCTCGACGAGCCGGGTGTTGGGGTGTGTTTGGATTGTGGCCAAACTGCACCTTACCAAAATTTTGTCATGACCCAAGATTGGTCTTTGTTGGATTGTTGCCATTTTTTTGCATGCAATGAACTCTAGCCAACTCTAGTTCATTTTTCTTGCCAATGTCAGCCAAATCATGGGCAACCAAAACCTCAACCAAAATTTTGGCTACCAATGCTTTGATGGGCAACCTTGGGCACAAAACCAAACATAACTGTTGGTCGTGCCCGCAACACTAACGCCACCCTCAGCACACTGAAACCGACCGTGTCTAGCGATGATGAGCGTGTCGCTCACCGCGGTCGCCGTGTCCAGAGGCGGTGCTGGAGCTGCGCAATGTTGTTGGCCCCCATGACCCACATGAACGGTTGACGATGGCGAGGAGGTCGTGGGCCAGCTCCTCCATTGGACTAGTCTGCGCTACGTCGTCCCGACAAGTGTGGCCCACATGTCTGTTTCCATGTTTTCCCGGCCATATTCGAGCATCAGTGCTCCGCGTTGTGCATTAGGCCTTTCACTATGTAAGCCAAACGAGATAACTTACTGTTTATTTGACCCGTTCAAGTATTATCATGTGGCGTTTGCTTATTTCTCATTCCTCTACAACCCTCTTCTCCATCGATCATGTCGCCCTCTGGTCGAGTCAATCCTCCTGGATGCCTCATTTGAACATTCCGCCAAGTATCATTCGCATGTGGGCCTAGACCATGCTTGTATTTCCAAGGTTTTCTAATTTGTTCGACATGCAATCAAACAAACGGTTCGTTTAAAGTTTCACTTTGCCTCCACTACGTGTCGCTTCACGTATTAGTTTTCACATCCCATTCGGTTCATGCCTCGACACATGTTGACGAGATCAATTGATGTTCAGAGATCGATTGCGTGTCGTGCAAGGAGATAAAGGTTTGGTCTTTTTCTATGATAGAAATGACCCGCGGGGGGGGGGGGGGTTGTGGGGATCAGAGGGAGTATATTGTACGTTCATAAGCGAAACAAACGTATTGTACCCACCCTGGTCCTCTTTCAATTGATCTCCGGACCCCGAGATGAAATCGAGAGAGAACGAGTGGGGGCATGTGTGATACCTAAGGCGGATTCAAAATTTTGAACTGGTGATCATAGCATACGCAAATCATATATAAAGGGTATTCATTGTTCGTTTTGTTTTTGAACGTACAATATACTCCCTCCTATCCTTTCTAGTTTACATATAAGTTTTATGTGTAGTCAAAGTATCTCTACTTTGATCAAAAAAGTATCAACATTCAACAACGCCCAATCAATATCGTTAGATTCGTAAGTACTCCTAGATTTGTACTTGAGATGGTTTCCAATTTGTTTTCAACCACGTGAATGTGCTTGTTCTCGCGCATGCTCTTCCTTCTAGGATTTTGCCACGTATAGCTAGTCCAATAGTAACTTTTTTAAGCTCCCTGTCCAATAGTACTTGTGGAGTACTGACAACATCTGTACTAGAGTATGCAATGCTCATAGTAGTACTCCCTCCTTCCATTTATATAGGGCCTATGTGGAGGAGAGAGATGTGAACAAGTAAGGGGAGTATGCTTTGTGTAAGTTGCATGTCATATATTATTACTCTAACATTTCATCAAAGTTAGCCTCGAAAAACGCATTAGGCCCTGTATAGTAAATGGAAGGAGGGAGTAGTAGTGGAAGTGGATCCTCTGACATAGGTATCCCTACCTTACCCTCCCTTTCGGTCACTTACTGGCGGACCCCATGCTTGCTCGGTCCCACATGTCAGTTACTCAATGGGTTCGGCCACGTCAGGGTATCCTCATCCGTAGTATACTCCGTCTGTTTTTATTTACTCCGCATAAAATAGAGGGAGTGGTAGTACAAATGACGCGGGCGGGGGAGGGGGAGGTACATCGGTTTGCTCTCAACTGCGGTCCCACAAGTGAGCGAAAACGCAAGACGAAGCGCGTTCCGTTCGGTGAGCAACGTGGAGGGTCCAGCTTGCCGGGCTGCAACGCGAATGCGACAAGAGCGATGTACACTCAAAACCGATTGACCGGTCGTCACCGGAACTACTATTCACACTAGAACCTTCGCTGCTCGGGCTACGCCAGCCACTGCCCGAAACCACACCTAATCTCCAGCCCCTTCCCCCACCTTTCGATCCCCTAGCCCGCATCAAGCGTCCCCTAGTTTGCCGGAAAGCCATGGTGCGCCGCAAGATCACGTACTACAAGATGCTGATGCCGGAGCGCCGTGCAAAAATCGCGGCGACGGTCGGCGCCACAGACCTCCATTCCCAAGCTCGTTTTGTGGCGTGCCAATCCCCGAGTTCTCTAGAGCCAAGCTACGAGGAGGAGGAAGCTGATCCAATGTTCATGGCGGAGATCACGGCGCAGAAGGCCCCCGATGGGTATAAGACGATGGACGTCGACTTTGTGCCGGCGTCCGAGTCCCCCATGGTGCAGGCGGACCAGTGGTTCAACCTAGAGATACTAAAGGAGGACCGGAAGGCAGAGGCTCAACTCGACATGGAGCGCGCGCATGCCACTGCCGTCGAGGCTCTCGTGCAGGCGGAACCGGATGTCGTGGATGTGAACCGGGCGGCGGAGGCTCAACTTGAGGCGGAGCGCGCGGATGCCGCTACCATCGAGGCCCTCCTATAGGTGGAACCGGACATCCTGGACTTGAACCGTGCGGCGGAGGCTCAACTCGACGTGGAGCGCACGGATGCAGCTCTCATCGAGGCCCTCCTGCAGGCAGAACCGGACGCCCTGGACTTGAACTGGGCGGCGGAGGCTCGACTCGACGCGGACGCGCGGATGCCGCTGCCATCGAGGCCCTCCTGCAGGCGGAACCGGACGTCCTCGACTTGAACCGGGCTGTGCTCTCGTCCGTGCAGAGCGCCCGCACGCTCCGCGTGAACGAGTAGCTGGAGGCCGAGGACAACCACGGTGCGGAGACACACGTCGGCAGCTACGGCTGGTTCGCGCCGGCAGCCAAAGACGACGAGGCCGTCTCGTTCCAGAGCAGTGATAGTTTTTCTTTATGTTGTTGTTTTTATGGATCTTTTGCTGTGTAAAAACATATATTGTTATGCAAGTCGCCTGACTTGGGTCAGTCTACCATTTCAGGCGGTTGGATGAATATCCTACGTCTCCTAACCCTTCTTCCTCACCTCTTCTTCTTCCCCAACAGACCACCGCACGGGCCGTACGGATACTCCCCAACATGCGGTTGGATAAACATACTCTATGAACGAAAATTATGTGTCAGCATAGGATGGCTGAGTTTGGTTTGTTCACATGCGACAGCACGTGTCAGTGAGGGTGCGTTCCCTTGGTTGGGTTTGCGGCGTGCAGGAGCGACTGTGTGAGGGTGCGGTGCGACCGCGGCGTGCAGGAGCGACCGTGTGAGGGTGCGGTGCGACCGCGACAGCCGTGCGCAAGTGTACCTCCTTCTCATTTTGAAAACTTTAGGCAAGCTTGGCAAAAATGTGTGGCGAAGTTTGGCAATGCAAGGCCTAGACCCAAACAGGATAAGTACGTACGTACTAGGAGTACTAGTGTTAAAAAAGAAAGGTGGGGTTTTCCTTCGCGGGATTTAATCGATACAAATCCTCGTTTCACGTGTCAATTAATGCGTATTTTTCTCCAAAGACCAAAGAGCTAACCATCTCACTCCTCAATACGCTTGATTAATGCAGCGCCATGCAAACCAACCTTCTCACTTCCGCATGCATGCATGTCGTCTCTCTCTCCCCTGTCCATCTCTCTGCACGCATGCGCCTCTCGCTCTCTCTCTCTGTTTCTGCATGCAAGCAGCTCTCTCTGCCTTGGGAAGATGCGAAGCACATGGGAAAGAGAGATGGGATTACTGCAGGCACGCATGCGGTGGAAAGGGATGGAGGGCCCGGTTGGAAAGAGCAGCGAAAAAATGCCAATGCGCAGAGCATTGCGGGGAAAACGAAATTTTCTTAGACGCAGACAAAAAAGGACCGGAGGGAGTACTACTAGGAGTACTAGTGCGGTGAGATGGTTTCTCGAAGAAGACGATGGAGAAGCGGAGTCAGCGAAGAGTGAAATGATGGTTGCTTCGTCCGTGCTTTTGTGATTTGACGCCTCACTGCTTTGTGATTTGTGATAGAAGGGACAGGGGAGTAGACTCTGTGCTCTATACTGTACTACATGCGTCCAAGCATGGGAGAAAGAGGAGATACGTTGCATTTTTCTATTCCTTCAATTAATCAATCAGGGAGCTTTGGTTCCATCTTTTTGGCTTTGGCAACACCGTCCACAATGGTTCCCACGATGCCAAAAGCTATTTTCACATTTGGCTACACATTGTGGATGCCCTTAACCGTACCACTTGGTTTTGCTCCTATGTGCTATCTATACAAATCTCAATTATATTGATCTAAAAAATTATAGAATCAAGATTAGTAAAAAGGAGGTGATTTTGCCGCGCGGATGGCGGGGGAGGTTTCTTATTTGAGCAATGCTACATCCACGTAATGGTTTACGTAAAGTTACGAACTGATGTGATGTGGGACTATTTGATTGGATTAAAGGAGAGGATTAGGCCCACCCCACCTGAAAATCAGGGGGCATATATAGATTAGATGGAAAGTATACGTAGCAGCTACGTAGCCCTTTGTAAGTCTAGGATTAGGCTTCTTATTTTCGGAGGACGTTGTCCTCCGGTTTGCTAACATGCGGTCCCACGTGTCAGTGCTTTACCAAGCCGATCCGCGTCCCACATGAGGCAGAACAACGGCAGAAGCAACACGTGGTTAAGTTGAAGAAGATGAGGGAGAAGCGGATTCAGCAACGAGTGAAATGATGGTTGCTTCGTCCCTCCAACTTAACTGCGGGAAAGGTGCAGCTTTGTGATTTGACGCCTCATTGCTCATTACTACGCCGGCGCCATGACTGGGGTGCTTCACCCCGGCTGCTCTGCACTGTATTCCGGTATGGCACGTGGACCCGGTAGCTTGATGTCCCACATGTCGGCGAAAGGGACTAGAAGATTTATGAAAGCGAGCGCTCCACTCTTACGACGGAGGAGTAGACGACACGACGGCCCAGTGAACTGTCACTTGTACTGTATAGTACTATAGTTTTGCTGTTTCGCACGATCCATCGATACAAACCCGATTAAACAGGAAAGGGCGGGATTTTTCCCGCGGTAGATGATACTGGCCATACATTTCAAAGGCAATTTTAATGTATGCAAACTGAATAATTATAAGTAACAATATGATATCTAGTAAAACTAAAAACACATATGATTTATTGTGTTAGAGTGTAGTAGTAGTGATGTATTGCATAGTTGTTAGATGTAACATGCGAGAACGTGTAGAGATGTAGTTTTGGAGGGCCTACAGAGAGAAAAGCGTAATACGGTCACCGAACTTCAGAATAAGCTGATTACGGTCACTATATACGTTTTGCGGTGATTATACGGTCACTTGCTCACAGTTCAGCATCGGATTGCACTCTGTTGACCGGCCAAATAGTCTGCGTGGCGCCATGTTGACTAGTTAAATTGACCACGTTCCTTGTGGGTCCCACCTGTCAGTTCGCATAGGCAAAAGGTCAGATAAACACAAATTTACGCAGGCGCGACAAGGCTCCAACCCGTGCGCGGGAATCACCTGGTTGTGTATGTGTCTGTCAGGGCCTGATGTGTGCGCATGCACGTGTAGGTTGAGCACTTGAGCGTGAGAGTGTGTGTTGGTCGTGTGGTGTACTGGTGTGTGCATGCATGCGTGCGTGCGTGTGTGTGAGTGTTGCGTGCATGCGGGCTGCGTGTGTACGTGTGAGTGTTGCGTGCGTGCGTGGGTGCATGTGTTGCGTGGATGCAGTTTGTGTGCATGCGTGCGTGTGTGTATAATCACCACACCAGCTCCTGTGTGTTAAAACAGACGGCTCAGCATACCAATACAAGGCCACCTTGTCCGCTGTGCCCGCGGTCATGACTTCGAACCACCGTCCAAATATTTTTTTGTCGTTTGTTTTCATTCTTACTAGCAAGATGCCCGTGCGTTGCACGTAACATCAAGATGCATTTGTATGACTTGTTTATCTTGTGAGAGAAAAGGATGAACGAGGGAAGGCCTTATTTGCAAATGTGGAGAGGTGTGTGGGTACCTTTTTGCAAAATTGCCATAGTTTCTTTCCTATCCGTCAGATATAAATCGGACGGCCTATATTGCAGGATGGCAGGCACACCATCATCACCAACTCTGTTTTTTATAAGAGTGTATTTTATGTATTTTATAAGAGTGTAGATGTAGAGTAGATACAAGTCGACAGGTGGGCACGATGGTAGTGAGATAATGTGATGCAACACTAGAGGTGCCACGTGGAGCGTTTAACTGGTCAACTAGTCATGTCATGAGCAAATACAGAGTTGTACGGTGAGCCCGTGACTGTATAATAACCACTAAACGTAAATGGTGACCGTAATGAGTGGATTCTGAAGTCCAATGTACGTATCGTGCTTTCGCTTCAAATACAATGATCGTCATTGCATATATCGCGAGAGAAAGATGAAACATGCGTGAATTTTCTGGGGGCTTACTTTTAGAGGACCTGGAGATAGTTTTGTGTGCATACGTGAAAGGGGCGTACAGGGGGGTATGCGATGGAGAGAGAGATGCTCTTCGTTTCTCTTTATTATGACTAACTTTGTATATAGTATAAAAATATACAAATTCACAGTGCGGAATAAATATCATTGTGGGCACCATGCAATGCAAATTAGCGTTCGTACTCCTCCATATAACTTTGTAATGTTGTATATATGTAGAAACTCTAAAATAATTTTTTGGCCACACTTTATTCAAAAGGAATGTTGTATGCGAAATAAACGTGAAGAGAGGGCTTTTTAGATCAATGGGGTACGTGATGTAACATGTGTGAATGTGTAGTTGATGCATTTGGCGGGGCCTAGAGAGGTATGTGTGTGTATTACGTATTCGAGAGAGGCATGGATAGAGGGGCCGACGGGGGGCGTGGGAGAGATAGCACGAGAAATGAGAGTGGTCTAGAGAGAGAGAGACGAATATGACGTCACGACAAGAGATTCCATTCCCTTGAGTGTGTATATGCAAGGGGGGAGGGAATAGAGGCACCAGGAGAAATTTTCTGTGTGTGTGGTGTTTGTGTTGGTATGTGTGGGTGTGAGAAGATAATGAGACGTGGGGGCAGAGGGTGTGTCACCGCGTGAGGTCCGGTGGGTCGAGGTGAGGCCCTTCGTTCTGTTCCGTCCTGCGCCACATTGGTCGGCCCGTGATGCATTTAGGAAGACCCATGGATGACTAGTCGTACAAGACAAAGATAGCAGAATTGTGAAGGACTCTGTGTCCACTGACAAAGCCGGCTAGGATTTGTAACCCTAGGTTCTCGGACTAAGGTAACCCCTTTATCTCTGATATTACTATTCATCCAACCTAACTTTAAGGGGCATCCTACAGAATGCTCTGCTAGAATCATACTCGTCGATTAGGAAGAGAGGTGTGAGACAATGCGTGAGAGACAGGCGTAAAGATAATGTGCGTACATGAGACACGTAGGCAGGTCCATGTATATAGAAAGGGTCGATGAGGATTGTGCGTGTGTATGTTTGCGAGAGGAAGAGTGCTTGTGATAAAGGTTAGTGAAAACAGTTGTAAATGGTTACGAGAGGGAGGGAGGGTTATATCTAGAGCATGTGTGCGAGAAAGACACCTCGGGAGAGAGTGTGTGAGCATGTGTGAGAGACCACCGATGGAGAGTGAAACTACACGTAAAAGACTGCTCTACACATTGATTAAAGATATAAATTGTATCCAAATATTAGGATGGGATCATGATATTTGCAATTCGCGTAAGGAGCGGTCATTGATCCATCAGACATCTAGATTCTATCGAATTTGAGCATGTCTATGTTATTATTCGACACAATTGATCCACATAGTTAGTATTTTGAACTCCAGACAATGCATCGCTTTAGCAATCGAATATAAACGTGAGTATAGTTCATGTTGTGTGTGTAAAGCACATTATACATACGAAAGTTACACAATGGACATTATAAATAGCTACCTATGAACTAGCATACATTTGAATTCAACTTAAGGTGGTTTAAAAAAATCGAATTCAACATGAAGTCCATTCAATTATTTGAATTTGATATCATGGCATTTGTAAACCATACCTAAATTATGGGGGCACCAATCTTTGCTCTGATTTTGTACATAATAGCATATGTAGTCGTGTACAAAATAGATTCAAATTTAGCTCCTCCATTCCAAAATAATCGTAGTTATAGGATTTTCAAGTGTCAAAATTTCAAAAAGAAGCGGATAATTTAATGAGGTTTTCAAACATACAAGGTCAAATATAACGTTGTATATTTAGGTCAATCCTCATAGTTCAAGAGTACTCTAAACGTGAATGCTTGTGTTTCAAAATTTCGAACGAAGCGCCAAAAGAGCCTCTACTCGCCCGAAACCGCGTGAGACCAATGTTTGGTAGTACAAGGAAATTACTTTTCTAATAACTCCGACCCGTGAAACCTACGGCCCGACGTCCAAAGGTCTAAACCGGGGTAGGTTTGTAGCTTCATCTAGACGCCACGCAACCGCATCCGAAAAACATTCATACACAATGGCCGCCTAAGCACACATGCGCGCGGCCGAAATCGCTCCCGCCCACTATTTGGGACACCTGGGATTACCATCCTACCCCCGACCCGCAGTAGGTCCGAAATTTAAGAGGGGGGCAAAGTTTGTACTTTCCCCAAATTTCAAACAAGCGCGTCCCATCTTCTGTTCAAAAAAGCCAAAAACAAGCGCGTCCCAGACCGAAACATGGTTCCCCCCCCACCCGTCCGATTCCCCATTCGTACTCCGTGGGCGCCAAAACTACCTCTCCACCAGCCGCGAAACCCCGGCGTCCTCCGTCCGCCACCCCATCCCACCCATCAACCGCCGCCCTCCTCCATCACACGAGCCGATACCCCGACGTCGTCGTCCACCGCAACCTCAACCGCAACGCCCTCCACGGCTAGTAGTTGAAGCCGAGGCCGAGCCGTCCGTACCCGAGCCAGTTCAACCACGCCGTCCTGCGCCTCACCGCTGCCGCTCCAACTTCGCCACCCTCCACCGCACCGGAGCTGTTCCTGCTACGCCGTCCTTCGCCGCCTCGGATCTGCTTCCCCTCCGCCGACATACGGCCACGGCAACACAGTCAACAATTTGGCCATGGGTTCGTCCAAGCCTGCACCCTCCAGAACATCGGTTTCCCCGGTAAAAAGAAGAAGATCGGCGCGACATGTGGAGGTGACCACACCGGCAACCGAAAAAGGTACTCCTCTTCCCTTATTCGTGCAAATCTTACGTCTCTGCTTGCACGGTATTCATCCCACAGAAGACACTAGTTGACCGCTTCTTCTTGATACTAGATGTTCCTAGTAACTCGCGATGCACAAGGTTTCTCCTCATATACTATTTCACCTTAGCTAGAGGTCCGTCGCCCCCCTGAATTTCAATTTCTGGCCAGTTGATTCCCAATTAACGGAAGCATTCCCCGGCGTAACAGGCGCTAGTACGCCTATTACGCCGGGGAAGCAGCGCCTTGGTGTTTATCTTAGGGGCGTGTGCGGCCTAGAGCTACTGGCGCCCGATCTGGAGGTCGGCCGGGATTAAAGGGATGGCCTGGGGGCGCTGCCAAGCACGGCGGTGGTGTGAGGTCGATGGGAGGGCGGGGCGGCGGAGGCAGGGGTCTGGGCCGGTGGTCGCTGGCGGTTCGAGAAAGATCGTCAACAGTGACTGGCGGGAGGTAGACGAAGGCCATCTGCCCGTTCCTTATAGATCGGACGGTTCATTAAAAAATCGACTGACCTATTTATTTTCAGTCGACTGTTATCTTAGATATGACCACATGTGGTGGTGTGCTGGAGGAGTACCTGCATTTCCTGTGCTCATATATTACAAAATCATACGGAGTAGAATCTAATTTTGTTTGCCATGCAATGTTGTAGAGCTATCATATGTCTCCTGTCATTTATTTTTCAGCCACCTGCTATCTGCTACTTTTACAGTGCACTAGTTCTGCACACACTTCACCCATACTCTCACTATTGTGTTTTTATGCAAGGGTATTTCAGACCCTGCCTTGACAGAAGCAGAAAAGAATAAGAGAGAAGTCGCTCCAGCGTGTACGCGGCTAGGCCAAAAACGTTTCAACTTTAAAGGGTGTAGTGTCAGCAGATGGAGACGAGGAACGTAGCTCTGGAGTTGATGATCTCGCTCGCCGTGAACCACCCCAGGTGCTTGCTTTAACTTGGTGTCATATGTGGTTGCATGTTCCATATGGTGTCTAGCTTGTATTCGAAAGGCCGAAGTCGGTAAGATAAGGAAAGATATTTTTTTACATGAACCACCATCCCGTGAGCACCAGAAGACAAATAGCTAGTCAGGGCACTGGCCGAGCCAGTGACAAGCCCAGCAAAGATAGGCATCACCTGGAAGCCAACTAAAAAGCTGCGATGGTGGCGAAGCAGCCCGCCTCCCACCAGGCTCTCAGGTCCTAGATGATCATGCTCACCACTCCAGCCGGATGTCTAGCTTGTATTGCTTCCAATTTGGTTAAATTGCATCTGCTTAGCTTACACATTATACCTTTGAATATGACATGCCTTTCTGTTTTTGGTACATACTAGTACATCTGTGTATTAACCATGTTCTTACATCAAACTAATGTTCTTGTGTATCCCTCATCAATCACTTATGACGAGGCAGGCAGGCAAGGGGACTACTCCTCATTTAAAGAATGCAGCGTCAGCCTCCCGACATGATTCTCAAGAAACAGAAATGCTAGATGAAGATAGTGAACGTAGCTCTGTAGTTGATTACAGCATTTCCCCTACACTAGCATCGCAGGTGCTTGCTCTAACTTGGCAGCGTGATATGTGGTTGCATGTTGCATATGGTGTCTAGATTGTAATTCTTCCAATCTGGTTAAACTGCATGTGCTAGTCTGCTTAGCTTATACATTATACCTGTTAATGTGACATGCCTTCCTGTATTTAGTACATAGTACATCTGTCTATTAAGCATGTCCTTACATAAAACTATTGTTTTTTTGTATCCCGCATCAATCAACATGACGAGACACCTTTAGTATATGCAGTGCGATATTAGTTGCATCTTTCATATGATTTATAGCATGCGCTGCTTCTAATTTGTTGAAATTCCATTTATGATGGGACGCTTTTAACTTGGCAGAGTCATATTGGTTGCATCTTTCATGTGGTGTCTAGCTTGCATTGCTTCTTATTTGCTGGAATGGTTTCTGCTTAGTTTACACAAACAGTTGTGAACATGCCATGCCGTCCTGTTTTTCGTACATATTCCATCCTGGTATCATGTGTTTGCCTTACATCAAAGTAGTGATTGTCAGTATCATGCATGAATGAGTTCTGAAGAGAGAATTTTATTGCTTTTTCTTGTCGGTTTTACTTGACAATTCAAAATCAATAAAGCGGAAGGAAGTTAGCAAGGCAGCGGATAAAGGTGCTCCTTCCGAACGGAGGGCCTCTACAGTTTCTACTCCTCCACACCCCCAAGATGATTTCCAAGACAACACATGCATAGACACTCAACAAAGTGTGTTTATGATGAGCACGTCTCCCCTAGTGCAGCATCACCGGTGCTCCCTCTAACTTGGCACTGTTATATGTGGTTGCATGTTATGTGTGATGTCTAGCTTGTATTGCTTCTAATTTTGTTGAATTCCATCTGCTTACTTTACACATTATACTTGAATAAGACACGTGTTCCTGTTTCTAGAACATACAATATCTGTCTATCACACCATGTTCTTACATCAAATTACTACTGTTGTGTAACCTGCAACAATCACTTATCATAAGACACGTTTGACTTCGGAGTGTGATATAGGTTACATCTCACATTCTTTTCTAGCTTGTACTTACTAATTTGTTGAAATGGCACTTATGACGAGACAGTTTTAACTTGGTAGAGTGATATTCGTTGCATCTTTCATATGGTGTCTAGCTTTCATTGCTTCTAATTTGTTGAAATGCCTTCTCCTTAGTTTACACATCATAAGCTGTGAATATGCAATGCTGTGAATATGCAATGGCACTAATGACGAGAGACCTCTAACATGGTAGTGTGATGTTGTTTGCATCTTGCATATGATTTATTTCTTGTACTGCTTCACATTTGTTTAAACGCCATTTATGATGAGACACTGTTAACTTGGCAGAGCGATATTTGTAGCATCTTTCATATGGTGTCTACCTTCCATTGCATTGCTTCTAATTTGGTGAAATGTCTTCTTCTTAGTTTACACATCATAGTTCTGGTTATCTCTTCCGTCCTGTTTTTCATACATATTACATCCTCCTATCATGTGGTTGTCTAACATCAAAGTTCAGTTCGTCTGCATCACGCATCAATTTGTTCTGAAGAACTAAATTGTTATTCGTTTTTCTTGTCGGCTTGACTTAACATGGCACAGAGAAAGAGGAAGAAACACAGAATGGCAGGGAATGAGAAGCGGATGAATCCTGCAGATTCTGCTGGTACTGATGGTGCAATAGAAGGTCAAAGTCCAGCGGAAAATTCTACAAACACGGCATCCCATGCTACACGAGTTGCAAAAAAGCCAAACAGAAACAAATAGCTGCCACCAAACAAGCAGAGACAGCCCTAGTTCTTGCAACACCTACCACAGTACTACCAGCTGCACGACTTACTCGTGCGTCAACTGAGCTAGCAGCACGTTCCCAAGCTCCCTTGCCACCTGACACTACTTCCCAAGCACTCTTGACACAAGACGAGTTGGCAATATCAGATGAACCTTGTGAGCTTCAACAGCAAGAAGGTAGTTGCTGGAGTCAAGTTACAGTTGCATGCTTCTTTATATGTAGTCTCACAGTTTGATGTACACTAACACTTCCTATGTTTGTTGTTGGACTAGCACCTAGGCGCAAGAGGAAACAAACATCAGGGATAATGCTCGATAGGTTAACTAAATCTAGAGGAGGAAGAATGGAGATCCGTTTTGAGGCAGGTTTAAAAAGGCCACGTGATGCTACAGAGTCAGCCAAGTTAGTATCAGAGGCAGCGGTTGCTGTTAGGTGTCATGTACGTATCCTCCCAACATGGATTCAGTACAGGAATGACAAAGACGAAACCCAGTTCAACACCTTCCTCGACCATTTATCTGTAAGTATGGTTATGTATGGAAACTAGTAATATCGTCTTGCTCTGTCCAATACTTTCTAGGTTGCTGATAATGAGACTCCCATAATTTTCAACAGATGAGGTTCAAGTTGGATAGCCAAGATGATGCAACCAGACAAGCTTGCACCCATGTTTTCAAGTCTGCTCTGCGACAGTATCGGTATAACTTGAGGAAAACTCACTTTGAAGGCAAGGCTAACAGTGAACTTGCCCAAACATCTCCAGTGGAAAATATATCTGATGAAGACTGGAGAGGCCTCGTTAAACACTGGTCCGATCCGAAGTATCAGGTACATTATATATATGGTCATCAGATCACATGTTGAAGTCCTATTTACGCATGTGCCACACAAATCTATCTTCTTGTAGGTGAACTGTTCAAAGAACAAGGCCAACCGTACGAAAGTGAAATTCCAACAGACGACAGGATCTCGTAGCTATATTGCACACTGCGAGGCTCTTGTAATTAGCTGTTGTTTCACTCTTTTCGCTGTACCATATTATCAGATCTATATTGACTTGTTCCAAATGCAGAGGAAAGCCCGCAAGGACCAAAAAGTACCTGAACCAAATGTTGTGGAAATCTTCAAGGACTGTCACACCAGCAAGAAGAAGGGCATGACTACACCAGTCAAAGCCGCTGTTGTAAGTCCTTAATCCTCATGCCTTTTAACTACTACTTACTCTGACTTGTGCCTTGAACTGCATGGTTTGCAGCCAATGTCTATTACTCTTTTCAATTTTATACACAATTGTCTTAGCGTATCATTGCACCTTACAAGGTTTAAAAGAGAGGAGTGATGTTCCTTTGATCTTGACCTAATCTAGTTCCGTGCTGGACTTGCCCACACAACGTTACAATTGCCTGTTTGTCTGTTCTCAGTTGTTTTGTGATATGAATGATGTCATACTATGCTTACCGTATTATAAACTTCGTCTCTTTATCCTTAGCCCTCAATACAATGTGAAGAAATAGACAATACATTAGCGATGGTACATGGTCATATGTTTGGAACCTGGTTTTATTATGTACTTTGCAATAAAATACAACTAATATTTTACATGGGTTCACCAGAATAAGTTCTGTATATAGACCAAAGCTATTTTGTTTGGTTTTGCTGCCTCCTTAATATCTTCTGTTCTGGTACTACTAATGTAAAACCTCAACTTTTCAGCGAGCTATGGAAAAAATGGTGGAACCGCCACCTTCTGAAGGTGGCGAGGCAACTATAACCGCAATGTCAGCTCTTGCTGCAGTGGGTCAGTACCTGTCCACTAACAGTGCCAAAAGCACGTTCCTGCGTAATACTGGGTTGGTTGTTAAGGCAATATCGTCCAAACTGCCTCATGATCAAGATATGCAAGCTCAAAGCAATGTTGTATCTGCGCTCCAGACACAAGTCCATTCCCTAACAGAGACCCTTTGTGAAACAAGGAGAAACATTGCTCAATGTCGTCAAGATATGCATGGTTTTGAAACCAGACTATCAGACATTTGCTATGTTGTTCAGGAGCCTAGGGGAAATGAAGGCGAGGGTTATGGTGCTCCATCGGACAATACAGCATGAAAACGTAACAGTCAGGTCAAATGAACTGAGCTTCTGAACTTCTGGTGGTGCATTTATCTGCTAGACTGTTAAGTTTTATGCCAACCTTCCTTTTGTTATATAGTTGTAATTTGTTTTGGTGCGATACAAAATTTATTCTTAACGTGCAGCCACCGCCTGAAGAAAACAGCAAGCCATTTTTGTATAGTGTAGGGTGTTCCCTATATTTGCACTGGTGGCGATCTTTGATGCCGAGTGGATGTAATCTGTGCAATCGCCTTAATAGCCTAGCGTTAGTTTCGGCCTTATTTATTTCCTAGTCTTCTTTTTCCCTGGTTTGCTAGTGGCCGCAACTACCATGGGCCATATACGGGCCGTAGGATCCATGGGTCTCCTACGGGCCGTCGATAAATGGGCCTGTAATCGGTGGGCCTCGGGCCGTCGGATAAATGGGTCTACATGGGCCGTAATCGGGCGTAATTGGTATCGGCCCAGCACGGTAACAGGCCGTAGGACAGCAAAGGCTTAATTCTGTCACAGGCATAACGGGTCGTTAATGGGCCAGAATATAGGACGGGCTGGAAACGGCGCAACGGGTTAACAGGCCAGAAACGGGCCGACTCTTGCCATGGGCCGAATTTGGCCCATTAGGGTAACAGGCCAGTAACGGGCCGACTCTTGCCATGGGCCGAATTTGGCCCATTAGGGGAACAGGCCAGTAATGGGCCGACTCTTGCCATGGGCCGAATTTGGCCCATTAGGGGAACAGGCCAGTAACGGGCCGGAAGTAATCGAGGCCGAAAAGGAGCCCAAGAACGTATGGGCCGTCAATAGGCCGAAAGCTAACACGGGCTGGAAACGGCCCATGTAAATCACGGGCCAGAACGGGTATAAAGAAAATTACTGTTCATTATGGGCTAGAGTCACCGTGGGCCTGTAAAGGGCCGAAAGATACGAAGGCCTCATATGGGCCGAAAGACGTCGTGGGCCATACATGGGCCGAAAGTGAAATGGGCTGGTGTTATATTCGACGGCCCACATGACGTTGTTGGGCCGATTTCCTTTAGGGCCTAACGGGCCGTGAGTTAACGGGCCGTAAAATGGGCTATTTGCGAAGAGACCGTTAACAGGCTTTTCATGGGCCAGCCCGTTAACTTTTGACCAAGTCAAACGGGCCGGCTTTGTAAGCTAAATGGGCCAGTGGTGGGCCGTGGCACGTGTCGACATATCATAGGCGCCTATCTGACCCACTGACGAGCTGACACGTGTTTCGTCCGGCCAATAAGAATTTTACACGTGGAAATTTCCCATTGGTCGGGGCTGTTAACGGGTTATCGGATCCAAAACCCGACCCGATAGCTTAACGGCGTTCCGTTACGGTGGATGCCACGTGTCGGTCACCCTTGACGAAAGCACTTCTGTGACGCGCGATTTATCGTCATGGAAGTGGACACTTCCGTGATGATAATTTTGGTAATGTCATGGAACACTTCTACGACAGCACAGGTATGACTATCTTGATTCTGTCATAAATTTGTCATGGATGTACATGCATGACAGAAAACGTGACCTACTGTGACAAACACGTATCATCACGGAAGTGTATTTTTTGTAGTGCCTCCAGTTTATATAGACACCGGAGGGATCTAGGGTTACATAAAGTCGGTTACAGTGAAAGGAATCTTCATATTTGGTCGCCAAGCTTGCCTTCCATGCCAAGGAGGGTCTCACCCGGACACGGGTAGAGTCTTCGGTCTTTGTATCTTCATAGCCCTTCAGTCTGGCCCATGGCTAATAGGCCGGACGCCCGAGAACCCCTTAGTCCAGGACTCCCTCAGGGGGCGCGCCCTACCCCCTGGGCGCGCCCCCCTACCTCGTGGCCGCCTCGGGGACCCCCCTGACTTGTTCCTGACTCCAACACCTCTTATATATACCCAAACTTCCAGAAAGAAACCTAGATAAGGAGTTCCGCCGCCACAAGCTTCTGTAGCCACCGAAAACCAATCTAGACCCGTTCCGGCACCCTGTGGAGGGGGAATCCCTCTCCGATGGCCATCTTCATCATCCCGGCGCCCTCCATGACGAGGAGGGAGTAGTTCACCCTCAGGGCTGAGGGTATGTACCAGTAGCTATGTGTTTGATCTCTCTCTCTCTCTCTCGTGTTCTTAATTCGGCATGATCTTGATGTGTCGTGAGCTTTGCTAATATAGTTGGATCTTATGATGTTTCTCCCCCTCTACTCTTGTCGTGGTTTTGTCATGGCAGATGTCCTCGTGAAAGGACTTAGTCGTGGAGCCATCGCTACGGGTTAGCTTGAAGGGGTTAAACCGGACAAGGGACACGAGAGTTTTATACTAGTTCGGCCCCTTCGATGAAGGTAAAGGCCTATGTCTAGTTGTGTTGGTATTCCTAGGGTTTCGATGACCAGGGAGCGAATCCGCTTTGCCTGGCTCTCGAGTTGTTGTGTGTTGTCCCTAAACCGCTGTCGAGTCGTCCCTTTATATACACAGTTTGACGCCTGCCAGTTTACAGAGTCCCGAGGCCGGATCATAAACATGTCCGGCATGGTCTCTATCCTTCCTATCTTACAATACCAGTTACATGAGAAAGTCAGTTTATATCTATAGGCCTTAACCCGCCTTTGGGCCTTGGGCCTTCGTAAAGCGCCACCATCCTTATGTCTTCATGGGCTTCTAATCTTCATAGAGTTAACCCGGCTACTCTTGGCCGGTTTACATCCAGTAGTAATATCCCCAACATTAGGCCCCAGATTGATTTGAACTTGTTCATGTCAATCTTCAACACTTAGGAAAATTCTTGCCCTGGCACCTTCGCATGGATCTTGTAAACCGCCATGATGTCATCCTCCAGGATCATGATAAATCGCCATGACATCACTTGTTATATAAGAATTATACATCTCACCTCCAGTTAATGAGGCTTCGACAATCGAGGCGACCACTCCATTATCCATCCAATATTCGGGCTCCTTGATTCTCGCACCTGTCACCTCTCCATTTACCTTATAAATAGAACCAAGGGTCATCTTCCTTTTCCCCCTTCGTCTCCTTGCTTCTTCTTCCTCCTTATGACGCCCCTGCACCCGAGCGTCGCCGCCGTCGTTGAGCTTTGCCTCTGCATCTCCGTGGGCTGCTGCATCGACCTGGTTGCATCAGAAAGACGCGGCGCATCTCTGCTACCTCAACCGCTGTTGTAAGCCTCTCCTCTTTCCTCTGTAGATCCGTTAGGGTTCATGCGGGTTCATGTCACTCTCCTCGTGTTCTTCGTCAACCCATAGATAGCAGAGCTTGATCTTGATGTGTTCCGCATAGTAGCTATGGAACTCCTTATCTCAGCCATTTGATCCGAACCTTAAATACATCATAAATTGATCTGGACCTTTTGTGAACTGCTTCGGGACCAAACTTTTAAGTCTCAATATTTTTCCTTTTCCTGACTTACGGTAGATCCAAAATTTCAATGCAATCCTATGAAACTTGTTTCCCTCGCTTAGGTATTTTTAGATCTGTACCCTTTACACCAATATAGGCGGTTTAACTTTTTGAAGTATGATAATCCGGTAGGTACCATTAGTCCCCTTTTAAACCGCCAATTTATTTATACTCCGGTTTAACAATATGTATATACCTCTACCTCTGTTCATTCCTTATCATTCATAAATACCCTGTCGTCGGTTTACCAATTTGCACATACTTGGATTACTTTTCCTTGTTGTACCTTATGCATCACTATTAATGAATCATAAATCGGCATTATTTTCTTCCCAGCTTTTCACTTGCAATGGCCAAGCAGTTTTATTCCTGCAACTGGGTCCCCTCCCGGGTTACTGAGGAGCAACTCAACGAAATGGTCAAGATTGGCACCTTACCGAAGAAGAATGAGATCCGGTGGCGAGTTCCTGGGCCGGAAAATCCTCCCACCCCTAAACAGGGTGAAGTAGTGGTGTTTGTTGATCACATAGGCAGTGGCTTTAAACCGCCCGGATTGAAGTTTTTCTGGGATGTGCTTGCCAGCTTTCAACTCCACCCTCAAGATATTGGACCCAACTCGGTATCCAATATATGCAACTTTCAAGTTTTTTGTGAAGTGTATCTACAAGAAGAACCAACTGTCGAGCTGTTCCAGGATTTCTTCCATCTAAACTGGCGCACTGAATTCGTAGACGGTCCCAATACTGAACTTGGCGGCGTCTCCATTCAGAAAAGGAAAGAAGTTGAGTTTCCTCATGCCAAACTCCACAGTCACCCAAAGGAGTGGAACCAAACTTGGTTCTATTGTAGAGACACCTCTCCCGAAGATGAGAACCCTCTATCAGGTTATCGTGCACACCGGCTCGCTAATAATCATCCACTTCCACAATGACTAAGTGCCTAGGAACGGGCCTCGTACGCGCCCCAACTCGCCAAGTTGAGAGCCTTCTTGGCCAACGGTTTAACAGGCGTGGACTTCGTCCATTGTTGGATTTCATGGGGCATTTTGCCGTTAAGTCGCCGCTCCGGTTAATGTGTGAGTATACTGGTGATGTAGAAGACTCCCAACGCCATATCAATATTCAGCTAACAGATGAAGAAGTCACTGAATCTGTTAAGAAAATATTGTACGAATCGGAAGTTGTCTGCAGCAAGACTGGGTTAAGCCCCTTTTATACGCAAAACAAACCGCCCGCTGTAAGTATTGTTTGTGCTTCCGCTTTACACCTGATATTTTTGAACTGTGCAATCTTTGAATACTCTCTGCTCATGTTTAAACAGGGTGACAATCCTTTCTGGAAAAAGAAACCTCAAGAGATAGCAGCGAAGCCTTCTCGTCCTAAGACGAAAGCCGTCAAGAAAACCACAAAGGGAAAAGCACCTGAACCCATCGGTTTCAAGCTTGATGACAACCCGGATGAACCAGAAGCAGTTGTAGAATTTGATTCACTTGGTTCACTTTTCATGCATCTCATTGACAATGATACTTATCAGGAGGACGTTGAGGGCAGCCAAGCTGAGATGCAGAGGTAATTATCCTTTCCTCTGGTTCAGATCCTCTGCCAACACAAAAAATCCGTCAAGCAGTCTGGAAAGTAAGCTTTTCTCACCCTCTTGCTCACTTGGATCCAACATTTATTTTGAAGAAGCAGCAGCACGAGGCTCGCGCACAACCCGGCACAGCGGCCAAAAGGTTACTTCGACCGGTTTACCGAATACCCTGGTTCGAAAACACCGATCTGAGGTCTCACCTACTTCTGACACTTCTTATCCCAAGGCAGGCTATTTCCGACAACCTCTTAATCTGTCTGATTCGAATTATCAGGTGACACCTCCTTCATCCTCTGGCTAGTCAACAACGACCCAACTCCCTCCTCTCAAAACCATAGCTGGGTAAGTACTTCAACCCCATCTTTTGATGTTTTACACTTTATATGTTATGCTAACCTTGCCTCTTGTTCTGTTTAGAGCCAAAGCCAGACCCAATAAGAAGGCTCGGGTGAATATCCCGCCTGAAGACCATGTGGTTATTGAACCGGAGAAAACCACTGAACCGAAAGGTCCCCATGTAGACACTGTTGTTCATGAACCACCCCCTCTGGATCATGATTTGAACGAGCAAACAGAAGTTGAAATAGCATATCTTGCCAACAAACCGATGAGCCCGATCCATAATGACGATGGTCCACCTAGTCCGGCGAAGGCTACTGATATTCCCACAACTCCAACACAGACTATTGGTAACAAGGCAGATGATGTTGTCATCACTAGTGTTGGTTATACTTCTCCTGGCAACCCTGTCGTATTGGCGAAACATAGTGCCAAAGAAGAACGCACTGCCATGGAAAAAGGCAAGTGGAGCACTGATCTATCAAGCTATGCCCACTTGAGTGCTGAAGAACTCCACTCTGGCTTTCTGAACCGTCTGCACGCAAACTGTGATTATGAAGCCGGTTTGGTGAATCTAATGAAGGAGTGCTATGAGGTAATGACATAACTTTTCCTTTCTTAAGTCCATTTGCAAATATCAACTCCAGTAGCCCCCAAGGGTCGGTTTATGGTAGCAATCATTAATCGTGACTTTGTAATATCTCAAACCTTGCATACTTATCCTCCATATGTCAGGTGATCCTTTGAAATAAACCGGTACTTTATCGTTGTATTCCTGTAGTTTTTCATCTGTGTAGTCCCCAAGGGCCGGTTTATCTTTCCAAGGGAAACCAGGACTTGAATCAATGTTTTCACTTTGAACAGATATACATTAGCCCCCAAGTGTCAAGGATAATGCTTGTATTGTACTTGGGACTTGCAAAAATTTCTGATAATAGAGCAAACATGCATTAGCCCCCAAGTACAAAGTGCATAACTTGTTATGTGCTTGGTACTTCAAATATATACATCCCACTTGATGATATTTCATTCCTTTACAGGCTGAACTTAGCAAAAAGGACTCCCAAACCGTTGATCTTCAGGAAAACATTAAATCTCAGCAAGCAGAAGCTTCCAAAGCCAAGGAAGAACTGACTAATGCTTTAGCAGCCATGGAGAGGCTAAAGGAAACTTTTAATAAAGAACATGCTGATTTAGAGATAGAGAAGGCCGGTTTAACAAACAAGGCCGAAATGTAGAAGCGGCCCTGAAGCCGGTGGTTGAAGAACTGACCGGCTTAAAGCGGCAGATTAGGGCTATGACTTCTGCTGTGTTTGGTGAGTACCCTCTCATGAAGTTTTTCTAATTCACAATATATTATCAATGACCGGTTTACTGATGTTTTACCATGACAGGGACCCGCATTACTCATCTGGGCTCCGACATGCGGATGAAGCTTAAAGCGGCCTATACTTTGATAGAACGGTTGTATTCTGGATCCCAGCGAGCGACTTGCACGACAGCTTATAACAAGCCTCCTCCAACGCTGATAAAACAAACCATCGAAATGCTGGCCATGCTGCCTGCCCGGTTGGATGAACTGAAGAGATCAGCCGCAAGGTCAGGTGCACTGACCGCGCTAATCCGGGCCAAGGCGTGGATTCCAGATCTGGAACCGGCAGATATCATCAAAGGCTATCCTGGTGTGAAGGAAGACGGTTCATATTTCAATAATGATGATCTCCGAAGGCTGACAAAGGAGATGCGGCCTATAGCAAGCAAATTGGTGGATGACACAGATCTATTTCATTTTCAACCGTTTATGATGTTGAGGGGAAAAGACAGCCCGCGCTGATTCATAATGTAGAAGTGAAAGTGCGTTATATCGACTGGAGGGGGGGGTGAATAGGCGATTTTTATGAAAGTCTTCAAAACGTGGGAGTTATGAAGACAGACAGCAAAGATTATGCCTATTACTATGCAGCGGAAGTTAGATTACACTAGGCCAGCCATGGTCAAGTATTCAATAGAGTGAAAGCACAATGACAAACAGCTGCAGTGTAATAAGGATCAGGTAGGAAGAAGTTATGAAGCCAAACAGATCATACATTCATGTTGTGAAGACAAAAGATAGAGCAAGCATGCAATGGCTTCACAATGAGTAACAGTAAGAAAAAGGAAGTGAAGATGAAACCAGTGACTCGTTGAAGACAATGATGTGTTGGACCAGTTCCAGTTGCTGTGACAACTGTACGTCTGGTTGGAGCGGCTAGGTATTTAAACCTTAGGACACACAGTCCCGGACACCCAGTCCTGAACACCCAGTGGGTTATGAAAACTTAGATCCAGATTAGGACTAATAGGGAGAGTAGCATGCGATTCAGGAACGAAGTACATAATGATGCCATTCGGGCATTTTATCTTGCGCCCTACAAGATTTTTAAGGTCCCCAGCAATAGCGTCGGAAGATTTTGTTTTTCTGCTGGAGACCTTTCCCTGCAAAAGAGAGTTAAGCTTTCTTAACCACCCACATCTTCAAGGGTGGCTTAGAAGCAATAAGTCTAAGTGCAGCATCTGAGAATTTTGGCTTTGAAGCCTTAGCAAACAGTCTAGCAGGTGGACAATAATACTCATAGGAATAAGCAGAATAATTTTTGGTCATATGAACATGACGGTTCGATGAACCGCTCTCATATTCATATGCCTGAGTATGGTTTCCCTGCAAAACATTTGCGTTAGTGTGACTCAGGTGAGTCCTCTATTTGTATGAAGCCTTTGGACCGTATGAAGCCTTTGGTCTGAGGTTTGTCTTCTTCAAGTGAGGTGTCATGAAGACATTCACAGGAAGATTTTCCAGACACTTTTTCGGAGCCCAGATCTTCTTCATAGGCGGTCCATTCCTGCAGTTAGTACCAATGTACCTGGAAACACTTCACCATTCTGATTCTTAAACAGTTTATAGTTTACATCAAAGGATTCATCAATGATAATGGGGTTAGCACAAGTGAAGTCAGATAAATTGGATGGATCTGCTGAAAGTTCCTTTGCAGCAACCCATGTGGTTTTGGGGTACTGCTCAGGTATCCAGTGAGAGCCATCTGCATTTATTTTCCTTACGAACCCAACACCCTCTTTCCTAGGGTTTCGGTTCAGAATCTGCTTCTTGAGCACATCACATAGTGTCTGATGTCCTTTAAGACTTTTGTACATCCCTGTTTCAAGCAATGTCTTCAACCTAGCATTCTCATCAGCAATAGCAGTGGTATCCTCAGCAGAGGGGTTAGTTACCACATCAACAGTTGAAGATATTGCAACAGCAGTAGCAGTGGAACATTCAGCAACAGAAGTAGCATTATCACGCTCAATGCATTTAAGACATGGTGGTTCAAATCCTTCCTGAGCGGAACTGATCTGTTCGACGCGAAGTGACTCGTTTTCCTTTTGAAGATCTTCATGAGCCGCTCTCAATTTCTCAAGTTCTTGCTTCCTTTGAAGATAATCATAGGAAAGCTTTTCATGAGTTGTTGAGAGAGTATCAAGACGATCTTCAAGTTCCTGATACTCATGTGTGTTGAGCCTCTCAAGTATGTCAGACGGATCGAGTGTCTTGAAATCAGGACGTTCTTGAATCATCAGGGCTAGGATGTCAAACGAACTATCAAGTGATCTCAGCAGTGTCTTGACGATTTCATGTTTGGTGATCTCAGTGGCGCCGAGGGCTTGAAGCTCATTTGTGATGTCAGTGAGCCGGTCAAATGTGTGCTGGACATTCTTATTGTCATTTCGCTTGAAGCGGTTGAAGAGGTTGCGAAGAACACTGATTCTTTGATCTCTCTGGGTTGAGATTCCTTCATTGACCTTGGAGAGCCAGTCCCAGACCAGCTTGGATGTCTTCAAGGCACTCACATGGTCATACTGTCCTTTTGTCAGATGACCACAGATGATATTTTTGGCAGTGGAGTCCAGTTGAGTGAACTTCTTGACATCAGCAGCAGTGAAACCTTCTCCATCCTTGGGAACGCCGTTCTCGACGACATACCATAGGTCGACGTCAATGGCTTCAAGATGCATGCGCATCTTATTCTTCCAGTAGGGATATTCAGTTCCATCGAAGACGGGGCACGTAGCGGAGACTTTGATTATCCCTGCAGTCGACATACCTAAAACTCCAGGTGGTTAAACCGAATCACACAGAACAAGGGAGCACCTTGCTCTGATACCAATTGAAAGTGCGTTATATCGACTAGAGGGGGGTGAATAGGCGATTTTTATGAAAGTCTTCAAAACGTGGGAGTTATGAATACAGACAGCAAAGATTATGCCTATTACTATGCAGCGGAAGTTAGATTACACTAGGCCAGCCATGGTCAAGTATTCAATAGAGTGAAAGCACAATGACAAACAGCTGCAGTGTAATAAGGATCAGGTAGGAAGAAGTTATGAAGCCAAACAGATCATACATTCACGTTGTGAAGACAAAAGATAGAGCAAGCATGCAATGGCTTCACAATGAGTAACAGTAAGAAAAAGGAAATGAAGATGAAACCAGTGACTCGTTGAAGACAATGATGTGTTGGACCAGTTCCAGTTGCTGTGACAACTGTACGTCTGGTTGGAGCGGCTAGGTATTTAAACCTTAGGACACACAGTCCCGGACACCCAGTCCTGAACACCCAGCTCAGGACACCAAGTCCTCACCGTATTCTCCTTGAGCTAAGGTCACATAGTCCTCGCCCAATCACTCTGGTAAGTCTTCAAGGTAGACTCCCAAACCTTCACAAAATTCGTTCACTGGCAATCCACAATGTCTCTTGGATGCTCTGAACGCGACGCCTAACCGTCTGGAGGATTCACAGTCCTCAAGTGTAATAAGTCTTCAGATCACACAGACAAGAAGACTTAAGTGATGCCCAATGTTCTCTGGCTCTGGGTGGTTAGGGCTTTTCTCCTCGCTAGGAATTTTCTCTCAAAGGCTTCGAGGTGGGTTGCTCTCAAACGACAAAAGCCGTGCACTGAAATCTGAGCAGCCAACCATTTATGGTTGTAGGGGGTGGGCTATTTATAGCCACTTGGCAACCCGACCTGATTTGTCCGAAATGACCCTGGGTCACTAAGGAACTGACACGTGTCTCAACGGTCAGATTTCAAACTCTCATGGCAACTTCACTTGGGCTACAAGCAAAGCTGACTTGTCCGGCTCTGGACAAGATTCACTCTCATTGTCTTCACTCGAAGACATAGGTTTTTGATTTAGGCATCACTTCAGTCATTCTGACTGGTTCTCCTGGACCCCACTTAACAGTACGGTGGTTCCTATGACTCAACACAAAAGAAAAAGAACTACGAAAGATCTAAGTCTTCGAGCTCCATAGGCTTCATAACGTGTCTTCTTTTGTCATAGTCTTCAATGTGAATATCTTCATATACCACCTTTGGCTTCAATGTCTTCATACATTTTTAGGGGTCATCTCTGGTAGTAAAACCGAATCAATGAGGGACTTCTACCTGTGTTATCCTGCAATTCTCACAAACACATTAGTCCCTCAACTAGGTTTGTCGTCAATACTCCAAAACCAACTAGGGGTGGCACTAGATGCACTTACAATCTCCCCCTTTTTGGTGATTGATGACAAACTAGTTGAAGTTTTCAACGGGGAATATAGTCTGTGAAATTGTAAAGGATAAGGAATTGTCTTCATAAGTTGCAAGGGCTCCCCCTGAAGATGTGCATATAAGTTAATTTGCTTTTGGAATGCAAATGCACATGGCAGGTTGTACTTGTGGAGATCCACTTCAGCTTATGATGACAATCCACTATGCATGTGAAAGTATATGAAGATAATGACATGCATAATGGAAAATGGACGTCTGCGAATGAGATAAGTGCGGAATTTATCATCGCACATGCGGAATTTATCTTCGCAAAACAGGGTGGCAAACAAGTAGCAGACGACCATCGAGTTTTAGTGTTACAACTCAAAGAACCAAATGAAGCAAAAACGAGAGTTGTAAGCACGAAGCAAAATATAGCAAAACATAAAGCACCCGCCCATATGGACCCGCTTGAAGACTATCAACCCATATGCTTCTCCCCCTTTTGTCAGCAAGGACCAAAAAGGTTTGAAGACATAGAGTGTCTACTCGTTTCAGGAGCAGCAGGGTCGTTGGAGGTGTTTGGCGGTGCAGAAGAGCTGGGAGGTGCTGAAGCAGGTGGCGGTGATGTAGCATCGTCTTCTTCATCAATGATTCTGGCAGTGACTGTGGCAGCAGATGAAGAAAACTCAGAGTCTTCAAGTGATGGTGTGTTGCGCATCACAGCCCTTCTAGGAGGTGTGGTGTCAAACTTGAATCGCTCAGTGAAGCCATCCTCTTCAAGTTCAGCTTCAGTACACATCATTGAGAGCCCTTTCCATGTACGACGACAGGTTTCATGAGTGACGAAAGCATTCTTGGTGGCAAGATTTCGAAGACGATTAACATCCACCAAGAGGCTTTTCATCTGACGCTTTAGCCAGTCGTGATGCCTATCTTGTTTTTGATGAAGGGCCACAAGAAGCTCTCGGTCATTGAGAACACGAGCGCGCTTCTTGGGTCTTGAAGCAGTTGCACTATCAGTGGCTTCAGTTGAAGCAGGGTGTGGCGCACGTGTAGTGCCAGCCAAAGGATACACCCTGGAGATGGCTTCAACACCTTCATCGTTCTGAGTGAAGCTCTGGTGTTCTGCATTCTGAAGACTCAAAGGTTGCTTGGCAGGCTCAGGATATATAGCTTCAGCAGAGGTATCCACATCTGGCAAGAAGATCCGATGGTTGCGGGCTGAGGGCTGATATGAGATCGCAGAGTGAAGCTTGATCAGTCTCATTACCCAAGGAGCATAGAACTTTAAACCAAACAGATCTGAGCCTGATGCAGCGAGTTGGCGTATGAAGAAATCCTGTGCGTTGAAGCATTTGCCATGAAGGATACAGAATATCAGAGTCTTCATTGCACCCTCGATCTTGGCATTTGGAGAGTGCCCTTTAATAGGCCAGAGAGTCCGCCGGATAATGTGATAGATTGTTCTGGGCAGGTACTCAAAGTCTTCAACGAAGAACTCTGTTGGATAAGGAGCATCGAGAGGCAGTGGCTTCATCATGGAGAGCATCTGACTCATATTTGGTTCAGGCCTCTGGAATATGCTCTCAAGAGCTTCAGTGTGTAGTGGACAACCTTCCTCGAAGAGTTCGCCAGGAGTGGGCAGGCCGGTGAGCTCAATGATATCGAATGCATTGGCTTCGTGATGGACATTGCCGGTCATCCACTCCAGGGCCCAAGTCTTCGGATCTCTGTTGTATCCTTTGATGTGTAGGGTGGCATAGAATTGCAACAGAAGCTCTTCATTCCAGTGCTCTTCATCAGTTATAAACTGCAGCAGACCCACTTGCTTGAAGCAATCCAGCGCTTCCTCTAAGCAGGGCAGACCAGCAATGGCTTCAACATCAAGGCGCTTGTGCGGGAAGATGCGACCTTGGTTGTATAGGATGCATGAATAGTAGCTGCGCTGAGGATAGCTCCAGAACCTATCTGATGAAATCCTTTCCCTTGAATAGGGGTTCTTGGAGCTGTTGAAGAACGTATTGTCTGCCTTGAAGCTATTGATGTCAAAGGAGCCAGGTGCTGATGCAGGACCTGGGAACCTTGGCAGCCTTGGGACTGGCTTCTGGACATGAGGCCTGTGCTCAACATGGTAATCAAATTGAGGACCAGCAGCAGACTCAGGAACAGAAGTGTCTGGATCAGTAGCTTCGCTGTCTGCTGAAGCTTTTGGTGGGGAGGGCTCCACATTGGCTTCAGTGTTGTGTGGCAGCCTCAACATTTTCAGCCTCCGCTTGACTAGCTGGAGGGTCAGTCACAAGCACGTTCTCCTGGAGAACTGCTTCTTGGTGTAGCGGGGGAGTGGGATCTTGTGGTACTTCTTCATTTTCTTCGGCTGATGCAGCCGGAATGTCTTCAGCATAGACTTGAGGCCTTGGACCTTTGCGAAGCCTGCGGAACAGACGACGCTTGTGGGGTTGGAGTGGGCTGGGCCTCAAAGTCTTCTTCCTCTTGAGGGCGATCCGCCCATGACGCATCTTGTGCAATTGGCGTCAGAGGACGACCAATGCTGATGAGCTCGCTTTGTTCATACTGAGGAAGGGCTGCATCATCTTGTACATTGTCCTGATGACCAATGTCTTCAGCAGCAATGGGGTCGGCTGCTGGTATGTCTTCAGCTTCAGGAGCCTCTGTGGAAGCAGGCTCATGAACTGTCAGTTGTCGTTCTGCGTTGGGTGAACCATAGAGATAGGTTCAACTATCAAGGGCTCTGTGGGAGCAGCCCGAGATTTCTTGATCTTTCTCTTCTTCTTGCTGGGGGCAGTAGGAGAGGCTTCAGAGCTTTTCCTCTTCCTGGCTTCAGCCTCAGCAGTTCTTGTCTTCTTGAGCTCTGAAGCTGTTGACCGGCTCTTTGGCTTCGAGCCAGTCGTTGCAGTTGGGAAGACAATTGGAACTGCTTCTTGCCTTATGCCTCTGGTTCAGCCATAGCAGGCTTCTTCTTCTTCTTCGCGGCCATCTTGGGGTCGATGCCAGGACGCCCAAGTGCCTTGCGCTTCTCAGCCTCATTGTAGGCTTGTACACATCTTTCAGCCAGAGACTTCATCCGCTCACGTGAGCCCTGAGCTTCTGCACGCTTCTTCAGAAAATTTTCCTTGAGCTCATGCAACATGGTCTTGAAGCTCTTCACTTCTTGCACGCTGAGCTTGGCCATATGCTTCTTGAACTGAGCCTTTTCATGATCAATTTTCTGCTTCAGTTCAACTATGCGCTGGGCAATAGCAAGTTCTGAAGCAATAGCGCCTTGGGCGACGCTGAGGCCAACGGGCAGCTGCAGATCTTCGAAGCTGATGTCTGGTGAGGCAAACCATTCGTCGATGAAATTGTGGATGATGGCGACATCAAAGAGAGGCAAATTGTTGAAGATTTCAGCTTCTTCTTTGCTCTTGATGAGCTGCTCTAGAGCGTCATCTCCAAGATCTTCATCACTTGACAGATCTATGGCTTCGCTGCGCAGATGGCAGCAGCTGTGAGCTCTTTGCCGGTGTGTGGCTGAGGCACTTGGCCTTCTGGGGCTTGGAGACGCGGGATACGTCTTCAGACTGCACACTGTCTTCAGGAGGTGCAGTTGCCAATGGCTTCGCCCTTGAGATTTTTGAGGAAGGGGCCGGCTTTGAAGCTTTTGGCTTCTTTGACTGCTTTGGCTTCGGTACAGCAGGAGCTTCATCAGACTCAGAGTCAGCTGGAGGGTCATTCACGGCAGTCCCTTGGACTAAGATGTGGGTGATGAGGCCCTCAAGGTTGGCAAACGGACCGATGATATTGGGTTCTGCGTCGCGTGTGCCATCTGCCCTTGGTGCGAGGGACCAGGGTTGAAGTCTAACCCAAATTTCTTCTTGTTCTGCTTCGCTGATTGTTGGGCAAACTGGAAGTTGCGCTTGAACAGATTGTCGTCACGACACCAGAGTAGTGACGACGGATGTGCATCATCAGGCTGTGGTCCTCGGACCATGCATGGGTAGAAGCCTTGAGCAATGGCTTCATCTCTGGTCCTGGGTACAAGGTTCTTGTATAAGATGTCTCCCCATGGTCTTCTGATGGCACTTTTCTCAGCATACTCCTGGGTGACGAAGCGGTATTTGAACCATTGTTCAGCCCAATAGCGTCGAATCCATTGGATTCGAGTCTTGCGCTGCCCATAATTCTCTTCAGGATCTGTTTTATACATTTCTGCCAGGTCTTCAGGCAGATCTTTGGAAGTTCCTTCACGTCTCTGTCTGCCCCCCTTCCTTGCTGCTGCTTCTGAAGCCATAACTTTAACTTGAAAGGCTTCAAAGGCTTTCTTTTGCTGGACCAACAGGAACTGGCTTCAGGAGAGTTTATGTGATGCTGTAGGAATTCTGCAAATGAATGCAGACTATGAGAACCGAAGGATTCTCCCACGGACATGTACCTGTGACAGCATTAAGGTGCGAGGGAAGGGGAAGAGGTCATATGCATTCTCAGAAGGTTTTGAAGATTAATCAGTTTAGAAGACATTGACCTCATCGTGCGAAGACATTCACTCATAGATAAGAAGTTGGTTCCAGATTTGTACGAACCCACAGATCAGTACAAGTGAGGAATCTAACTACTTCATGAAGCACAAGTGAATATACTAGGCATGTTATGAGATGCAGATTGAAAGATCTAACTTGTGAAGATAAACTTCTTATGGTAGAAAGTGACAGAACCATGAGATCAAAAGGGGCTGTAAAAAGAAGTTTTATTTACCACACTTGGAACTGCTAGACGGAAGTGGGAGATGATGCCGAGCAGTTCAGTCCTCCGTGCCCTAACTTGGCGACGGAAGACACCTACGGCGACGGCGGAGAGAACGATGTCCGCGGTCGGCGTGAGGACGGCGTCGGAGAGGTTGCGGCAGCGAAGCGCTTCGTCGCCGGCGTCGTCGAGTGCTAGCGGTGGCGCTAGGGTTCGTGCGAGGGTGGAAGAAGGAGATAATGACCGCGGTAAGTGTGAATTTATAGGCTCAGGGGCGGCACTGTGCTATTACACAGGTGCCCCTGGCGATTCGCATCTGAGGAACGCGTGGCCAGTTTGCGGAAGTTTTGGGTTGTTCCACGTCCCACGCACGCCTGGATTGTCGGGCGGTCGTTCCTGCTTCTCCGGATTTTATGTGGAGGAATGGGCATTTAAAGCGGACTTTATGGTTGTCTCTATATCTTCAGCTGACAAGGACGCAGTGAAGACATTCGACAGTTTCAATAGAATGCATATGACTTGGAGAGATAGAGTTTGAGATAGAAAGCAGAGAGATTAGGGTCCGATCACATTCACTTAGTTCAAAAGATTCAAACAAGAAGACATAGCTATAAGTGAATGCTGTAGAGGACAGAACACTAGCATATATATATATATATATCTGTAGTCAACATAGTGAAGATAATCATGAAAATGTGTTGAGTTCGAAGCCAAATCAACTGTGAAGACATTGCAAGGTAACGCCATGAGTGAAACACTTCAAAATAGAACGTTTGGTGGTGGCGTTACCCACCGTATAGGAAGTATTAGACCCAGACACGGCGCACAATTATCGTGGCGCTCCGAAGTCAAATTCCACATTAATGTATTCACACTTAGAATGTATATCTTCATTGATTTGAAGATATACTTCACTTCGTGTGTTGCACATCTAAGTCATCAATATGCATAAGGGTTAGGATGTGTGCCTGATCACAGGACATTTGAGGATTCCAGGATATTTAGCTCACACCGTAACTTGCAAAACCTCTTCTCATCCAAGGGCTTGGTGAAGATATCTGCCAATTGCTCTTCAGTGTTGACGTGTATGATATCAATGTCTTCCTTCACAACATGATCTCTGAGAAAGTGATGAAGAATTTCAATGTGCTTTGTCTTCGAGTGCTGAACTGGGTTGTTGGCAATCTTGATGGCGCTTTCGTTGTCGCAGTAAAGTGGCACTTGCTTCAGATGAATACCATAGTCCTTGAGTGTTTGCTTCATCCACAGAAGCTGAGCGCAGCAAGATCCAGCAGCAATGTATTCAGATTCAGCAGTGGAGAGAGATACACAGTTCTGCTTCTTTGAAGACCAACATACAAGTGATCGTCCCAGAAAGTGACATGTGCCTGATGTAGACTTGCGATCAACTTTGTCACCAGCATAATCAGCATCCGAAAATCCAACCAAATCAAACTCTGAGCCCTTTGGATACCATAATCCTAGAGTTGGGGTGTGAGCCAAATATCGAAGAATTCGCTTCACAGCTAAGTGATGCGACTCCTTTGGTGCCGCTTGAAATCGAGCACACATGCAAACACTAAGCATAATATCTGGCCTAGATGCACATAAATAAAGCAAAGAACCAATCATGGAGCGGTATACCTTTTGATCGAACTCTTTACCATTGTCGTCAGGACCTAGATGATGTTTGGCTGGCATTGGTGTTGTGAAGCCTTTGCAGTCTTGCATACCGAACTTCTTCAGGCAATCTTTGAGATACTTCTCTTGAGATATGAAGATGCCATTGCGTTGTTGTCGTATTTGAAGACCAAGGAAGAACTTCAGCTCCCCCATCATGGACATCTGATATTGCTCTTGCATCATATATCCAAACTCTTCACTGTACTTCTGATTGGTGCAGCCGAAGATAATGTCATCCACATATATTTGGCACACAAACAGTTCACCATCATATGTCTTCGTGAAAAGAGTGGGATCCAGGGAACCAGGTATGAAGCCTTTGCTCTTCAGGAAGTATTTGAGTGTGTCATACCAGGCCCTAGGGGCTTGTTTGAGGCCATACAGTGCCTTGTTGAGCTTGTATACCATGTCAGGATGTTTTGGATTTTCAAAGCCAGGCGGTTGTGCAACATACACTTCTTCTTCAATCTTGCCATTGAGAAAGGCACTCTTCACATCCATTTGATATAGAAGTATGTTATGATGATTTGCATAGGCCAGCAGTATGCGTATGGCTTCAAGCCTAGCCACAGGAGCAAATGTTTCATCGAAGTCAATGCCTTCCACTTGAGTATATCCTTGAGCAACGAGACGAGCTTTGTTTCTGACAACTTGACCATGCTCATCTTGCTTGTTGCGGTATATCCATTTGGTGCCTATTATGTTGTGCTTCCGTGGATCAGGACGCTTAACCAGTTCCCATACATTATTCAGCTCAAACTGTTGAAGCTCTTCTTGCATAGCTTGAATCCATTCAGGTTCCATGAAGGCTTCTTCAACTTTCTTGGGTTCTGATATTGAGACGAATGCGAAGTGCCCACAGAAATTTGCTAGCTGAGTTGCCCTTGAACGAGTGAGTGGACCAGGTGCATTGATGCTGTCAATTATTCTGTCAATCTGCACTTCATTGGCAACACGAGGATGTACAGGGCGAAGACTTTGCTCTTGCTGATCTGTGTTGTTGTTGGGAGGAATGTCTTCAGGCTGAGCATTGTCTTCATGTTGATCAGGTGCTGAGATGATAAGTTCTTCTTCAGGATGAGCTTCAGAAGGTATAATCTCTCCAGTTCCCATTAGCTTGATTGATTCACTAGCTGGAATCTCATCTAGCACATTTGGCAGTTGCTCTCTTTGTGAACCATTTGTCTCATCGAACCGCACATCCACTGTTTCAACCACTTTGTAATGAAAGAGATTGAAGACTCTGTAGGAGTGCGAATCCTTTCCATATCCAAGCATAAAGCCCTCATGTGCTTTTGGTGCAAACTTTGAGGTGTGGTGTGGGTCCTTGATCCAGCACCTTGCGCCAAATACTCTGAAGTAACTGACATTTGGCTTCTTGCCAGTTAGGAGTTCATAAGATGTCTTGTTCAGAAGCTTGTGAAGATAAACACGATTGATTGTATGGCATGCAGTGTCAATGGCTTCAGTCCAGAATTTTCTTGGAGTCTTGTATTCATCTAGCATTGTTCTGGCCATCTCAATGAGTGTTCTGTTCTTGCGTTCGACGACGCCATTCTGCTGTGGCGTGTACGGGCTGAGAATTCATGTGTGATGCCCAAGGTATCAAGATATGTATCAAGGCCAGTGTTCTTGAATTCAGTGCCATTGTCACTTCTGATGTGCTTTATCTTGGCGCCAAAATTGTTCATAGCTCGATTGGCGAAGCGTCTGAAGACATCCTGCACTTCAGTCTTGTAAAGGATTATGTGCACCCAAGTATATCTAGAGTAATCATCAACAATGACGAAGCCATAGAGGCAAGCAGTAGTAGTAAAAGTTGAGTAGTGAGTGGGACCGAAAAGATCCATGTGGAGCAGTTCGAAGGGTTGAGTAGTAGTCATGATTGTCTTCGAAGGATGTTTTGCCCTTGTCATCTTCCCTGCTTCACAGGCACCGCATAAGTGATCTTTCTTGAACTTGACGCCCTCGATGCCTATGACATGCTTCTTCTTCGCAAGGGTGTGGAGGTTCCTCATGCCAGCATGCCCAAGCCTCCGATGCCAAAGCCAGCATTCTGAAGCTTTTGCAAGAAGACATACTGCAAGTTGTGGCCCTGCTGAGAAATCTACCACGTACAGATCATCTTTTCGATACCCTTCAAACACTAGAGACTTGTCAGATTCCATTAGTACTAGGCAACGATATTTTCCAAACATTACGATCATGTTCAAATCGCAAAGCATTGAGACAGACATTAAGTTGAAGCCAAGGGATTCAACAAGCATGACTTTATCCATGTGTTGATCCTTTGAGATTGCAACTCTACCTAGACCCAATACCTTACTTTTACCAGTGTCAGCAAATGTGATGTGGCTCTTGTCGGATGGACGTAAGGTTGAGTCCATAAGAAGGCTTCTTTTGCCAGTCATGTGATTTGTACACCCACTGTCAATAATCCATTCTGAAGACTTTGAAGACGCTGGTGTCGTACCCTACAGTGCAGTTAGGGGGATAGGCTTCACGAAGAGAATTGTGAAGCAAAAACATTTGACGAACCAGTGGGTTATGAAAACTTAGATCCAGATTAGGACTAATAGGGAGAGTAGCATGCGATTCAGGAACGAAGTACATAATGATGCCATTCGGGCATTTTATCTTGCGCCCTACAAGATTTTTAAGGTCCCCAGCAATAGCGTCAGAAGATTTTGTTTTTCTGCTGGAGACCTTTCCCTGCAAAAGAGAGTTAAGCTTTCTTAACCACCCACATCTTCAAGGGTGGCTTAGAAGCAATAAGTCTAAGTGCAGCATCTGAGAATTTTGGCTTTGAAGCCTTAGCAAACAGTCTTGCAGGTGGACAATAATACTCATAGGAATAAGCAGAATAATTTTTGGTCATATGAACATGACGGTTCGATGAACCGCTCTCATATTCATATGCCTGAGTATGGTTTCCCTGCAAAACATTTGCGTTAGTGTGACTCAGGTGAGTCCTCTTTGTATGAAGCCTTTGGACATAAGCCTTTGGTCTGAGGTTTGTCTTCTTCAAGTGAGGTGTCATGAAGACATTCACAGGAAGATTTTCCAGACACTTTTTCGGAACCCAGATCTTCTTCATAGGCGGTCCATTCCTGCAGTTAGTACCAATGTACCTGGCAAACACTTCACCATTCTGATTCTTAAACAGTTTATAGTTTGCATCAAAGGATTCATCAATGATAATGGGGTTAGCACAAGTGAAGCCAGATAAATTGGATGGATCTGCTGAAAGTTCCTTTGCAGCAACCCATGTGGTTTTGGGGTACTGCTCAGGTTTCCAGTAAGAGCCATCTGCATTTATTTTCCTTACGAACCCAACACCCTCTTTCCTAGGGTTTCGGTTCAGAATCTGCTTCTTGAGGACATCACATAATGTCTGATGTCCTTTAAGACTTTTGTACATCCCTGTTTCAAGCAATGTCTTCAACCTAGCATTCTCATCAGCAATAGCAGTGGTATCCTCAGCAGAGGGGTTAGTTACCACATCAACAGTTGAAGATATTGCAACAGCAGTAGCAGTGGAACATTCAGCAACAGAAGTAGCATTATCACGCTCAATGCATTTAAGACATGGTGGTTCAAATCCTTCCTGAGCGGAACTGATCTGTTCGGCGCGAAGTGACTCGTTTTCCTTTTGAAGATCTTCATGAGCCGCTCTCAATTTCTCAAGTTCTTGCTTCCTTTGAAGATAATCATAGGAAAGCTTTTCATGAGTTGTTGAGAGAGTATCAAGACGATCTTCAAGTTCCGGATACTCTAACTCTCCTATGTCTTCAATTAAGGATTCAGATCGAGTCATTTCAGCACCCAACAGATCATCGCTTCTGTCTAACAGTTTTTGAATATGTTCCATAGCTTTCTGTTGTTCAGTTGCAATTTTAGCAAGTGTTTTGTAGCTGGGTTTTGAATCACAGTCAGAGTCATCATCACTAGATGTTTGATAGCGAGTAGTGCGTGTGTTTACCTTGGCACCGCGTGCCATGAAGTAGTAGGTAGGAGTGGAGTCGTTCTTGTCATTTGCATCGGTGTCGGTGATGAAGTCATTGTCTTCAGTGTTGAAGATGGACTTGGCGACGTATGCGGTAGCCAGACTCGCAATGCCAGAATCAGACTCCTCCTCAGACTCCACCTCTGCCTCCTCAGAAGCGGACTCCTCCTCTGAATCCATTTCCTTGCCAACAAACGCACGTGCCTTGCCAGATGAGCTCTTCTTGTGTGATGAAGACTTTGAGGAAGACTTGGAAGAAGACTTTGAGTATTTCTTCTTCTTCTTGTCGCCAGAATCATATTCCTTGCTCTTCTTCTTCCTTCTGTTCTCATTGTCCCACTGTGGACACTCAGAGATGAAGTGTCCAGTTTTCTTACACTTGTGACATGTTTTCTTCTTGTAGTCATGAGCAGAAGCTTCATCATTCCTTGAGCTTGATCGTGAAGATTTTCTGAAGCCTTTCTTCTTGGTGAATTTTTGGAAATTCTTCACTAGCATTGCAAGTTCCCTTCCAATATATTCAGGATCATCAGAACTGCTGTCAGATTCTTCTTCAGATGAGGAAACAGCTTTTGCCTTCAAGGCACGAGTTCGCCCATAGTTTGGACCGTAGAAATCTCTTTTCTCAGAAAGCTGAAACTCATGTGTGTTGAGCCTCTCAAGTATGTCAGACGGATCGAGTGTCTTGAAATCAGGACGTTCTTGTATCATCAGGGCTAGGATGTCAAACGAACTATCAAGTGATCTCAGCAGCGTCTTGACGATTTCATGTTTGGTGATCTCAGTGGCGCCGAGGGCTTGAAGCTCATTTGTGATGTCAGTGAGCCGATCAAATGTGTGCTGGACATTCTCATTGTCATTTCGCTTGAAGCGGTTGAAGAGGTTGCGAAGAACAGATCTGATTCTCTGGTAGTTTCTCAGCAGGACCACAGCTTGCCATCTTCTAGCAAAGCTTCAGAATGCTGGCTCTGGCATCGGAGGCTTGGACATGCTGGCATGAGGAACCTCCACACCCTTGCAAAGAAGAAGCATGTCATAGGCATCGAGGGCGTCAAGTTCAAGAAAGATCACTTATGCGGTGCCTGTGAAGCAGGGAAGATGACGAGGGCCAAACATCCCTCGAAGACAATCATGACCACTACTCGACCCTTCGAACTGCTTCACATGGATCTTTTCGGTCCCACTCATTACTCAACTCTTACTACTACTGCTTGTCTCTATGGCTTTGTCATTGTTGATGATTATTCTAGATATATTGGGTGCACATAATCCTTTACAAGACTGAAGTGCAGGATGTCTTCAGACGCTTCGCCAATCGAGCAATGAACAACTATGGCGCCAAGATAAAGCACATCAGAAGTGACAATGGCACTGAATTCAAGAACACTGGCCTTGATACATATCTTGATACTTTGGGCATCACAAATGAATTCTCAGCTCCGTACACGCCACAGTAGAATGGCATCGTCGAACGCAAGAACAAAACACTCATTGAGATGGCCCGAACGATGCTTGAAGAATACAAGACTCCAAGAAAATTCTGGCCTGAAGCCATTGATACTACATGCCATACAATCAATCGTGTTTATCTTCACAAGCTTATGAACAAGACATCTTATGAGCTCCTTACTAGCAAGAAGCCAAATGTCAGTTACTTCAGAGTATTTGGCGCCAGGTGCTGGATCAAGGATCCACATCACACTTCAAAATTTGCACCAAAAGCACATGAAGGGTTTTATGCTTGGATATGGAAAGGATTCGCACTCCTACAGAGTCTTCAATCTCTTTCATTATAAAGTGGTTGAAACAGTGGATGTTGTTTCGATGAGACTAACGGTTCACAAAGAACACCTGCCAAATGTGCTAGATGAAGTTCCATCCAGCGAATCAATCAAGCTTAATGGGAACTGGAGAAATCATACCCTCTGAAGCTCAACCTGAAGAGGAACTTATCATCTCCGCACCTGATCAACCTGAAGACAATGCTCAGCCTGAAGACAATCCCTCTAACAACGACAATGATCAGCAAGAGCAAAATCTTCGCCCTGTACATCCTCGTGTTGCCAATGAAGTGCAGATTGAGAATAATTGATAGCATCAATGCACCCGTCCACTCACTCGTTCAAGGGCAACTCAGCTAGCAAATTTCTGTGGGCGCTTCGCATTCGTCTCAATAACAGAACCCAAGAAAGTTGAAGAAGCCTTCATGGAACCTGAATGGATTCAAGCTATGCAAGAAGAGCTTCAACAGTTTGAGCTGAATAATGTATGGGAACTAGTTAAGCGTCCTGATCCACGGAAGCACAATATAATAGGCACCAAATGGATATACCGCAACAAGCAAGATGAGCATGGTCAAGTTGTCAGAAACAAAGCTCGTCTCGTTGCTCAAGGATATACTCAAGTGGAAGGCATTGACTTCGATGAAACATTTGCTCCTGTGGCTAGACTTGAAGCCATACGCATACTGCTGGCCTATGCAAATCATCATAACATACTTCTATATCAAATGGATGTGAAGAGTGCCTTTCTCAATGGCAAGATTGAAGAAGAAGTGTATGTTGCACAACCGCCTGGCTTTGAAGATCCAAAACATCCTGACATGGTATACAAGCTCAACAAGGCACTGTATGGCCTCAAACAAGCCCCTCGGGCTTGGTATGACACACTCAAATACTTCCTGAAGAGCAAAGGCTTCATACCTGGTTCCCTCGACCCCACTCTCTTCACGAAGACATATGATGGTGAACTGTTTGTGTGCCAAATATATGTGGATGACATCATCTTCGGCTGCACCAATCAGAAGTACAGTGAAGAGTTTGGATATATGATGCAAGAGCAATATCAGATGTCCATGATGGGAGAGCTGAAGTTCTTCCTCGGTCTTCAAATACGACAGCAACGCAACGGCATCTTCATATCTCAAGAGAAGTATCTCAAAGATTGCCTGAAGAAGTTTCGGTATGCAAGACTGCAAAGGCTTCACGACGCCAATGCCAGCCAAACATCATCTGGGTCCCGACGACAATGGTAAAGAGTTCGATTCAAAAGGTATACCGCTCCATGATTGCTTCTTTCCTTTATCTATGTGCATCTAGGCTAGATATTATGCTTAGTGTTTGCATGTGTGCTCAATTTCAAGCGGCACCAAAGGAGTCGCATCACTTAGCTGTGAAGCGAATTCTTCGATATTTGGCTCACACCCCAACTCTAGGATTATGGTATCCAAAGGGCTCAAAGTTTGATCTGGTTGGATTCTCGGATGCTGATTATGCTGGTGACAAAGTTGATCGCAAGTCTACATTAGGCACATGTCACTTTCTGGGACGATCACTTGTATGTTGGTCTTCAAAGAAGCAGAACTGTGTATCTCTCTCCACTGCTGAATCTGAATACATTGCTGCTAGATCTTGCTGCGCTCAGCTTCTATGGATGAAGCAAACACTCAAGGACTATGGCATTCATCTGAAGCAAGTGCCACTTTACTGCGACAACGAAAGCGCCATCAAGATCGCCAACAACCCAGTTCAGCACTCGAAGACAAAGCACATTGAAATTCGTCATCACTTTCTCAGAGATCATGTTGTGAAGGAAGATATTGATATCATACACGTCAACACTGAAGAGCAATTGGCAGATATCTTCACCAAGCCCTTGGATGAGAAGAGATTTTGCAAGTTGGTGTGAGAAATATCAATCCTCAAATGTCTCTCGTG